>NC_042358.1:1209028-1511286 GCF_002563875.1 Besnoitia besnoiti
AGAGTGCGGCAGCTGCGCGCCTCGTGCGGAAAAGGCCCCCTACGGGCGCCAGAACGGCAAACACCCGATTTATGATCCGTGCGAAGCCGGTCAAGCATACATACTGTATTTCTTTGCACGTGTATGGAGGGGCGCATGTGCACCTGCCCCTAAAGTGAACGCCAGCTATGCTGCGTGCTGCCCCATCGCAATGGAGAGAAAAGATAAATACAAGTGCGCGTCTATATAGGGCACTACATGAAACCTTTCAACAACAATGCTGCGCGTCTAGTGAATGCGTGCGTAATCTGGTGTCACTTAGTGAATGTCTCCATTTAGCGCGCGAGACAGCGGCGTAGCCCGCAGCGTCTATTCGAGAGCTCTCTGAGGCTCCTGAGTGAGATATGGCAAAGCGCCGAGGACGTAAAAAAACAGAGAGGAGAGGAAACAGAGGCAACGTAGCGACGAGAGGCAGCGACGGGCAAGAGGGCAACCCGTGCTAGGAGAGACGCGAAAAGGGCGGGGAGGGCGGCGCGCAGGACAGCAAAGGTCCCGGTGAAGCAGAGCCCATGCATTTCCTTTATTCGAGGGTCCCCAGCGAGTCTGGAAAAGAGACCCGTCCGATGGCGTATCATCTCTGAAAAGAAAGGGATGCAACGAAATCTGGTACCTCTCCTCTTGCGATGAACTCCCTGTGAAACGTTCCCTTCCCCGGAAGAGCAAGTGGAACACAGGGCCATATGTCGGCGCGACAGGTAAGCCACACATCCGCACCACCTAATAAAATGCACGACGCTTGTCGAAGTCCATACCGGCATTCTTAGGCTTGGAAGGCGAGCAGGAATCGAGGGACGCTATGTCCGACGAAGAGGAATCAGCCGCATGGTGCCCTTTCGTCCATTCTCACACACACACACACACAAATCCTCAAATACATGAACATACATGCATGAACATATACACTGGCACGTGTGCAGTCTTCTGCTCACATGTTTGCATCTATGGTATAGCGGAGAGAAAGCCAGACGCAACGTGTCTTCCGCAGCTCCTGCGTCTTCGGGGCGATCCCTGGGGAGCGAGGCGCGGAGAGAAGTGGACCTCCTTTGGCGCAGTTCCGGTGGACCCTGGCGAGTCACAACCGAGCTCTGCGGGCACACACCCAGACACCACCCCGCGCAGAGCTACTACACTGCGATACCTGTGCTCCCCGGAACCCAGATTTTGCCGCAGCGTCCCCAAACAGCGGCGCCTCGCAGCGCTCCCATGCCCTTTCAACGAGACATGCATACCTTGGTGCGGCACTCAGACACAGTTTCCTGTATTTATAGTGCGTACATGCACATGGAGGTCCAGACTGAGTGCGCTATATACCGCCTTCCGGCGGATTGGCCCTATGTGTTGCATAAATGTGAAGCATTCGGCAGGGGATGTCTGTGCGGTGCGATGAAATTGAGACGCATTTCGAGTCTAGTAAAAAGCCCCGTGAACCGTACTCGCACTCAGGCTGACTTGGGCGCAGCAGCGAGGAGCGACTTGACTTTCTCCACGGAGAGGTCAAACATCTTCTTCTCCTCCGGCGTCAGGTCGAGCTCGACGATCTTCTCAACGCCCCCCGCGCCAATCACGCACGGCACGCCGACGTACATGTCCTTCACGCCGTACTCGCCGTTCTGCGGAACCGAACGTGACACGAGAAAAACGGACGGCTGGGAGCAAGACTGAATCTCGAAAGGGAAAGCGCGAGCATATCACGAACCGGTGGAAGAGCAAAATCGAAGAGCATCGGGCCCGCGCAACGGCGGCGCACTCGCGTGCCTGACAGCTGCGTCGCGTGGCGCGGAGGACCTGTGAAGAGAGAGAGGCCGAGGCCGCGGCGAAAGGGACAACGCCATCCAACGCGAGGAAGCCAAGAGTCCTCTCTTACCACGTAGGCAGCGCAAGTCAACACACGCTTCCGATCCTTCAGGTACGCCTCCGCCATCAGCACGCCAGCAGCCGCAGGGGCGAAGAAAGCGGAACCCGTCTTGAGCAGCCTGAAAAGGGAAAACGACAGTTGCGGCCTCGCTGTGGAACGGCACTTTCCGCACGAAAACCGACACCTCTGTACCCACGTCTACGAATATTTCTCAAGGCATATATATACACATATACGCGTTCATGCGTGGAAGTGTCTCGCTGCGCGTGCGCAGCTGATGTCGGGCGCCAATCCGGCAAACGAAGACCACTCTTTGCAGGCAAGAGCAACCCGACAGAGACGGGCCCCTCGGCGAACCTCCCGGGAAGCAATCCGAAGCAAGTGCACGTCTCCGCGATCGCGCAGGCACACTGCATGCAAGTCTGCGTGAGTCGGGGCGGCCGTACAGACAAACACCAAGTAGAAAGAGTACGTCGGCACGAGTCTCCACATCCGTCGACGCGGCGCAGGAGCCTTGTGCGCCTGTGGAGAGACATTTTCAGCGGGCAAACTTACGAAACGATTTCGCCGCCCCCGTCGCGTGTTCGCTGGACAATATCGTCCACTTCCTGCTGCGAAATCATGCCCATCTTGATCAGCTCCGGCAGAGGGATGCCGCCCACTGCGAAAGGCGCGACACACAAAAAAGAGCCAGGAAAAAGTCTAGAAGGGCGGCGGCGCTGGCGCACGCATGCGAGCCAAGACTGGCGTGTAAATACGCAGACATGCAAATGCACAGAACGCCCCGAAAACGCGCACCTTGTTGGACACACGTACGGAAAGCTCGTACGGAAATCTCGCATACAGACCAAGGAGTACATGCATCCATGCATTCAAAGAGCCAGGCATCCGACGTGTATGCGCCGTGGCGTTGTCTCAGTAAGCGCGCCGAGTTCCCTGTGACGCGGGCATGCCGCTGCCTTTCCATAAGCAAGGCAAAGCCAGGAAATCACGTGACTCTCAAAACTGGGCACACAGCAGGCGCGGGAGTTCGTTCACGGCGTACCTGTGGTGAATCGCGGCAGCGGCACCATCGAGTCGCCATGCCCGCCCATCACGAGCGCGTGGATGTCGTCGACGGAGACCTTGAGGCGATCCGAGAGGAAAGTCCGCAGGCGTGCGGAGTCGAGGACGCCAGCCATGCCGCAAACCTTGTGGTGGGGCAGGCCGCATCTTTCCCGAAGCACGTAGACCATGACGTCTGGAAGACAGCAACGAACGCATGTCACGAGCCCACATGCACACATCTGTGCCTCATACTGCCTCAAAGGACAAAAAAATTGCGAACGACGTCTAACATCGCGCACTCCCCTCCCAGGCCACCTTGCAAAATAGGAGCGTAGAGCCCCTCCCGCCACTTATACGTACCTACATGCATACATATACATATTTGCATATCGGTGTACATACGTATAATTAGGTGGAAGTAAAGGCATATCTAGTCAGTTGCTTCGGGCGGCCCTCGCGCCGAAGACAGCACCACGTCGACCTCTGTTTTCGAGCCCCTTTACGACGCAGACGCGCCGAGGCGAACGATCTTTGAGCACAAAATGATTCTCATCTGGGGGTGGCGTGTACGGAGACGGACGCACCGAGAGGATTTGTGATGCAGATGACGAAGGCGTTCGGGCAGTATTTCTTGATTGCGTCGCCGACTTGGCCCATGATCTTCGCGTTGATCGCGAGGAGATCGTCGCGAGACATGCCAGGCTTGCGCGGCACCTGAAAGCACGCAGAAGACGAGAAAACCGATGACGCTTTCAAATAAGACACTGTGGGGGCCCGCGAAGACGGATGCGACAGCGACAGAGTCGACGGCAGCCGCGCGCGGCGCCGCTCAAGCCTTTTTCTGACGTGAGATCAGCTGTCTGTCCCCTCTAAAGTACGCCCTCCTTCTGAAAAGACTTACACCAGCCGTCACAATAATCACGTCGGCATCCTGAATGACGCTGTAGTCATTCGAGCCCTCGAAGGCAACGTCAACTCCCGTGATCGGACTCGACTGGTACAGGTCTAGGCATTTCCCTTGCGGAAGATCTGAGAAGAAACGCGGACAGAGCAGTCCATACGACCACAGAGATCACCACGAGTACGCCGCGAAGCGCATGTAGCAGTGCTCACGCATATGCGTGTGCCTCACTAGCATGTCGAGCAAAACCTACGAACTTGCCGCAGGCTAGAGTTTCACTCGCGGCGCTGCGGGTGATTTCACGTCCGAGTTTCCATTTCCAACAACGAATTCAGAAAACGCGTACAGTCTGCATGGCTGGCGCCACACGATCACATCATTCCGTGTATTTCATATTTCATATACACAGGGAGCAGGGTTAGCTGCTGACTTGAAAACATAGGTGGAGGCAGACCCAAAACGGCTGTTGTCTTTATTAGTCACAAGGAAGTTCCCACCTTAGCAAAGGCGACACGACCGCTCAGACAGACGGATGGCGCGGGCGGTTTACACGCCTGACAACGGCAGGTGTACGTACACCACGACTACGCCCTGTCTTTGTCGACAGTTTCCACAGACCGTTCCCGCTCCGTCTTGTGTCTTCTCTCTCACCTTGGACGACGTCGAACATGACGACATCTCCGAGCTCCTTGACAGCAGTCAAGAGCGCAAGGGTGGCGCCGATGTTGCCACCGCCAATGAGGCCGATCTTTCGTCTCGACATCCTGTAGTACTTTGCAGGAATGGGACCGGCAGGCTTATACACGTCTGCACTGACACCGAAGGAATGTGGGTGGTCCTGAATGAGTTGACTGCTGATGACACCGTCGTCGGAGGCGAAACCTCGGTGAAAGCCGCGGGAACAACAAAGGGAATACAAAGACTCCTGATGCCTGGAAAGCGCTGCCGGGTCACGACCGATAACGCCGAAGGTCTCTTTGCGGCAGAACGGAACGAGGAGGGAGGACTTAAGAGACGCGCTTGTCCTCGCTGTCTTCTGTTGGGTCAGCAAGCAAGACGAACGTTGCCGTTTATCTGCCGTTTTCGAAGCTGTACAGAAGACACCTGCGAGGCGGCTAGGTCGAAGAAAAGAGTTCCGGTCAATTACACACTCTCTCTTCTTTGATAGGTCCACAAGTTGCGGACGACAAGGCCGCAGACAGAGCGTCTGAGAAACCAAAGAAATACCAAGGGATAACGGCGCGGTCATTGTTTCACAGAAAACAAAAACTTAAGTACGAAGCTCTGTGCACTTATCCAGAGCCATCTGGCGATGCACTCACCACGCCCCCTGGTGTCTCTCGAAAATCACCGTGTCTCTGCGTTCCTCCCCCCCCCCCCGGGGCCCTCCCCGGAGATGAAACCAAAAAAAGCTCGCTTTTCCCTGTTGCCGCGCAGACAGCCACGATATTTGCAACTGTGTGTCTGCATTTGCCAAAAGTTAGCCCGAAACTCTTGCTGCTCACGACTTTCTTCTCGTGAGACGGAACCTAGCTGCAGAACCACCGGCGTCTACTGGTACTACTGGTACACACTGCCGACACGGCGAAGGTTTGCCTTCATTTCGAAGACGCATACCTATCCAAGGCCGAGGAAAACGGCTCGACTATGAGCGGCGCTGAAGCAGCTATATGCGCGCGGCGGAGCACGAAAGCAGTTCGCAGCGAAAAATGATTCAGCAGTTGAATATTGACCGGTCTTGGTGCCTGCATCGCACGGCCACTCACTGCACGCATCCATACAGAAGACAAACCACGAGAAACTTGCACGATTATGTAGCCAGTGTAAGACGCAGAGGTACGAGAAGGAAGCGAAGGGGACAAACTCTGGCGCATCTTTGATGCAGCTTCGTAAACGCTCGATATAGACGCCTTTTCGCTTCTAGTGAGACGATGAAAAAGCGCGAGCGCGCCGCGTCGGTGAGCAGGGAGACAGGTGCCCGGGCCTGTCTTCGTGCAGAGCGGTAGCGAAAAAGATGTGTGTAAGCACCTTCTCCGCCTTCCTGATAGACGACGGCGGCACTTGGCAGATGCTTTTTCTCAAACGCGAACTTTGGCGAGGCTTAAACAGCACGTGGGTTTTCCAAGCTCCCCACCGCCACTGAAGGCGCTGAAGCTGAGACGATGGCTCGACCTTACCACCGTGATACGAAGTCTCTGTTGGATTGTATGGGCCGGGGCCAGCGAGTCTTGCGCTGGGAGGGAACCCGGAGGACTGCGCAGACGCGCCCTGCAGACCGACACCGGTCACACTGAATACAGTTTTCCAGAGTAGAGTCGAGGGGCCGCCCGGGACGGGGGGGTTCTGGATCGCCGATCATTCGTACAGACAGGGCGCGGGTTTGGACATCCCCGGGCATTCACGCTAGTTTCATTAGTTGCATTGTCACCACGGCGAGCCTGAGGAAAAAACGGAGACAAATTCGTCACAAGAGTCTGAAGATTCGCGTGTAACTGGGCTAATTACGCTCTCCAACAGCAGGGAATGTCTTTCAGTGGCAGCGGACGCGCTTGTTCAGTCAACAACCTCACTTCCCTGTTATCTCACGTTGCGGGACATTGCCATCGCACCGTGGAGTCGTACAAGAAGCCAGAAAATCACAAAGACAGACGTACAGCGCGTGGCCAAGAGGCGCACAGCCGAATGCACACGCCTCACCCGTGTGGTCCGCCGTGCTGGGCGAGGGGGAAGGCTACCGAAAGAAAGAAGGTTCCGAACGCATGGGCAAAAGAAGTCTGTCATACTCGTCTCTGGCTGCAGCTCCTGTGCCGGCGAACGGCCAACACGGGCTCGCCGGTTTATCTTCTACGCTCTAGACGCGCCTGCGAGCCGTAATGCAAGACGGCACTGAACGCACAGCTTCACTCCTCCGTCGTGCTGGGCATGCAACCTACATGGCGTAAGACTGGCACACGCGACGGGGATCTGTCTAGGGGCGGCTACAGCAGAGGCCGCAGGACAGGCATACCCGTTTGCCTCACGCGCTACCGCGTAGTTGCTGCTGGATGGATCAACGTGGCCCTCCTAAGCAGTTGCTGTTATTGACACCATCGCTGTCTCAGGCGCTCCGAAAACGCCGCCTTTATTCAGGGCGGAAAACATGTGAACGGGAAGGGCGTAGAAGGAAGCTATTGGAACCCCGGGCTAGGAAGCACGAACGAAGTGACTCCTAGGTGCGGTATGGCTAATTATTTTGCTTCGGTACCCTGTCCTCACGAAAACATCCGCCGCAGACAGGTGGGGAGCACTCAAGTAGGGCACGAGGGCCGGCAGCAGTAGAGTGCAAAATCCGAGGTTTTGTATTCACATAAGGAATCAACTCCGATGAACAGGATGGCATGAAGAGTAACGATCGACGCAGATGAGCGATAGACAGAGAGATTGCCCGCCTCGGTGGCATGTTGCCTGCGAGGTTGAACTCAGTGCCTGCCTATTCTCAACACAGAGCCGGAAAGCGGGGGCCGTGCTACGCACTGTCTTTGCCTGCTCCGAGACAGGGAGGAGACAATCACGTGTCACATGGGCAGAGTTTGAAGTTATCAGGACAGGAAAACACTGTTTCTCTGCGTTTCCGTTCGGTGGCGGGTGTGGTCCGATTCCGTACTCCGCCGGCCTTGGGTTTCCAGCTGGGGTCACGCAAGCACAGGCAACGAGCTCAGAGAAGGGCGGCGCAACTTTGCTGCCCGAATCACACAGAGCAATGGTTGCTAAAGGAGCCTCCACGTGAGCCGCGCGTTTCGTCATGAGAAGTGGACCCCTCGACTGCAAAAGGGAAAAGCGTGATTCATGCCCGTTAGTGCACGAGCGAGTGAACGCGCCTTCACGCATTCACGCAACACCCCCTCACGACTATTCCGCCTAGACTCCCTTTATATGACAGTCTCCTGAACCTCCGGCACCCTCGGGTGGCGACCACCACAGACGGGCGAGCCCCGAGTTCGCTTTATCTGAACACCGAATGGCTTAGCAGCTACGTTTTTCGTCTTGTGAATAGGGCAAACCGCGTCAGGCCTCTTCGCTTTTCAATCCCTTCTCAATGGCAGGTGATCACGCATTCTTCGACTATGCTGTCTCTGAAGAGCTGTGAATCGCCCTTCTCCTGTTGAGCGCTGCGGTTGCGCTCTCCTACAGCGTCCACGCACTGGAAAGCGAGCATGGATGTGTGACCGAGCGAAATCGAACTCACTCTGCTTATTCAGTCCTCTGCCGTCAGCTCGGGCTCGCTGAAGATCAACACCTTAACCGCCATGACTACAGCACTACCTGCACCGCGGAGCTCCCCGAACAAAGACATCAGCGGGGACCAGTCAAAGGAACGAAAGAAAGAAGTGGTTCTGTATCCGTTGCAGTGGTCTGTGCACATTTCGTCCGTTCGCCAAGCGCGGCATGCGCATGCATTCGACGTCTCTGGCTCGAGTTCCCCGTCTCGGCTGCGAATGACTCTCAAATTCCTAACCTTTCCATGGAATCCAGTATCCGTTCTGTTTTCGAGCCGGCCGGCTTCCCCCCTTGTCAGGAATCGCAGTGTGAGCTTTTTCCTCTGCGCTGCTGCCGCAGCGCCACATCTTTCGCAGCCGGCAGGCGACTTGTGTGCCTTTGCGCGGAAGGGACTATTATTGTCTTTCCCTGTTCATCTGCGGAGGGGGCCTTCTCCGTTTTCTTCCATTCTTTTTAGATTCGAGTCGCCACGTTCTTTCAGGTGCTTTGTTTCGTGCTCTGTCGTGCCTCACTCAGCTTCCTTGCGCCATCGTCTTCATCGTATTTCCGGCCTCTCCCTGCTGCGTTCTGCGGCGCCGGACGCGCCCTTTTTTTTTTCATTGATTATCTCTTGCCATCGCGGCCGCGCCTCTCCATTCCCCGTGGTATCTCGGTTTCTCTCCGCTCCTCTACGGTCCCTCGACGCGCCGCTCGGGCGCGGAGGTGGGGCCCCCTGCCTTCCACTTCGTTTCTTCTAGCTTTCTTCACGTTGCCAGGATGGTACGGCACATGTTCCTGCCCTTCTACTCCAAGGAGAGAGGCCCTCCGCGGATTCGTATGCAAGTCATGGGCGTGAAAGGCAAGCGCTTCTACAAAATCGTCGCCGCGAACCAGCGCGACCCGCGCGACGGGAAGCACATGGAGGTAACGTCGCCAGCGGGCGTACGCTGGTTTTTTTCACTTTTCTTCTCTTCGTACCTAACCGACGTTTCCGTCGCGGGCTCGCCTGCGATGTGCATGCCTCTCCACAGCCGCGCGCAAGAGCGCCGCAGGTCGCTTTTCGAGGACGCCCCGCCCGGCTTGCGAGGCTTCCCACTCTACCCCCTCCCCCCCTCCCCCCCTCCCCGCCCCTCCCGTCTGGCGCCCCGCGGCTGGAATTTTGAGCGGCATGCGACAGGGAGATCTGCACCAGAGGGCCGAGGGCGCCTCTGCTGCGGTGTTTGTTTTGCATTGTGTGTCTGTGCTGCGCGTTTGCGCGTGTGCGTTCGAACAGGTGTTGGGCAGCTACGTTCCTTGCACGCCGTCGGGCGTGGAGGAGCTGCGGCTGCGGTTCTCCCGCATCAAGTTCTGGCTCGCGGCGGGCGCCGCCTTCAACCCCAAGATGGCGAGTCTCCTGGGCAACGCGGGCCTCGTTCCCGTCCCACCTCCCATGTTCGGCTGGCGGACCAAGGCGCGGTATTCTCTCCTCGAGAGCGTCATGCAGCAGCAAGAGAAAATGAGAGTAGGACCTGCGACCAACTTCGGGGCTCGAGTGCGCCACGCGCGCGGCTGAGGACCTGCGAGACAGCCGGGATCGGCGTCCCCCGAGCTCTGGGAGAGGAGGGACGCGGGTGTGACCCGTGATTACGCGACCGGCACGCGTCGGTCGTTTGGCGTCGCTCGATCTGTGACCTGCCCCTGCAAGGGGGAGGGAGGCGCTCGGCGCGTCTTCCGGACATCTTTATTGGAGGCCGTTTGTGTCTGTGGTCTGTGCATGCTTGCAGGAAAAGCAGCTGCGGGAGTACTTCAAGGTCGCCGAGCCAGTGGTTTACCAGCGCGCGGCCGACGCCGAGGACGGAGAAGAGGACGCAGGCGAGAAGGGGGCCGCTGCAGAGAAGGAGCGCGTGCGGAAGATTCTGCGATGATAGGAGATGGGATGCAAGCAGAGCGGGATTCAGCGCACTCAGTCGTGTGACTTTATTTGACATGCTCACGTTTTTTCCAAATTTTCCTTCCGTGGGGTGGCGGGAGCGAACCCAGACTGCGAGCGGGCCTCCCTGTTGAGTCTTTTGTCCCAGGAGCCTCGCTGCCTTCGCGGACTTTCGCCGTCTCTGCTGTGTTTGTCTCCTGCCACCTCTCTCTATCTGTCTCTGTCCTCTCTCTCCGGCGGCCGGCATGGCTCGATTGCAGAGGCGTCATCCGTCGGTCTGTGCGACGAGCTCTGCAAGTGAGTGGTGTGCGCCTCTGTCGAGTACGCGGTGTGGTGCCGATTGCTGTCTGCTACCATCGGCGTCGCGCCTCTCCACATGAGAGGGCTGATCGCATTTCTTTCCCGTTGGCAGGTGTAACCCAGACTCTTCTGATGAGCATTCTGCGGATCTCACGCCGACGCCCTGTATCCCCATTCTTAGCCGAATCAAACACACGCCATCTGCAAAACGAACCATTCTACCGCCCGAGGCGCGGTGTCGTAGCTGTCGCCGCCGCTCTAGCACTGCTGTCGCTTTGTAGCATGCGCGCCAAGCCTCGGATGCGCCAGCCGCTCTTCGGCGTTCCTTGCAGTGTAGACTGGGTGCGACATCGAGGCCCGTGCAAGTCTGGCATTTGAGCTGAGACTATCCGTTTTATATTTTAGATGCTAACTTTCCGCGCAATCATTCACCCCACTGGACTGCGTAAGACAGGTTAAAGTGTCGGATTGCAGGATCATGGTGTTCATGCCTACTTGGAAACTGGAAGACAGGTAGATACATATATATATATATATATATAGGTATGTGTAGCGCCCTACAAAAGCAATCTGCGAGCCATCTAGGTTCATGGACTATGTCTGTATCGATAAATGAGTCCTGTAAATGTGTACGCATGCCGCCGGGGATGTGGCTCGCCGCCGTTCGCGCGGAAAAGAAGGGTTCTACGGGCAAGCCAGCAGCGCCTTTTCTACGGGGGCGCTGCAGTCGATACGTCGCGGGCCGCCGCACGTGCCCAGAGCGGCGGCAGGCGGCGTCTCCAAAGAGGAGTGCCCCTTCGCGCTCCAGGCGTGACTCCACTCCACAACGCTGGCGGAGGTGAACCGAAGATCCTTTCCCAGAGCACTCGGCCGCGGAGTTCGCTCTCTTGGTTTATCTCTCGTGGACACCAGCGCTCTACAATGCGCATACATAGTGGAGAAAGTGTGTCTTCCCCGATGTCGCCCTGCGTCCTCACGTTCTGAATGCGCATACATAGTGGAGAAAGTGTGTCTTCCCCGATGTCGCCCTGCGTCCTCACGTTCTGAATCGCTGTGCCGATGTGCGTGTCACTGTGTGTTTCCGTGTCTCTGCTCGCGTCTGGAGGACGAGTCTGTCTACGAGGATCAAAGCTCCATGCCCAGCTGCCTCTCAGCGCGGCACAGGGTGCGCGCGCGGATGGCTCGAGGCAGGGCTGGATCGCAGAGTAGGCTCTGAGTAAGGGCAGAGGGACCGGCGTAACGCGCACTTTCTCTCCTCTGCCGTCCCTGGGCTCTCCTAGGCTGTCTCCAGTCGATTTCTCGCGGCAACCTCCGCCCCGTCTTCGGTGCGAGCACCTCCGCGCGGCCTCCACCGAAGCAGCTCAGTGAACATAAGGCGAAAACCAGCAGACCCTTCGTTGGCTCGACATACGCTCCAGACGCGAGAGAGACATTAAAGAAGAGAGCTGTCGGCCTCCGGCTTCCAGTGATGAGGTCGTGAATGCGGCTGTGTTTACACCTGCGCTAAGCGAGGATCTGTTTTTGAGGGCTGCGGGATTCGGCGGCCCAGACATGCACGCGATTCAAAAGCATCACTGTGTCGTTACACCTACGAGTGTCGCTCCGGCCGTGTGGCGGGATGCGGAGAAGAGATCTACACGCTGACTTCGACTGGATTTTCCCAAACGCGTGGAGTCACGGGCGCTGCCCTGTCTTCTTGGGACTATGTTGAGCGAAATATAGACACGTGTGCCTGCGCGCACTCCACGGAGTCTCAATGAAGGCTCATGGGGGCGGGCTCGCGATGCGGGGAGTGGCGGTGCACTCGCTATGATGCGAAAAGACGCGCAGGGGCGAGCATCGAAAAGACAGAACTCGAAGGGCAAAGCGAAGAACTAGGAAGGGTCTGCGGCTGCTGCGGAAGAAGCAAACGAGCGACGAAAGATGAGGATCCCTGTTTTCGCGTGCGCGAGATCGGTGTGTAAGACTTTGCCGCGACCCGAAAACGACAGGTCGCGCAGACAGATGGATAGCGAGAGAGAGAATGCGCATGCAGTTGGGTGTGCGGCTACGGAGACAACTGAAGAAAATCCCGTAAGGGAGAGGGAGCTGTTCGCTGGGGGAGGAGTTTTTCGCGCGGGGCAGGTGCATGAGACAAGCATCGGCGTTGCCTGTTTGTTTCTCGTCCTTTCCCTTCTTCTCCGTGCTCTGCATGTTTTGTCAAAGGGATTCGCCTCTTCTTTCGCGTCCGCCGCCAACCCTCCCCCCTCGCGTTGCCCTTTGCCGCCAGGCGCTGTCCTGTCGGATTTTGCGGAAGAAACAAAGCACCCGTGCAGAGGTAAGGACCCGCTCTAGACGCCCCTTCGCAGGCAAAGACACGCTTTTCCTCCGCCGAAGAAGACAGCCGATTCCATCTGCCGCCTCCGGCGGTGTGCCGCGCAGCTCGAGTCTCAGCAGCGCCGTTGTAACAGAAACAAGAGACGCATCGCCGCTCGAATGCCCACGTTAAAGACCAGCATGCAAAATGCGGATGACTTGTTCCGGGGAGGAGGCGAAAACTGCTCAATAGGCGAGGGAAAGGGAACCAAAGTGTGTGAATGGTCGGGGATAAATGCACTTTCACCTCTCCCTGCGTCGCCTGTGCGTGTGCCTGCAGCTGTTGCTCCCCTTCGGCCCGTCGTGCCGTTGCAGTTCTTTTCTCCGCCGTCGCTGTTCTCGGCTTTTTCAGCCTTGGTCGTCCTCTTTCCCACGCAGCGTCTGGCTTTCTCCCGCTGACCGTTCGCGAGAGTCCCGCTGCCGCCCAAGGCCCCCGGCCCTGTCTGTCCTGCCTCAAGACCTACTTCGCTTCTCTTCTTCCACGTGTCTGCCGCCGGCTGCCGCTTGCTCCGCTTGGCGCGCTCGTCTTGTCAGCCCCGGGAAACTCGTGCTTTCACTGCGAGTCGCCGTTCTCGCGCGCTGTCGGGCGACGCACTCTGTCTTGGTTTCCAGTTCTTTACGGTTTAGCCAAACCCGCACCATGGTGTCGATTGTCAACGCGAAGGCGGACGTCCTCCGCGCCACCGCCGCCCTCGCGGCTAACTGCAACGCGGCCAAGGGGCTCCAGGAGGTCGTCAAGTCCAACTTCGGGCCGCACGGCACCTTGAAAATGCTCGTCGGAGGTGCGGAGAGTCCCCGTATAGCGCCTCGGCACCCTGCCCTCGCCCCTGCGCACTTTAGCCGCAGACCGCCTTCCTGCGCCTGCGCCAGCTGGGTTTTCTGTGTGTCTGCGGGAACGGACAACACAGGGGCCTGCAGGCACGTGTCGAAGTGGGTCGCGAGGCTCACGTGTTTGAGAGGCCAGAGGGGCCCCCTGCACGGCGAAGAGACGCTTTGGAGGCGCGGCCGCACGCGACTGCGAGTGGATTGCGACTGGCTGTGCCACGGGCGCAGGTCTGTTCTCCGGACCAGCCGCGGTCCAACGCCTCCACAGAGCCGCGCGGCTCTCCCCGAGGGCCTCACCGCACGCGTGCGAGTGTCTCCGTTACCTTCGCGTGGGCGTCGCGCGTCTCGAGCGCTTGGCGGTGTTTGGACGCGCGCACAGCTGCCTCTCGTCAGCTCACGGGCGGGGGAATGCAGTCTTCGGTGCGCGCATGCGTGCGTGATTATACACTTATATATATACACGTATATGTAGACGCTGAGTGTGTCTGGCATTTTCTGGATTCCTGTGGTGGATGTGTGCGCGCGTGCCTTTCGGGTTCAGGGGCAGGTCAGATCAAGATCACGAAAGACGGCTGCGTTCTGCTCCACGAGATGCAAATTCAGCATCCGACGGCGTCGATGATCGCGCGCGCGGCGACGGCGCAGGACGAGAGTACCGGCGACGGCACAACAAGCAGCGTCCTGCTCATTGGCGAGCTCCTCAGGCAGTCTGAAAGGTCCGACGCGCGTCCCCCGACTAGCGGTTCCATACAGGCGGAGGGGGGGGGGGGGGGATAGGCCGTGGAGTGCGCAAAAAGAGATCTGCGGGCAGACCGGCGCAGCCAGCGGGTCGCCGCGGCCCCAAGCCGCTCGCTCGCGGGATGGGTGGCGGTGTCTGCGAACGCGGCGACCCGGTTCGCGTGCGTCGCGAGGCCGTCGGACCGGCGGCGGCTGGCGGCAGGCTTTTGTGGGGACTTGGGGGCGACCCCCGCGCAGACTTTCGCCTGGGCGAACGAGCCGCGCGCCGAATCCGCCTCAACTGTCTCCTCTCTGTCTTCTCGCCGGTGCGCGTCTGCAGGCTCGTCTTCGAGGGCGTGCACCCTCGGCTTCTCTGCAGAGGCTTCGACAAGGCGCGCACCAAGTGCCTGGAAGTCTTGGACCAGGTGAGCGGCACCAGCGTTTCTTAATAGCATACTTACTGGCACCGCGTCGCCAGCCGCACACCCGGCCCGCGGCTGTCCTCTCTCCTATGGACAGCGAGAGGAAACTTGTACTCAGACGCTAGTCTGACCAGTAGCATCGTACTCAGGGTCATTGTGCAGCGGACGCGCAGGAGGGGGAGCCGCCTGGCGTCAGGGGGGGGGGGGGGGGGGGGGGCTGCCTGGGCGGGTGTCGTCCGTGCGCCGTCCGTGCGCCCTCGCGTCGTCGGTCTGCGTGGAGAGGAGCCGTGTGTGGCGTCTCTGCGACGTTGGGCGGTTGGGCAGCATCGGGTCGCTGCGACGGTGTGCGTCGTGCGAGGTGCGTCAGCTGAAGGTCTCCGTGCCCTTTGCGCCGCTTCCGGACCGCGAGCTCCTCCACTGCGTCGCGCGAACCTCGCTGCGTACCAAGTTGCAAGCGGATCTGGCTGACAAACTCACACCGGACGTCGTCGACGCGGTCTGCCTCATCGCCAAGCCCGAAGAGCCCCAGCTCGACCTCTTCATGGTGGAAATTCTTCACATGCGCCACGGCCTCGCGAGCGAGACGAAGCTCGTTCGGGTGCGGAGGCCACACACACACACACACAGGCAGAGGAGCGCCCCCCAACGGAGGGCGAGGGGGGGGCCTGGCCATGTGTGTTTGCCGTGCGCGATTGGTTTTTACTAAGCGAGGCGCAAGGACGCCGGGACTGTCGTCACAGTCCTCCGCGTCCCGCGCACAGGAGAGGCATATAGGCACGCGTCGAGCACCGACGCGCACATGCATCCGTGTGTGGCCTCGGGCTTGCATGCATCCACACACCTATGTGTACATTTTTACACGCTTAAATATACTTGTGTATATATACATACATACAATATACTTGTATAACTACGTATACACGTATATAAATTTATATCTAAATGCAAAGATGTAGTGCACATGCACCGGGACGCGTGGTCGTGTTCTGTGGTGTTTCGCCTTGTCCAGGGTATGGTGATGGATCACGGCGCGCGTCACCCTGACATGCCTACGAGCCTTAAGAAGTGTTTCATTCTCACTTGCAACGTTTCCCTGGAGTACGAGAAGTCGGAAGTGAACTCAGGATTTTTCTATTCTTCCGCTGAAGAGCGCGAAAAGATGGTGGAGGCTGAGCGAAGATTCACCGATGAGAAAGTCAAGAAAATAATCGAGTTCAAGAGAAAGGTAAACACCGAGGCGAGCCCACGCTCTCCCACATATATGTGTGTGTGCCGTGAGTCGAAAGAGACGTATGGATGGCTCCGCCGGCAGAGTCCTTGCAGTGCTCGGGCACAGGCGCCTCGCTTGCGTCCCTGACGAACCACGGCTGGCGCCAGATGGCGAGTGATTCTCCTTTCCACATCGTCTCTGCTTCTCTTCCTGACGATTGGAGCCGGTATGCAGAGGTTCTGTCCGTCGTTGCCTCTCGAGTTGTGTCCTGTTGTTGCGTTGTCGACGACGCGAGCTCTCAGCCATCATTCGCGGGCATGACGTTTCCGAAGCGTCTCTTTCTTTGCTCGTCTGCCTGTACAGCATCCGCGCACCCTCGTGCTGTGCATGCCCTATCGCTTACAAACCGGCTTTCCGCCAGAAAGTGACCACGAAGGGCGGCTGTGCTGTGCTTGGCCTGTCGCATGTCTTCTTGCCCGCCGGTCCTCTTTTCTGGTTTTTGCGGCGTCTGGTGGGACGGCGTCCTTCGTAAATTTGTCCCGCATCTGTCGGCGCGTTTTGTGTTTGATTTCCTCGCGTAGGCGCCCGCATGCACCAGGCAGCTTTTTTCTGCGGCGCAAGCAGAATACGTGCCGCGTGCCAAACAAGGCATCCGAATGCTGTGTTTGTTTCGTCGTCCAGGTCTGCACGCCGGAGAACGGAATGTCCTTCGTCGTGCTGAATCAGAAAGGCATCGATCCGCCGTCTCTCGATCTCTTCGCAAAGGACGGCATCTTGGCTCTCCGGAGGGTAGGCTATTGTCCTGCATCGTGTCCGCGCGTTTTCGCTTCTGGTCTGTCGCGTGTCTCGCTGAGCTTTTTCCCTCCTTTGGCGTCCTCCTGCGCGTGATTCGTTCGTCCTCTGTTCGTCAATTAGTTGTCGTGGATCTGCGCCGCGACCCGGCGGAGCGTTTCACGGCTCGGGCAGCTGCGGCTCGCCTGTTGGCGTTGTGTCGCGCCCCCGTGATCCCCACAGGGTCCTTTGTTGAGTGCCACTGTGGAGAGGTCGCTTCTCGTTTTGACTTTTGATGCGTGACCGGCAGCCGCGCGTGCGTTCGCCCTCGTGTTTGGCACCGCGTGAGGCTGCGCTGCCCCCTGGTGTCACGTGTGCGCAGGTCAAGAGACGCAACATGGAGCGCCTGTCTCTCTGCTGTGGCGGAAACCCGGTCAACTGCGTGGAGGACTTGGTTGCCGAGGACTTGGGCTATGCGGAGCACGTCTACGAGCAGACGCTCGGCGACGAGAAGTACACGTTCGTTGACGGCGTGAGAAATCCGCAGTCCTGCTGCATCCTCATCAAGGGCCCAAACGACCACACGATTGCACAGGTGAGGGTTACGTGTGCAGCGCTCTGCTTTGCGGCGCGTGCCTGCGGGGCAGGCGGTATTTTTGAAGTCGATCGCGGGCCTTAGAGGGGGGGGGGGGGGGGGAAAGGGGGGGTGGACTGGCTCTCCGCAGGCGAGGAGTTTCGTCCAACGTAGTAGTGTGGCGCATGGACGGCTCCTCGGTCCGCCGCGTCCTCGTGTGGTGTTCGCAGATCAAGGATGCGTTGCGAGATGGCTTGCGCGCAGTGAAGAACGTCTTTGAAGACCGCGCGGTTGTGCCTGGCGCGGGCGCCTACGAGGTCGCCGCATACTCCGCTCTGCAGGTGAGATTCGCGTGTCGTTGGAGCGGTTCTGCGGGAGGAAGGGGTTCACGGGACGGATGGTTCCGTGTCTGCGGTCTGCCGGCGCCTCTGTGCTCCCTTGACGACGACTTTGCGCGGCCTGCAGTGCTGCACTGTTCTCAGACCTTCAAGAAGCACGTCCAGGGGAAGGAGAAGCTCGCGGTCGAAGCGTTTGCGCAGGCGATGCTTGCCATCCCGAAGGTGCTGGCGGAGAACAGCGGCCTCGACGCGCAAGAAGCTGCTTTGTCTCTCGTTGACGCATTCGAAAACAAGGGGCAGCCTGTCGGACTTAACCTCGCAACAGGAGAAGCGCTCTCTCCCGCCGTGGAAGGTAACGCACCTGGCTAGCTGAGGTGTCTTACACGTCCGTGCACAGCCTGATGCACACAGCCGGAGGGCACGCAGCGTGGCCGTCTCATCGACGTCTTCGAAGACACATACTGAGTCCAGTGATGCCGCTAGCATGCACGCTCAATATTAAGGGAGTAATGAGCCGACATGGAGGTGCTTACACAGTCCGAGAATTGGAACTCCCAATATTTTTTGACCTGTTCTCCCCAGCGTACCTTACGACCGTTATATGGTTCAGAGATGCGGTGCATGCGCTTCTCTACAGATAGACGTATACATCGATACACATATATATATATATATATATATACATGTACCTGTGAAGGTATACGCTTGTCGGAGGGGGTCGGATCACAAACAGGTATGCCTACGTACTACGCCAGGGTGTTTATGAGGTTTGCCGTGGCATCGTGTGGACACAGTTTGCGGGTTTTTTTTTTTTTTCTCCCTTTCCGGCTTCTTGTTTGGTGAGGGCTGCGTTCCGTGATGGGCTTCTTGCGCGCATACCACTTTCTCTTTCCGCTCAGGAATTTGGGACAACTACCGCGTGAAGCGTCAGGTGCTTTCCATCGCCCCAACCCTGGCACAGCAGCTTTTGCTGGTCGATGAAGTGCTGAAGGCGGGAAAGTCGATGTCGCGTGGCTGAGAAAAATAGGGCCTCCGGTCTCTATTCCTTTCGCGAAAAAGTCATGGTTTGAGTGCGTCCTCTCTTGGATCCCAGCGCCGGCCGCATCGCAAAAAGCTACGGATGCACGCTGATACCGAGTTGAATGCGTTCAGAGATGCATCGGTGGATCTGCGCATGCATGCGAATGTTTATAGGTACATAGACGAGGCTATATACACGTTCAACCTTACGTAGACCCGCGTATGTAGAGATGCGAGGATTATATAGCGTATTTGCGCGCGCGCAAATGGCGATTCGTGTGGTCACGAATATTTGCAGTCTCAACTATGCTCACACCTCCACACGTATCTCTGTCGGTTTCGCTGTGTATGTGTGCGTGTCCTCACAAGCTTAAATCTTTACAAATGCAATGCTCTGTCAAATAATACCTGGCAGCTTTTCTTTTCGATGGATGGCCCCGTGCCAAGGCTCACCCGCACGCTGTCCGGCTCTCGCGCCGCTTCTTTGGCTACGCAGTACAAGAGGCGCTCTTTCATAGCTCTACCATCATATTTTTCATTCTCCCTTGGTGCAAAGGAAAATAGTTAGTCATAGAGAGCCACCGAAGAAGTAACAGAAGATAGCCGAATAGAGAGAATGGGAGAGACGCGGTGTTTTGTCACTCTTTGCTCCTCGCCTCTAATTAGCGCATGTTGAGGTCAACTAGCTCTTCTGTGGCGCGGTGACTCTGCTGCACGCCCTTCCCTTGGATTCAGCATGTTCCTCCGAAAGCGGTGACGAGCTGGTTCAACGCATGAGTTACTAACACCCAAGGAGCCTCGTGAACGCCGCCATACAGAGATACAGAAAAAGTGTACTTGGAAATTTACACAACCGGGAATGCCTGGGCTAAACAGGGCCTTCCTGCGAACAGTGACCAGACCAGGAGATGGAACAGGCTGTTGGACACGTAGAGCATGGGACACTGGTATAGCCTCCTACATCAATACTGTAAATATATGTATATTCGAGCATGCATGTCCTCAGGCAGCAAGCCTCGACTGCCCTCCTTTTCAGCACTGAGCGCCCACGTGGAAGCGGCGTAATGGCAACGTATCAGGGTCCCTGGTAGTACCCTGTCGCTGTTGCCACTGAAGCAAAATAATCTGAATATGATCGGGCGGGAGCAGAATGCTACACCCCCGATTATCAGGGTTGCCAGCAATCGGTTGTGTGGGACGGCCCCGTGTACTTAGCATTCGGTCGGATAGAAGTAGCGTTGTTGGAAGACAGCTGAAGCGTTCTTGTCTGGTCTTCGTCGTGAAGGGATGTAACAATTTGTTTTTTCAGCACCCCGCCTGAGAGTGTTTTCTGTGGAGCACTTAGAGTGGCGTCCTCTGCATTCGCTCGTGGGCATCTGCACGCCCGTGAACGGGTTCAGGCATA
This sequence comes from Besnoitia besnoiti, assembly GCF_002563875.1. Lineage (NCBI taxonomy): Eukaryota > Apicomplexa > Conoidasida > Eucoccidiorida > Sarcocystidae > Besnoitia > Besnoitia besnoiti. Next base: position 1,228,953 of record NC_042358.1, read on the forward strand.
TTCGCAGGTATGTACCCGGCGCGGAGTGCTCCAAGTCAAGACACCGGAAGTGCTGGAGATGCTTGCTGCAGTTGTTCCAGACATATTCTGCGATCCGCAACTGAATCGAGATGGCTTGGCGGCCCCGCTTAGCACTGCAGCCATTGCATCACCTTTATTTTTTTGAGATCAGAGGCACTGGTCTTGGTGTCGGCTGCAGGGAATACTCGGGGGATGGCACAGGTCAAATTACATTTTCTCCGACACTTTCAAGGCCCCCTGTCGGGGAACACATTGTGATGGCGAGAGCCAGCAGCGAGTTGCTTAGGGCTCAGGCGGCTCCTTTTATGGACGTGGAGCGCTGAAGGGGCGATCACGAACACGGTTGGGAAACGGCTTTTGAAGAGAGACAGAATATCTGCCGCCCACAGCTGTAAGGCAGAGGTCAGCAGGGCCTGGGCGACGCGCCAACCGCCGAACAGGAAACAGCGATACATGAGAAAGGAGGACAGGGGGAAACAGAGCAGAAAGGAGGCGCGTGCTGAACTAGGAACGAACCCGGTGCTAAGTTCGAAGTCTGCCTAGTGCGGAGGGCACTCTCGCTGTTAAGATAAGTGAAAACTACTGGTATGGCCACAACGATCGCAAGGAAGCGTATGGAGATTCGGGTGGACCAGGGACTAGGTAGGGTGGATCGTTGAAACATCAAAAAGCCCCTGCAGCTCAGACGGGTCGTATCCCCACTGTTACGTGCTCCAGTCTGGCTTGCACATGATGCGCGCCAGCCACGGTTGGCCAACCGCCTCTACGCCGGCTACGTCGGGCTCGGCCTCCAGCTTGGCAGGCTCGCGCTGTGCATGTTGCCACATTGCACATGGTCTTTTCCAGCCGCATGTGTTTCTCAATACCGTTGGTGCTGCGACCGCCCGACCCTGTTGCGCCGAACGAGGTTCCGCGAGGCTCTCTGCACGGTGTTTTTTGTAGATGGGACAGTGCCCCACTGCCATCTGTAGCGAGGAGGCATCCACGCATAGTACTCACCTGGACTGCCGCGGTCCTCTCGACAGAGAGAGATCTCACGCCGTGCTGCGCTAGGGGGAGCGAAATCATGTTGTGGTACACGACACTGGAACGATGCGTCGTAAGAGGTGTCCTCCGTATTCCGTAAGCATGCAACGCGTAACCGCAACTGCGGAGGAAACCTGACAATCGGTCACCCTTCATGGCACGAGATCCTTCGCCGAGCCGAATCGGCAATCATGTCTACTCCGCATGCTAGAGCTGCTGTAGCAGGGGCTGTGTACATGCTGTTGCAATCTGATACCCTGACCCAAAAGCAGCATTCCTCGTCCCTGAGCGGCCTGGATCAAGCTGACTTCCTCTGAACTGGCCCTTTTCTCCCGTCTGCTGCAGATACGCGACATTGCTGGTACCTAAGAGTATACTGGCCGCTGTCCAAAACGACGTAAAAAAGCTGTCGCAGTAGCTACCCATACATCAAGCGCACAGAAGCGTCCTTTGGAGCCGAGAAGGCTCATGGGCGGCGCCATCCTGTTCGCTGCTGTACACCAGCTAAGGTGTGCAATGCAGTTCGTATCCACTCCGCCAGCGAACCGCTGTATTTTAGGAAATACACCTTTCAACCAGTTGGGGAAGAAAATGGTTCAAATCGCTGCATAAAATCTCATGCAAGGTAGCGGTAGCCACCAGCTCATGAAACCTGTACGACGCGTATGAATCATCACAAGCAGAAGTGCCGACGCAGTTCTGCTTATACTGCATTGTATTTTTAAGGGTCACCTTTTCCCCGAGCGTTAACAGGGCGCACGTATTTCATGAAGATCAGCCACCTTGAGAAAGGCACGCGGGTGCCGATAGACGCACAGTTGCAAAATGCGTCGAAACAGAGAACCCAACGTTCGCATGAGTTCCGCCTGCGTGACCCCGACGACATATGCCCATCCGAGCGACGACGCCACGAACAACACCACTGCAGAGTTGGTTAGCTGATTTTAACTCATCTTGCCGGTGGATGCCGCTCGGCTGCCTCGCGTCTTACACGTACTGGATGCGACACACCGTGAACAGTTGGATACAACACCCTCCGCAACGCGCAAACTGGGACCGACACCAATTTAAAGGAGGCGCATACAGCTACTCCGAATCGTTATGTCACCTTGGTACGAGACTGTCAGGGGCTCGCCCTTCTTCATGAAGCAGTTCTTGGAATCGACGTTCCAGGTCGCATGCGTGCACCAATCGTGGGTCTGGCACAGGAGGAGGCATTGGTACATGGTGGTGATGTTGTGGAACACTCTCTCGTCTGAAGTCCGCGATCCAATGTTATACCACACGCAAGGAACACTGGTCTCATCGCCGTTGTACTGCCTCAGGTGAGCTCTGCCATTCTTCAAATAACACTTCTTTGAGTTCTTATTCCAAGTGAAATGCGAGCAACCGGGATTCGCCTCGCATTTCTCGCGGCATTGGAGAGCGAAGTCAGCAGGAGTCACGTCGATCTCTGGGGCTGTTGATCCCCATCCGAAGTTCGTCATGGCACTGTTGTCGCAGACCCGGGGTGCACTAATATATCCTTTACGAGCCTCAGTATGCAAGGGACCTTTCTTCAGAAAACACCTCCTTAGTTGAGGGTTGAATGTCCAGTGATTGCACTGAGGTTCGTTTTCGCACCACACGCGGCACCCCTCCTGGTCACGATTGTCGTCAGTATAGAGCGTAGGTGTCGGCGTGTCAACATCATGCATGAGACACGCGCGAGCTGCGAATTCCTTATCGTGCCACCAGTTGTTATCCATGTTCAAATTCCGCACGTGCCTCTCAGACAGGGCGGTAGCATCAACCGAGTTCTCAGAGGTGGCAAGTGCTTTGCTGCGAAGGGCAACGGTCTCCTCAGGCTGGCCGAGGAGGCCGACCAGAAGGCAAGCGGGGGAGAGAACGGCGAGCTTCATGGTGATTACCTGGCACTTTGTTGAAAGATGCCCAAGGAAATTGCAAAGGGAATTGAACAAAAGTGAAAAATGATCAATAGTCTACCTTTCTCCGTTCTGCAATGCTGGATCCGTGTCGGATGCCGTGTCCGAGCCGGGCGGGGAACGTGGGGCGCCGGGCGTCTTCACTCGGTCGCGTCGAGCGGCGAGCCAACAAGCTATCACGTGCCGGGCAGCGGTTGGGTCTCGCTGCACTACGCAAGGGACAGGCGCATCGGATCAGTCAGACCCCGCGCTGACAGAAACGGCTAGCTACTATTCCCCGCGTTGACCCAATCTGGGCCCCGGCTCACAGAACAGCTGCTGGACAGGCGCTCGAGAGTAAAATGCGCAAATAGAGAGAACAAAAAAACGGTGGTATTTTGCGGTGGTCGGTGTGATGGTTGTTGTGGTGGGGGGTGCGTGTCGCGCGAGGCAGTCCAATCCACAACGGAAGCTGTGTGGCCTTTCGACGCTGCTTTGCTCAGTTGGCTCCACGCTGATTCACGGACAACAAAGAATGGGCCCTGGCATATTCTCCGAGAGGAACGGCACCCCTCAGCTGTTCTGCAACATAATATTCAGGCGCGTTATTCGCTCCATTTTACACCTGGTGATTTTGCCGTCCTTGCATTCGCTTGCGACTATTTTTGCCTTCATGAGTGTTTGCTTTAATCTCTGAGGAAAGCGGTTAATGCACATGCGTGCAACGAAACGCACGCCGCGGATTCACTGCGTCCTCTCTATAGCTAATAAAACAGTCCCAAAGTTCTGTGCCAAACGTTTATACACTTCAAGTTCTAACAAGTTTTTTACCATATGGTACAGGCGTTTCAAAAAGATAGTTTGGCTGGGGCAGTTCCCTTCTAAAGAGTAACGGTCGCGCACGACGGTCTTTAATTTTAGTACAAATAGCACTTTGGAAGTAAACAGTGTCATAACCTACTCCATTTAAATGAAATATTTTGGAGCGTCATATATTTGAAGGTTTTGCAGCCAGAGTAAACAAATTTCTTATAACATTTAATTTGGAAAGAAACTTAGTTCTTCGAACAAGAAAGAAGTATGTGTTTTTATATAAGTGAATAGTAGACGTCTAGAACTTTTCGTCTTAAATTTTCAATTCATTCAATTTTAGAATTAGAATATACAAACCAATTGACCTTTTACTTGATATCTAAAAGCATCTAAACTAGGCACTAGTCCTTAAACTGCAGAAATTAAATAAAGTTTCTAAGTGAAAAAAATTCACAAGATTTTTTACTCAAAACGTTCAACTGTTTTGAGAGTTCTAACTGTTTAATTTTATGATTGACTAATAAAATGAAAAATTTATATGTATACATATGTATAATGAACTACAAAGACATCCAGGAACAGATTCAAACTTCCCAATATTTTTTAAATTTTAGTTTATTAAGGGAGAACTTAGTGAGAGATGTAATTTAAGTTTAGGTAAATATTTTTGCTTCTATTTTGGGTGATAACTAGCGATTCCAACTTACCCTTTTTTCTTGCATTAAAACGCTTTGGTGGTGGACGCCACCATTTGAATTCAGAGCATCGCGTGCCTGACTCCTGGTGTGGAGACGCTGAAAGCAAACCCGTTATCATGCGGGATGAAGGACATTTGAATAGGGGTAACCCTCTGCGGCAATTCTCCGCAGTGTAAGCCATTCAGACGTCCTTCTTTCCAGCTGAGAACAGAGGCCCGCGAGGGAGTGTGTCCCGCACTACCTCGTTTTCTCCTTAAGCAGCTGGCGAGTGGCAGGCACGTTTTGGCAGTAGCAGTGCCCCTGTGACACGCGGATCGAACATAGCCCTCGATTTAGTGGACTCTCGATGTGTAACTTTTCGCGTCGTGCATAGTCTGCCCTCCACGTATGTGTACTCATCCCTAAGTCGCTGGATGCCGCAGCTGTACTCATGCTGCTGGCTGCGGATAAGCGCCGTTTCTGGTACCTACCAATTGTGTGCTCGCCAAGTCGCGTCGACTACGAGAAAAGCTGCTCGCAGCAGCTGTTCACATAAAGGGCTCATGAGCTCCGCATTCAACCGTGCGAGTGCCACGTGGGCATGTGCTGTGACGTGGGGCTGATTATCTGTCTGTCATGTGTGTAAACAAATTCGGTGCTTTACCTTGCGGGATGCACCGGCACAGACTTAATCTGATGACTGTTTCTGACACTTCGGACCATCATTTTGGATTACCACAAGCATGGATGCCACCTGTCAGCGAACCCTGATGGGAACTGGACTGCTCGTCCATATCTACACAATCGCTGCCCGTGTGCCGGCACTGGACTCAACGCGTGTGGGCATGGAGTCCCTCGAGAAAGAAAGCAGATGGTCCAATGTGTTCACACTTCCTCCTCTGGGCAACGCAGCTCCTATATCTCAGCATGACAAATGCCACGCCGCAGTGTATAGAACGTCCCCATTCTGTTTCACACCCTTACCGGTAAGCAGACAATAGATAGGTACTGCACACATCCAAACTAACCAGCTTTATACGGCGCTTTGCGGCCTCTGCGGGCCACGACGCTGCGTCAGCCGCAGCACCCAATTGATGAACATCTGGACGGGTTTGCAGCATGAGCAAAACCAGCTGTGCTCGCAAGCCGAGTGGGAGCGCCATACGGCGCGCATTAGGCGTCAAACTGCAAGCTATCGTCGTTATCATGCAATGCCCGCTGTTGGACTGGGTCTGCGGCATGCCTTTCCTGAGCGAGCACATCTTGTTGCCAGCTTTGTACGTCGCGTGAGTGCAGCAGTTATTGCCCTGGCAATGACAGACGCCGTCTTGTCGGCAAGAAAATTCTCACCATCACTTTCAAAGCTTACGTTAAACCACTCACCAGGCGCACCGGTCTCTTTCTTATTGGACCTATACACCTCGGGGGATCCACACTTCAGATGGCGCAGTGGAGTCTTCAGAGTGAACCCTCCTGTAGTTATACATCATTACTGGCGTCATATCGCGCCCTCCGGTCCAGTGATGTTTCCCGATCGCCTCCTTTGTTATTGCCCTTCAGGTAGCATTGCCGGGTTGTGGAGTTGAATTTCTAGTGTGCACATTCAGAGTTTTGCAGGCACCACAACTGGCACGCTTTAACGTAGGCCCGCCCGCTTCTCCTGCTTGAAGAACGTAGCTGCTGAGCCAACATCATAAAGGGGCGAGCACGATATGTGAAGCATGTCGGCCCGCTCGTCATCAACTTGACACTGGCCGCCCGGACAGGGTGCTAGCAACAACCACCGGGTTCTCGTAGGCCCCAACTGTATTGATGCCACGGGCAGCGGCTTTCTCAGGCTGGACTAGGAGGGCGATTAGAACAGGGCGTCAGGACGACGAGCTGCGTGCTCACTACACGGGAAGCAGATTAGGGGATGAGACAAGGGAATGGGTACAATGGAAGGAAGCAAAAGCGAAAAGGAGCCAAGTAGCCTTCACTGCATTCACAGCTTGCTTGCGGACGGCCCGGAGCACGTGCACGAGGCGCACGAGGAACAGGAGCCGCTACGCTGCCCAGTCGGCCGCGCCGTGGGGGCCAGTCTGTATCCTACATGAACAGTTGAGAGTTCCTGACGCACGAGGAGGCAGCCCTTCGAGGCCATTTCCGATACGCACGCACCGGGGAACACGTACGTCGCGATTCAACCAGCCAAGACGCAGCTACTTGTGAACTCTCTAAATCCCCCCGTCCCGTGAAGAATCTGGTTCCTGCTTTCACTCGCCTTCGCGGCACACGGGAAACTGCGGACAACAGCCGTTGCATGCCGGCGCCACATCTTGTTTGCATGTCGGAAAAACGGCAGCATATTGTGGCGACGGTTAGGGCTCCGCGTTGGGGAAGCGAAACACGATGTTGTATATTCCTCTGGTCCGTCCGAGTTCGTTGTTGAGACAGTCCATGATACTGGTTGAAGGAAACGAGGAAAAGCTTGGTTGCAGGGTCTGGAACGAATGTGTCTGTGGCGCTGTTTGAGTTCGGTTGTGATACGAGTGTCTGGTTCCATCCGGAAACAGAAAATGTGTTTTATAAACGAAGAGCCGGAGTAACGGGGTAGCGACCCAGGCAATATAAGTGCTTCTCCGCTGCTCAGGTGTGGCATGTGTGCGGCGGGAAACCTAGATCACGAAACCGTGGCAAAGGCTGACGACCAAGCGGGGAACGTAGAAAGACACTTTTTTCCCTGTGAGCTGGGCAGGCTTGTTGCTACCCTAAAGTAGCGAGATGTGTTGCGCTTTCGGGTCATTACCTCACACAACATCCTGCGCAGACCCTTCCATGGAATTCCATACAATACTGGACTGTTCGGGCGTCTCAAGAGTATGCTGTAGTGTTCCGTCCCCTGGTTGTCCGTGCTCCGTCAGGCAGATGGAGCCACTTAGACGACTTTGGGTATTCATGATATCCCGCGGCAGTTGAGGTGTAAGGAAGTCTCTAGCGTAGCGAACTCGTGTTATGTCGCGTCGCAAAGGGTGTGCCCGTGGAATTTTTTGCAGTACTGACAATTCATCCCCTGCCTGATTCACCGCACAGGACAACCTACTGCCTCTAAAGCAGTCTGCGCATCACTCTCTGCGCCTAGTGCATGTGAGAACGGGAGAGCGTCCAGCATGGTCATTGACATTCCACAGCGACAAACCATCTATAGAGACACTCAAGGTTTTGTGCTAGACAGACAGACAGCCCGCAGGGCAGAATGGGCAAAGATAGCAAGGAAGCCCTTTACAGTCCACACGAACAATGCAGGCTTAGGGTTGAGTCCGCAAACTAAAGTGAATAGATGCGGTTGCTTTCGAGGGCGCCTGAATCGTGACTCGTCGTACCTGCTACCGAACATGGTAGGGGAAGCCAGCGAGCGTGGGGGCCAACCGTATTCACACACTTGAGTTTTAAACGTACGGTCATTGCTCACCTGCTTGGCTACCGCAAGACGACATGTCGTTTCCCCTCTACCGTTGCTCCGAGCAGGAAAGCCTTGGTCTTCTTTTGGGTCTCCTCTCACAACCGAACGAATCTGGTTCTAAGCAAGAGAACCCCCCTTCAGATTGCTGTCAACGCCTTACCCATACCTGTCCAAGTCGTCGCGGCTCAAAGTATCGCAGCAGCTCATTGCTTACGTGTACATTAGCTACGCGTGCAGATTTTATGGCTGCGCCAAAGCGTGTCGCGTTGGAAAGTCGATTATCTGCGATGCATTCGCGGGAGCGAATCTGTTTGTCCACCATATCGAGGTGCACATTGACTGTTTCAATCCGTTACCTGAGGGGCAATCCAAAAAGGCATATTGTGGAAGAAAAAGGCAAGGATGTCACGTATCAAAAAGTAGTTTTTTAAATGGCACTACGTTATGTTTGACATCTTCACTACACGCTGCCCATGCGACACCACTGGGCCGCAAAACGTGCTCTATGAACATCAGAATCTCCAGCACCGGTTTGCGAGTGGAACATACAAAAATGACACTGCCTTCCATATGTATTACATCGGTTCCCATGTGGTAACAGCGAAAACCGAGCCGCACAGCGGTATAACTGATGAACCAGATGACCTCAATGTGGCTGTCTCAGTCCGTTCCGCCCGAGGAAAGAGTGCCGAAAACATAAGCGCTCCACACACTTGAGACACCCATTTCGTATCCGTGTCGGACGTTCGGCTGCTGCGGCTCCTTCAGCCCCTTAGTGACCCGCCGTGATGGGTTCGCACCATATCATGTAGTTGCCATGGAGGGTAACACAGCGGCAGACAGGATCCACAGAGCGAAACTATGCGTTGAACTGCCCCTGTGCGCATGTCTTCATCATGGTGACATCGTCTTTGTATGCGCGGTTCTTCGGCGTGCCCTTCTTGAGGTGACACATCTGCTCAGGGGCGTTGTACGTCGCGTGCGTGCACCAGTTTGTTCCTTGGCACTGAATGAGACACTCAGTCTTGTCGGCGCAGTGGAAGCTGACACCCTCGCTTTCGGAGCCAACGTCGTACCACTCGCAAGGTGAGCTTGTCTCGCCGCCCTGACTTCGGCGCGGGCTCATCCGGCCACTCTTCAAATAGCACCTCCTGTTTCCAGAGTTCCATGTGTAATGCGAGCATTTTGCATTCTTTGCGCACTTTTCGCGGCACTGCGAGGCGGCAGTCGTCTGTGTTTCCTCAATACTTGGAACAGTGGATTCAACCCCATAGAGTGTGACTGTACTTATGTCGCAAATCCTGGGCCCTGTGATATCGCCTCGCGCGCCACGTCTTTTCATGGCACCACTCTTGAGGTAGCACCTTTGCTCTCTCGCCCCATATGTGAAGTGAGAGCAGTGCCTGTATTGGTTGCACCACAATCGGCATGATTCCAGGTCAGCTCGTGTCTCTTCCTTGAAATGGGGAGTTTCGGAGCCGACGTCGATGTAGAGGCATGCGCGAGATGTGAAGTGCGGGTCGGACCACTCATCACCAACTTGCAGCTGCGACACCGGCTGCTCCGCCACAACGCTACAATCAACTCTCGAAATCTTCTCGGGCGCAAGTGCTTTGCTGCGAAGAGCAGCGGTCTCCTCAGGCTGCCCGAGGAGACCAACTAGAAGGCAAGCGGGAGTGAACACGACGAGCTTCATGCCGATTACGTGAAACGCGTTAAAAACGGGAAAACACGAAAGGAATTTAGAAGCGACTTGAACAATGACAAAAGATGCTGACCAGGTTCCTTCATCGACAGCTCGATTGTGCATCCTGTTGGGCCACCACCGGAACCAGGCGACCCGCCAAGGGGGGGGGGGGGTCGCCTGGTGGGAGATGACCTCGTACAGCTCGAGAGTGTGTGGCACCGGGGGACTGGAAGATGTATGATGGGCCCGCTGGCGGGCGGGCGTAGGCGGTGGGAAGGGAGGGGCTGCGAGGGGGACGGGGTTGCTGGGATGGAGGATGCATAGGCACAGCTAACAAAGGTACAGCGAAAAACTGTATGTAGTAGAATCGCTGCGCGCTTGGCGCCGGAGGAGATGCATCCCGTCTTCACACCATTTGGGCTCATATGCAGCAGCGCGCAAAAACCGTTACGTGGCGGCTCTGGGTCAAGTTTGCAAAAGCAGAATGCAGCACTCTTGCGGGCGTAAAAAGCAATCCGGACCGGGTGGCGGGTGGTTTGCCACTGACCCACTGTTGGTTCGCTGCTATTTCCGGCTCTGAGACATATGCCTCCTCGTGTGCGCCCTACTGGCAGCGCTACCTATCACGGTTTTTCGAGCATTAAATACAGCCCTGATCTAAGATGGCTAAAACGCAGCTCTGCTCTCGACTCCTATCCAACCGTGTGTTTCTGACACACGCCGTCCATCTGAATGCAGTTAGTACACGCCCGCCTCCTGGTGCGAAATAGGGCGTGGCAGAAATAGTATTATCCCCTCCAATGAGGGGTACCCGTGTATGCAGACACACTGAGATTCGGTGATTCGGTCTCGCCCATAGTTCCTTTCATCGCGAACAACGCTGGTGGAGACGGCTACCGTGGCACAAGGTCCCTGTGTTAGTGTATCGGCGGTCGTCAATGGGTGCCTACGGAGGAATATTACTAAGATGCAACAGAAAGCTACGACGACAAATGTGTGGCGTTCTGTCCCCGCAAAGCCGGGAGCAGCAGCCAGTTTTGCCTCACATGAGATGCGGACGCGATGGATCTTCGCACCGCAGAGAATTCTCGTTGAGAGACAGTAGCTGTAGCTTCTCTTGTCTAGCTTTGTCCTCAAGGCAGGTGCCGAGCACTCATTTGGGTCCCGCCAGGGCAGCTTTCCCACAGAGCACTGAAGGGCATTTGAATGGCTCGCCCGGCAGAGAATTTTGGTCTTCTCAGCACAAGCGGGCCGACGTAAGAGACGCCACCTGTGTCGTCGCCTTCGAGACTCCTGCGAATGTGGTGATTAAGCGTGATAGAGTTGCTTGCTAGCTACGCGCCGCATTTGCTGTGCAAATCGCTGATGAATCGCGGGATGCTGCGGGTCCCGCTCCGCAAATAGCTGATAGAGTTCGTGAAGTCGGTTGAAGCGACCGACGCAATGCAAGGGCTTCTCCGCTGCTCGTGGGCGACTTCCCAACGCGGGAGAAGGTGAAGGCGCAAGAAAGGTGGGTGAAGCAAAGAGAAGGAGCTACGACAGTGCTTGACTTAAGAGGTCGAGGGACCAGGTGCTGCGAAAGCAAGAAGAAAGGAGAAATGCTGGATGTAAGCCTCTACCATATGCAAGGGCTCGGCGACGCGTCTGCGGCCACGCGGAAACCCTCTGCTCACCGACTGTGAAGGCGCTGAGCCGACAATGCAGGCGAGACCAAATAACGCCTGTGCTAAGGAGGAAACCAGCTCAGATAGGACGGCAAACCTCTTTACGCACGCAACGCGAGGAAGCTCGCAGTGACAAGGGAGAAAAACTAAGAGCGCCTCCCGAACAAGCGGCTCGCACAGAGGACCGCGCTGTCCACGAGTAATTAGGGACAGAACACGAGAGCCACCAGGTGAAGAAATAAACGGACAGCATTCGCTGACAGCCCCAAGCGGTCCGGGCACCCGTGCTCAAGACAGAAAACTGAGGACTCCGTATGTAGACGAGAGCGACGCAGCATCTTTGTTTCCTCCCTCGTCCCCTTCGTCAAGACGAACTCCTTAGCGCAAAGGATCCCTAGAAAAGGAACGCTCTGACGGCTGCGACGTGCGTAGTCCCCTGTACCATCACCAACAACCGAAACGTCCTTCACTCTGTCGCACGCACCATCACTCACCCCCCCCCCCCCCCTTTCCCCATCAATCTCCTCTCTTCTACGTGAGCGAGAGCAGTCGAGAGGGTACATTCCCCAAAGCTCCAAGTTTTCGCTGTTTTCAATCCTCCTCTCTCAGCCAAGTCGCGGAGAAAATGCCTTAGGACCCACAGCTACTCATGACTGCCTTTGCCGTAGCCTCTGAACCGAAATTTCATGACCTGGTTCATGCGCGTTGATGCTCCGTCGCTCTGCACACCTAGTCTAGAAAAAAAGACACATCGGAGAGGCGTTTCATCTGAGGAGCGCCTTTCGGACAGCTAGCTGGAGTAGGTTGCATGCTTACTCTGCTGCAAAATGTCATGCATGCTGAAAGATCAAGCAGTGGACAACCAGTATGGGGTTCGCGAAACCCCCCAACCCCCCCCCCTCCCTCCAAATTCGGGAATGACTCCCACGCATGGCAGAGCTGAAAGGCTACGGGAGAAGCAAATCGGCGAGAGAGACAGAAAGAAAAATCGAGCCTGTAGTACCGCAGCATGCGCAAGCAGACTCTGTCTGAGTCGTAGCCCGGCAAGGACATCCGCCGGCACCATAATGACACAGCTCCCACCTCATATGTCCACCCTCCACGTCTGGCTCTGCTCACGGGCGCACCTTGTTAGGCGATGGAGCTCCTCGGTCTGTTGCATGTCATAGGCGCCCACACAACGTTCGGCTACGCCATCTTGCTGGTGCGCCCTTGCGTGAATGGTCTTCTTTCGGGAGACGTCCAGAAAGTCAAGGGCGTCGGCGTCCGGCAAAACGACAATGTCGATCGAGTACGGAACTAAGCAAGAACCCACAACACACGAGGAAGCCGCCCCCGCAAGCGAGATGTCCTGTGTCCTCGGTCTGTTCCTCCCCTTGAAGTGCACCTCATGCCAATCTAACATATATGCATAGATATCTACACATAAGTTTACAGATGCGTGTTTCCAAAAGATTTAAACATATCATTTTATTTTTTAATTATATAATAAAAATAATTGAATGTAGTTTTAACTGTTTTACAAATATCTATATTTGAATTACAAAAAGAATTTGATTTTAAATTACATTTACTTATTTCTTTTTGTGGAACTTTAAGGAGGTGGAAACGCCCATGAAATATGCTACGCATGAGCACTTGCACGAGTTTTGACTCGTACACACGCCCCGAAAACTGTAGCACATCCTGGCTTTGCTTCAGGCCAGATGTCTAAAATGACATTCGTAGGAACACGCATGCGTATATACGCATTCATTTGAATAGTGGACTCGTGCAAGCGGCGGGGGCAATTACCACAACATAAGCAGACAACAATGCACATGCAGATGAACGAAACAAACGTCTATGCAGATGTCCGCAAATGTGCAAAAGTCTAGACAGATGTCCGCAAATCACACGTTAAACGCATCTGTGCATATTTGTGTAGGTTTTGAAACAGAGGGCTTACAGACGGAGATTTCATTGAGGACGCGGTAGCCGAGCAGATGCGCGACAGCTGCTACTTGGAAGTGAAGTCCTGGCGATAAAAAACAAGGACAAGCAGTGCAGCCCATCACTCAGAGAGACTGACGAAAGCGACGCCATGTGACTCTCGCAGTCTCTCTGCCTCTGTTTTTCCAAATGTTTTTTCCGTCTTCCAGCAGGCGAGTCCTTGAGTGAAGGAGCTTCTGGAAGAGTGGATGAGGGCGTAATTGACCGTGTCAGACAGAAAAGCACTTTTCTCTCTCTACGCAGGGCCTCTATCCCTCCTTCTCCTACCGGAGGGCACGATCTTGGCTCGGGCAGTTGTGCGGCCTTTGTTGAACAGTTGGTCAGCCTGAGGGCGGCGAGCAGAGAAGCGAGAAGCATGCAGAAGAAACCATGGGCGCAGCTATCGTATATCGCGGCGTGACATACGATAGCGGACACAGCCCTCCACTCGTCATCCGCCGCAAAGCAAGAGAGCGGAAGATACACGCTGGTGTTCGACGAATTCCAGCCATGCTTTCTCTTCCAGGAAAATTTTGTATAGCAGCTGGGCGTACTGGAACAAAGTTAAAATCTTCACGATGTGACAATCACGCATCTCGCTCAGATCGGAGAGATTAACCCTCCTTCAGAGGCATGCAAGCGGCTCGGGCTTGTGTGCATGCCCTTTTTTTTCATTTCTTTTTCATTGCGGCCTTCGCCGCCTCTGGCTGCTCGCGCACCCTGTAACCCAGACAAGCCCTTCTGCGTCGCGATGTGTCTGCTTGCGGCTCGGCGTTTCCGCTCTCGTTCCGGCTCTTTGAGCGTCGCGGCAGAAAACCCGCCGTGCCCCGTCTTCCCTGCGCGCCCACCGTCGCCGCCACCGGCCTCGAAGCTGAGTCTTTCGGCCTCTTGCTGCAGTGTCTGCCGTGCCCTTTCTGCCTAGTCTCTGATGCACTGCCTTCTTTCCGTCCAAGTGCTCACGTCTGCTCCCGCGCCCGTCTTCTCTTACCAAGAACTTGAGGCCCGTCGACCACTCTTTGGGGGGCGTCTGGAGGACCTCCGGCGGAGGCCGCACCGCCCAGGCGAGGGTTTTACCGCCGGCTTTCTGAGTGCCTGTAGCGATCCACTTTTTTGCGAACTCGGGACGGATGTAGGAGCTCATGTCCACTCCTGTGAGACGGTGCTTGCGCGCGTTCTCGACGGCACGCAGGTGGTCCTGAATCGTCAGCGCCGAGCACGGAAAAATCGCCCGTGCGCACGTCGTTAACATCGCTTCGCCGTGGCGCTTCAAGGGAGACTCGTACAGGCGCGTCAAGACCTTGTTCAGCAGGCCTGCTGAACCAACCGACGCTTCGTAGACTGCGTCCTGACAGACGAGCGAGAAGAGCAGCGTCGTCAATCCTGCGAAAAACGGAAACCAGAAACGACCGCCAAACCGGCAGAAGTGGACTCCGTACCAAGCGAAACACTGACCTCTATCCCCACGCCGCCCGCATGCACCCTCCCGCGTACTGAACTGCTTGGGACGCAGGAGAGGCCGCGCACGCCTCGTCTTCGCAACGCCTCGAGACGCACCTTGCGAGGAAAGGCTGTCGAACAGCAGCGCGTTCGTTATCCAGTTGGTCTCAGTCATGACCCTGAGGAAGGAAACAGGGCAGAATCAAACGGCCTCACACCCACTTCTCGCCCCCGCCTACGCCTTCCGGACGGCAACGCCCCGGCTGGGAATCCCGCTGCTACAGCGGATGGAGCCGGCACGCATACAGCGCCGCCCAGACAGACGCATGCATGCTTGCGAAGACCTCCACCGCGACCACGCACCCGCCGGCCTACGCGGCGTTCTACACACCAGTTTATGCGCTGCTCTGCACAACGGCGTATGTAGGTATATACAGAGAGACATGCAGAGGCCACCCATGCAATAGCATGTTTATGCTTGCTCGTCGCTGCAAAAGGCGCAATTCATACCATGACGCGGAGTGTCGCACCTAGCAGAAAGACTTTGCTTGGTAAATGACGCGTGCTTCACCTCCTTTGTGCCGGTATCTAGAACGCCTCACCGGATAACAGACTCCTCTCGCACACCCAACGCAGCCAGCGAGAGAATGACACTGGAGACGGCGATACCTGGAGAAGTCGCCACAAACACAGGGCACAAGACAGCGACCGTCCGGACGAGAAAAAGACGGAGCTCTTCGCGTCCTTCACGCTACTCTGCCCCTTCCAAGCCGCTAGCGTCGGCGAGCCTCGAGGCAACCCCGCACAGGACAACTCCGGGTCTAGTCGACCTCGAAGGCTCGGTTTCCACATCGGACGTTGAACTGTATTTACCCCGGAGCAACCACCGGTATCCATAGTGTCGCTTCGCTGTGGATATGCCTTTCAGGAGTTCCGGGCAGGTGACATCCATCGAGAGGCGTGCACATCTATTTACGTATATATAGGCGTCAGCGTTGAGTATGTGAGGTGAAGGGCCTTCGCGTGTTTACAGTCTCGCGGGTGTGGAAGCCTGGCGCTGAGCGGGCGACGTAAACGCAAGACTGGAACACGTGTGCTTACTCGAGGCACCTTGATGACGGCGATGCATGAACTCATTGACGAGGCCCCGGACAACCTCTCTGTCATCGAAGCGAAAGTCTGAAAACCACCGGCGACAGAGACACGCGACGGACGCCAGTGCTCACGAGGAGGCCTTCCCGCCCTTCATGGCTCCCCCTCGCGCCCCGCTTTGCGAAGTGCGAAGGCTTAGGCGGCGTGGCATCAGATGGAATGCTCTTTCGCGCCGGAAAGGCTGGGTAACCAGCACGGGAAATCCGAAAAAGAAAGCAGGGGCGAGCCGTGCGAAGCCGCGAACTCCCCGCGGATGCGCGTGGATTCAGAGGCCCGCTTTCAGACCCGTGCAGGAATGCCGCAGGGCCCACTACGAATGCGTCTTTGCTACTCGGGATAGCAGCAGCTGAGTTCGCGAAAGCAGAGACTCCACGGCGTCTCACGAAGTGCTAACTTAGGCCGTTCCGGCACGTCGAGGCACTGCGCTCACAAAGAAACCTATGCACAGGCCTACTGCGCACGCCTTGACGACCCCCACCGGACTGGAGGTATCACACGTAGTCACAGCGTTCGTGTCTCACATGCGATCATCACGAGGTCCTGCTGAGGCATCCGACAGAAGATGGACTGCGAGAAGATCTGGTTGGGCACTTACAAGAGAATGCATTCAGCGCCATGCTGATTTGGTGAGACTCGAACTCAGGAAGCAGCTTCAGAATGCGGGGTTTCAGCTGAAAGAAGAAACGCCCGTGCCTGTCAAGATGCCGCATGATCACACGGGAAGACAGGAGACCATGACGGCGCTCCGAAGCCGATCACGCTCGACGGACGACTACAAGAATGCAAATGCATGGCCCCAGTCTGCGGGAGGCAGGGGGGTGACTCTGTTGAGTCACCCCCAGCAGAGGAAGGCGACCGGCACGTTCGCGGCAGTCATACTCCGCCGTAAACCTGAATATCTGCCGTATCTCCCATGTCCACGCGAGATGCGGTGGACTTTGTCTGAACGCGTTGCTGAAACAGGTAGACCCCGATGCACGGCAGAAAGGCACGGTCTCAACTGCTCGCTCAAGCGGGCGTGGCTCACCCCTTGAGCCTGACTTTGCTGTAGGCGTTCATGAAGCTCGTGATCCCCTGCGGGGTCATATGCTCCTGTCTGGCGATGAGTTCAGCGATTGCGCGAGTGAAGAGCAGAAAAACGGGATTGTCCACTTGCGCAGCTCCTGTGTCGACCCCGGCGTTTACCATCGCCGCACACACTTTCCGCACGTTCGACCAGTCCACGACATCGTGCTCAAGGTCGCTGGAAGGAGACGAACCGGGGGAAGCCGCAGAGGCAGAAGCTGCGGAGGCGGAAGCCGACGCAGATGCAGAGGAAGCGACGCCCTCACGCTCGGCGCCGCGGCGCAGACCGGCCGAGAGGTCGTCGTCGGGACGACTCGCTGCAGACTTGGAAGTGTTCTTTCGCGTCGCCCAGGGGGCCAGCGTGTCCGTCAGTTCGCCTGTGATGTCGCGGTCATCGAGAGGCACCAGTTCGGCGGCGACCACCCGCGCAAACGAGTTGAGGAGGTTAACGAGCTGGCGAATCTCGTCGTTGCGCAGCGGCTTGAAAGAGCGGACGCCTTCACCTGCCTCGTCTCCGTAAGCCGGACGCGAGGGGGGCGGAGGAAGCTGCGCCAGAGAAAACGTCTCCTCGAGTTCGTCTTTCGAGTCCTCGACACCTGCGCTCTCTCTCCTGGACCTTCGCAGCCCCGCCTCGCCTTGGTCGCCGCAAGTGTTCTTCACCGCGGCCTCAGGGCCCGTCCTCGCGCGTCCTCCTTCCCGCGGCGGCCGCTCTACCAGCTCCTCCTCGCCTCCCTCGCGGTCGCCTGCCTCGCGCTCTGTTGTCTGCCTCCGCTCCGCGTCACCGCCCGCTGCGTGCAGCTGCGTTCGCTGAGGAGGGCCTGGCAAGCCAGGTGGCGCAGTGAGCGACGCCGAAGAGGGGAAGAAGAGCCGCTTCCAAGTGCCGCCTCGCACCGCTGGATCAAAGTACGCGACGACGTCCGAGCTAGTGGCTAAGTCGTAACTGATCTCCGCCGACTTGAACAAGTCCAGGCAGCTTGCCGGCAAAAACCGGCCTCCCCGTCCGCTGCCAAGCGCGTCCGCCTGCGACTGTCCCCCCGCGGGGGCTACCGCACTCGCCCCTCCAGCGGGCGAGTCTGCAGACGCGGCGGAAGAAGGCGCCGCAGCTTCTGCGCGCTCCAAAGCGAGCATCTCATTCGCGTCGATCCACGTGCCACTGGAGTCGAGAAACTCCTGCTGCCTCCACACAGTCTTCGGCAGCGCTGTGGAGGCGCGAAGCGCGATGCGGTACCACAGCGAGCGCAACCCCTGCGGATCGCACTCCGCGAGGAGGTCTGCAAAGCACGCGGGAGACGAAGACACGGAAGCGGGCGAGGCTGGTGCCAGAGCGCCACCCTCTTCGGGCTCGCCGAGCTCCCTTTGACCCGTGACGATCTTGGCTCGGACCGCCGGCAAGCGCCCCGCCCCGGTCTGCAGGCCCAGGCTGTCGCTGCGCCGGTCAGAAGCGAGCGCGAACGGCGCGCCTTCGGGCTGCCGCTGCCGCAGCGCGCTCGCTGTCATCATTTCGACTTTCTTGACGAGGCCCCCGTGTGCAAAGTGCAGCCGCGCGAGAGCGTTGGCGACCAGCGTCAACTGAGAAAAGGTAAAGTCGTTCAAGAACGTGGACGCGCGCCGCGCCAGCACGTTGAGAAACCGAATCGACGCGGTGTGGAGACCGCAGACCGACGTCGCCTGCGCACACGGCAACGCCAGAGGAAAGACGAAGCTGCGATCCAACAGGCGAGGAACCTCACGTGCGCCCGCGCCGCGTCAGCGTTCTGCGAGGACACAACGAAGCAGAGAACAGCGGAGAGAGCGAGGAACCAGAAACGACTACAAACCAGACCAATGCGCGCGAGCAATCCCTAAACTCTTAACGGACAGAATCAGAGGGTGAGACGAAAAGGAGACCGTACTGGAGACAACGAGAACCAGCAGGAAACAGAAACAGACGCGGGAAGCGGTTCGGCGCGCGGAGGGAAACGCGTTGCGGACTGACGACCGCGACTAGGCGTGAGAGCTGTTTCCCTTTTCGAGCTGCCGAGATGCCACAGAGGTGTCTACGCAGGTGAGTTCGAGCCAGCCACGCAAGAGGAGAGGGAACAAGTGCAAAGCACGAAGATGTCGAGTTCCGCCTGAAGACGCGCGCAGGCCGCTCCCGCGCAAAACGCGTCTCTGTGACGGAGGCATGCGCGCAGCGACAGTCAGCGAACGCTGTCCGCTCCGCAGCCGTGGCTAGCGCAGTTGCGGATGCCGACACAGGAGTCTGAAGGGGTCTAAAGCTGGAGTGTGCCGAGAGCGTGAGGAGCTCGTCCAAGCGGGCCTTCAGGGGGGGCAGGCCTGGCTGCGTAACTCGACGCATGGAAGCGAACGATGGCACGCGCGGGGTCCTGGAGCACGTCCCACCGCATCGCGGTTGGCCATCCACTGCCCCTGGGCGTCTGTGCGTGCGTTACCAGCACAGTGAGCTGGACCGGCGAGGTCTCGTCGATGTTGAGGATTGTCAGCTGCTCGATGATCGCCACGAGCGTCCGCGTGTTTTCGTTGTTCCAGAAGGAGAGGGACGGGCAAGTGCGAGCGAGTTCAGCAACGCTCCCGCCAAGAAACGTGAGCGCGACCATGTGCAGAGCTTCCTTCCGCTGTGAAGGCGGACAGTTGGAGGGGTCTTCGATAGGCGGAGACTGCGAAGAAGCGGCAGCCGGATCTGTCGAGGCAGAGCCCGAAGGCGGGCTGCCGTAAAGCGAGAATGACACGGGCCTCTGCCAGGGAATGAACGACGCAAGCTGTCGAATTTGGTTTTGTTGTTTATTCGCCGAATCCTTGTCTTCGTCCCTGCCCGAAGGGTCGCCCTCTGGCCGCGTTCCCGCGAAACTGAGGTCGGGGAAAGCGGGGCGCAGGAGCCCCCTCTGGCGGGCGTCGTGCTCTCTCGCCTCCTGGGCGAGAAGAAGAAGGCGACGAGGAAGGAGGTGGAAAATATGGAGGAGAAGCAGCTGATGATGGAATTCCAAGACCACGAGATGGCGCAGCACCATGACCAGCTGCGTGGACGTCAAGCTTTCGAGCGCAGCGGGTGCTGCCTTGGTCGTCGCCCCGCCGACTGGACTGGTCGAGGGCGAAGCGTTGCGCAGCAGCGCTTGCGTGAGCGCATACAGAGCCCGCTTCGAGTCGAACAAGTTCTGCAGCGCTGCTGGCGGCAACGAGGCTTCTGGTGGCTTCAAGGCTTTCAACTTCGTATACAGGGCGAGCAGGCCTAGGATTTCTTTCGCGGTCATTCGCGTTGCGAACTGGCATACCAAGTCGTTCGTCTCCGTCCACTCGCACCGCCACGCTCCTAGCTCCCCCGACAAGAGCAACTCCTCGTCCGCGTGTCCAAAGGGGTCCGGGGTCGCGCCGCCCGTCGAGGTCTGCGTGCACAGCGAAGAAGCGGAAGACGGCGGCAGAGACGCCAGGCGGTGCGGGGCTTCGTCGATAAGCCGCCGAAGTCGGGCAATAACTTGAAGACGGGGAGGAGGCGCCATACCAGGGACCGCGTCCGCTTGCTCGTGGCTTCCACACGCGTGGCACGCGCTTCTCCGTCGGCGAGCCAACCAGTCGTGCCCCACCGCAGAGGCAGGGCTCTCGTCTTCGAGCCAGCCGCCGTCGTCGCCGACGGCCGCCATCTGAGAAATTCGGACATCGCGCTCGCCGTTCTTCGCATGTTCGCGTCCTTTGGGGGCCGCATACTCCCCGTCTCCTACGTGCCGCTTGCCCCTGTCCGTGAGCCACATGTCCCGCAGCTCCTGAAACGAAGCCTCGTCCTCGAGCGCGAGGTCCAGTTGCTCGCGTTCTCCAAGGGCCTTCAGGCAGCCCTTGGGGCGGGCCTCCAAGCCCGCGCGGCTCGGCCGCGACACGCGGTCTTTCATGCTTCTCTGGTGACCAGCAGCTCCCTTAAACGTGGAGAAGAACCGCGCGCCCTCGGGAGCCCTCGATACCGGCGCGCGTCCGGCGCCACGCACGAGTTCGCGCGCGCCGGCGGCAGTCCAGCCCACGCCGCTCAGCCTCGCCTCGAGCCTCCAGAGAGAAGGCGGCAAGCCCCTCCCTCCGCATGCATGCACGCGCCAGAGGTTCGGCTGCGGGTCTGCCCCTCCGCTGGTCGAGATGAATGCACCGAAGCGCCTTTGTCCTCTCCGGCGACTGCAGGCGGCCGTGCGTCCGATGTGAGACCGGCAGCCGCCTCTGTCGTCGCCGTCAGCGGCTGAGGCGTCGCACAGCGAAGGGAAAAGGAGGCACGAGCGGCCTTCGCCCCCCCTGCTAGAGACGCGCCGACGCAAAGACGCGAGGCACGGAAAACAGTCTTCGAGACCATTGTGCTTTCGATGCGTGGCGACGGAGGCGCGCACGGTGCTGGTGATCGAACTCGAGCCCGTTCGCTGGGTTGCCGCCGCGAGCGGGACGTCTCGAGGCAGGAATGAGGGAGAGAGGAACCCCGTGCCAGGCAGGCGGCACGCAGACACCGTCGCCCCGCCACGAGCACACATCCTGCTAGAGTCGCGAACTTCACACGGAATTGGGCTCCTGACGAGACCGGCAGCGAACCTGGAGGGGACCACGCCTCCTAAAACAGGCAGCCGGCCGCGGGGAAGAGAAGCAGCGGCCCTGCGAACAAGTCGGGACGAAGAGAAGCTGCACGCCGCACGAGAGAGCGCCTCCCCCGACGAGGGTTCTGGAAAAGGCTGCGGCGAGCGCGGGGGACAGCAGTCCGCACGCGAAGTGCGAAGGCCAAAGGGCGAGCGTACCACGAGTGGCGCGCGAGGTGCAGGAACAAAAATTATATGCGCCATGGGAAATACGACGCCAGCGGACTGCGAGAAAATGTGAACGTAAGGGAAAGAAACGGAAGGCCGTCCCACGCGGACGCGCAGCGTGTTGTGTTGTGAGGTGTGCGATGCCTTTGCGCGCCGCCACCGCTGAGGCTGGTGTCAGCAGCCGTTGACGTACCTCACGCCTGTCTGCGCCACGTTTCTGCCATATGTACATTAGGCAGGCAAAAGCGGTGCACTTGAGGGCGCGGGTTGGCAACCCTTCCCCTCTGTGGATCCTGAGTTCAGCGCGGGAAAGGGCGACGACAGGGGCACAGCCCGAGTGGCTTCCAGCGCTGTCGGCTAGGCCGCGTCCCACGTAGCGAAGACAAGGCGAGGCGAAGGCGAAGGGAGGCCGAAACGGCGACACGTCAGCGGCGCAAAAGTTCACGTGCGTCGATCTGGGCGGAAGCCCTGCTGGCCGGCGATAGAGCGCTCGACGCGTCGGCAGCCCGATTGCCTGGGTGTCGGCGTCGCCGACTCGACATGATGCGTCACAGCCGTGCGGCCCTTCTCACTGAAGGGCTCTGTTCTTCAGCGTCCCCTTTGAGGTACCAAATGACCAAAAGAGTCGTTTAAGGTGGGGACCCCCGGACGGTGCCGGGGCTGGCAGGAGACAGAGACGATCGGGCCGAGGGAAAAAACGCCAGTGAAAAAAAGCGCGCTTGAAAGCACTCTTCAGAATGAGACACGGAGAGTGCCGATCCCTAGTCGAGTGTTAAGTACTCTGGTTTGGGTAAGCAGCGTCAAGAAAAGGCATGCACAACAACCGCACGTTGAGCAGGCGAGGCCGCTTGAATAAATGTTAGCGAGTCGCCAGAGTCCAGCTTCGCCTGCGCCGACTGTTTCTTCGCGAGAATGGCCCAACTGAGACGCCACGGATGGCAAGCTACCCCGAGACGACGTTCCATGGTGGACGATTGCGGCGTTTCGCCCCAGAAGATCTAAAAGAGCTAAGGCATGCAGAGCATGCGCTTGCTGTACCGTGTTCAGCCCATTGCATCACCCAACTGGACAATAGGCCTCCGCGCATCATCTCTATCCTAAGGAGAATGTCTTTGCTTGAACCCGGTGTGGTTGAGGTACCGTCAGCGTGTCACTGGATTTAGAACAAACCGCGTGACGAGTCTACTGAAGAGTCCATTTGTGCGCTCCCGGACTACGTTAGGGTTGCATGCACAGGCGCGGAACGGTGGAGTGGCGCGGCAGGCAGACGGGGTCTCCATTGCCGAGAAGCAAGCTTGTCCCCAGGAGGCCGACACCCCTAACTGTTTCTTCGCATTTTCGCGTGTGAGCCGTCCCCCTGGCTCGGCGTTGTCAGACACATGAAGCGAGGATCCCGCAACCGCCAAGGGGTCAGCGAAAGCGCTGCGCACTCCCCTGGCAGCTGGAAACACGGTGGTGTCCGGGCTGTCCCAAAGATAATGCGATACTGTCTGAAACTACAAAGTACTGCGCGAACAGCGCAGCACACTGCTGCGGTGCTGCAGGTTATCTCGGTGGGAGGGCGCGCACGGTCGCTGCTGAGTGTAGGATTGTCGTGCGCCATCTGCGACTGCACTGCGGGCAGGCAGTGAAATCTAGCAAGGCTACTGAAACGCGACACGCTTGTCGCGCAGAACCAGCGGGCTGCAGCAGAAGTGAAAGTGCTGAGGAACCTGCGTACCAGGGTCAGGGCTGTCGCGTGGTTTCACCGGGACTCTCCGCAAAAGGGCCAGCGGTGCACCTGCTGCTCTCCCTGGGACAGCGTTGCACCGCAGTGACAAAATCCTCCAACCCTTCTACTCCGATGGTCCTCCTGAGCGCGCGCGGCCGCACGCGTAGCATGGCAGTCAGCCGCCAGAGCGCGACTCCAGAGGCTTGAGATGGCGGAAAGACCCTGGCGGCGCAGGCGTTTGGAGAGATTGTAGGAACCCTTCTGCGGCAGTCCCACACTCGAGCACCGATGAAAATAGGAGATCTGCCCGGATGTGCGACGACTCCCTGCCGTAGCTCCGGCCGAAAAGGGGACGGCGACGTCGATCGCTTGCGTCACGCAAGCCTAATAGTGCACCAACTTGACAGCCTTATTTGGAGTGACAAGCACGGCTGATTCGAGGCGCAGCGCGCACTCAATCTGAGTCTGTGCTCCAGCACCACGACCCGAGGGACCGTTAATGACGCTGACATATCGCGACGCCGCCGTGGCTCCATCGACCTTCCTTCCACACTGGAGTTCAACCTCAATCACCTGCATTTACACGCTTGAGGGGGTCGCCGCGATTGACGTTGCTCCGCACCACCTCTCCTACTGGAAGGACGCGCAGCCGTCAGCCAGTGCGCTGTAGAAGAAAAATGCTGTAGCCGCTGGCCCGGCAGTGGCCCGCACATACGGCGCTTGCCGGCCTGCAAGTTGGCGCTGCCACCACAGTGCCTCCGACACTCGGCGAAACGATGAAAACCAGATGCGCTGCGGCGCGACAACGCGCCCTCGGACTATTCCCTGAATATTCTTATATTCTTCAGCTCTCCAATCGCTACCGCGAAAACCCCGTCTCAACGCGGGTCGACTCCCCTCCTAAAACACCCGTTCATACAGACGCTCGCAACATAGGTATCTGCCGTAAAAAGCGTGAGGGACCACTGCCTCTCACGTTTTTCAGCGCACTCTGTTCGCGCGTCTGCTCCCAGCCTCACCGTGCTCGGCCGACGCGGTTGAGGACCGGCGGGGCACACCTGAGACTACGTCGCCCGCTTTGGCCAGGCGTGCACCCGTTTTCACTGCGCGACAGGCGTCGTTGCTCTCCTTTCCAACTGCAAGTCGAAGCCCCCGTCGCACGCATCGAGCTTAACGGGACTAGCTGGCGCCAGGCAGTCCGCCTTCACAGCCTCTTCCTCTCTCACTTACGAAGAAAAAAAAGGGGCACAACCCTTCTAAAACTCCGCTGGGTCTACCCCGCGGTTTCCTGCAGCTCCAAAAGATCTCTGGGCGCACGCACATCCTTTCGCATTCCGCGAGGCTTTCGAGTCGCGAACAGCAAGAGGCTGCCACCGGACGCGCAGAGTCCACGCGAGTTCGGCATGTCTCCACGCCGAGTGAGGGGATCTGCCGCATACTTTCCATAGATGGGCACGGCCTCCAGGCAAAAACGTCTCCACTTGACACCCGACGAGTTCCTCGCTCTTTGTGGAGTCTACACATCTTGGTGCCTTCAGAGTATGTCATGCTGTGGCACCAGGGCGTCTACTGGCATTTGAGGAGGCAGTACCCCTTGCTGGGATCGAATATTTTCACGGTAGCCGCAGCCACTGACTCCATGTCAGTCCACAGGCAAGGAAAAGCCGTCCGGTCGCCACGACGATAGTACATAGCCGCCCTAGTGGTCTTCAGAAAGCAAAGTCGGGAGGAGATGTTACCTGTGAGGTGTGTGCAATCAGGGGTCTTAGAGCAGCGCTCCGTGCAGTCCTGCACGCTTTCGGCGGAGAAACGCTTCACGGTCTTGACTTCGGATCCGTGGTCGTACTGCATGATTGTATACATGTCGCAGGTTGTTGACATAGTTACATCGCCCGGGGAGATGTGGAAACGGTATGTTCCTCCTTTTGGCGAGCGCGTTCCGGAGGCCTCCTTATACGTTACGTGAGTGCAGCCCCACATTGTCTTGCACCATTGCAGACACGACTTCATGGAAGGCTTAACGGCGGGATCTGCGATGTTGGGATTCGCGGAGCGCGCCGAGAACGGAAAGCTGGCGTAATCTTCAAGACGGACACCCTCTGCGCGGCGAAGACAACACCTGCGGCTCCGCCGCAGCCAAGACCGGAGGCCGCAGACGGCGTCACCGCCACGTCCGTGCGGCTGCTAACCCTCGCTCTCGTCTGCCGGACGGATGCCACCAAGAGGCACATCAGAGATAACCAAGAAAACTCCATGGCGGCAGTTGGCAGCGCGGCAAAAAAACGATGGCAGTTCGAGAGATGCTGGAAGAATTTGGGAAGAAATGTTAGATGTGGGCGTCTTCGCTACACTTGCTGGCGCAAGGCGGTCTATAGGGAGCTAGTTCTGTCTCCACATCGTGTAGCCGCTTGAGCGGTGCGCATGCCACTTCTGAAGACCTACCACACGTAAAAGGGTACATGATGTTCTCCCGGTTGTTCCGCGTTCAATATGGTATGCTGGCTGCTCACAAGCCCCGAGGGAATGATCCCAGCTCTTCTGTCCGTTTATCCACACTGCAGTTTGAGAAAATGTGCAAGTCGTGCTGCACGGAGGACTATGGCAGTGCCAACTTGGGGCCCCTTGCGTTGCTCCTCTACCGGACCACTCGCAGGAAGCGATGCCAGGACCATTGTGGCGCAGCACGCTCCCGAAGAATGTCCTCGATTCTCTCGCAAACCAATGCGGCGTTGCTCCCGATTCCCAATTCCCGAGCATGCACGTGCCATAGTTCAGCTCCATGCAGCTGTTACCCCCCCTGTAAACAACCTGCCAATGAATACGTGGACCGCCAGCTCTCCTCGCCGCCTCTCGCCATCCCACTCTCTAGATCTGCGAGGGGCGTGGGGCGCAAGGGGTAGCCGCCGGCGGGGGGGCGAGCGGGGAGGAGAAAACCGCCCCGCGCCCGGGGTCACTGTCCGCTACACACCGCCAAAATGCAGGCGGAGACAACAGAGAGAAAACACGTTGCCTCGCCTGAGAGATCAACTTTGCGCTAAGGTTGTACACACAACTCCCCAGCGTCCATCACTTACTTGCAGGTGACCATGAAGATCTGGACTGCAACTACCGCAGCAACCTGACGCTGAGTGTTGAGTCATCGCGGCCGCCGGACCTTCGGGCTTCTACCGGTGTCCCTTTTCGTTTTCCCGTCCCGTCCATAGTACGTCAGGTAGCGCATATGAGGCAAGTACTGCCGCCACTGCCATTGGTATTTAGGCGACGAATGCCGGCGTCGTTCGCGCATAACCCTATCCCCCAGGAGTGGGCGCGAGCCCGACCTTTCAGAAGCTGTAGGAATTCGGTGCGTGCAGGTCTGTGCTCGGATCATTGCCGAGCGTGTAGCTGTTGCATGAAAACAGTATGCACGGGGTCAAAGTTCCGCTGATGCGCAGACAAGAACTGGGGTTAGCGCGGGGCGGTCAAAGTCGTTTCCCTGTTGGCCAACAGGCTGCAAGGCCGCGCCGCGTGCCGGGCCTGCAGGAACAGGCTACTGCCAGCGACGCTTTCTGTACGCCCGCATTCCTCGGTCGCCTGGAGCCGGCTTCTCTGTTTATGTACCGAACCTCCAGCGCCAGTAGCTGCCGGAAACCAACTCACCGGCAGGTAACTCTCCCTAAGCTTAGGCTTTGAATGTGTGTTTGTTCCGTACCCCAAACCCGGCAAGAATCGAGTGGCGGAGAGGCCGCGAGGGAATGCTCGTGCCTGGGTGTCACCACTCTGCGCCACTGTCGGAGAGAAGGATCCCAGCAGGCGGCACGGCTAGCAAATTTTTGGATCTATGTCATCTGGGTCCCAAGTAGTATTGAGAAGCGGAGGGTGTAATGCCTCGCTTAGTTCGATGAACAAGTTGCAGACAGGAACATTTCAACAACATCGGCATACAGCGACAGCCATCCCTGTCCCGTACTCTCAGTGGTGTTGTACGCGTGGGCAGTGTCACCGTCTCCTTTCGTGCCGTCTCGATGCCCCGAAGACCTGGTCATCGTCACAACGCGTACAGTATGTGCGAGCAGTATCATGCTCCTGGTGTCGTCCACCATTCTCGTGCGCACTTGTTGCCGGTTGACAAGCACCTCCGCGACGCTGTGCACCGCGAAACGAGGCGGCTTCGATTCGTCAATTATGATTCGTGAAAGTTCAGCATAGAACTGTTCACGGCAGTCATTGCCGGGCGGGGGCGCACAGTCACTTTCCCCCCATGCAAGCATTCGCATCTTCTTGCACTTGCTGGCTCTCTAAGTTACACAGCATCTGAGGCCAAATGGCTTGCCGCATTCGGGAGAGGTTGCTCCTGCCATTCGCTAGAACTGACCGAGATGTAGCATTGTGTGACAATTGGGTTTGCGTTCCTGTCTGCGGTTCCAAGGAGCTTCACGCCCGAAGTGGCGGTCGCCTGAAAGCGATATTGCCGTATCTGTGTCGTGCACACGCACAGGACCATGCACAGCATCATCACAGCACCACAGCCAAGCAGGACGGTGCTTGTGTCGGCGTCAACGACCGATTGTATACCCACACACTTCTGTCGCCGCGAGATCGAAATAGAGCGTCCGCCGATATTTTTTACAGCATCTCTGTGCGCAGGGACGAGCGTGAGCGGTTTCGGACAGGCAGCAGTTGTGCGCGGTAGGGGAGCTTCCGAATTGGGGTCTTTATCTAGATCAGATCGAAGGTACGTAGATTGTTTCTACGTCGCAGCACATTACTCCACTGCTGTGGCAGTGGCACAATCTAATCGGCCATCTGCGCGTCGTGAGTCCACTCAGGCGTGTATAACATGAGAATAGCGTAACTGACGCTCACTCATATAACCAGAAGTAAAAAGGTAGCGGTACGTCACCGTTTTGACTCTCGGGAAACCCCCCGCCGTGTAAGATTCATTTGTTCCGCCTCGCTCGGGGTAGATGCGGGTATGCAGCAGGTGGTGGCCCGCCGGTACAGGCACAGACGGTTCTGGAATGGCGGAACGACACTCTGCGAGAGGAGGTGGAGGGGTTACCTGGGGATTCTGTCACCCAACATGCCATGCTCTTCATAGGGGCAACAGAAAAAAGCAATGTTAGGGCTTTGACTTCCCGCTGGTACGATGGACTTGCCTCCCGTGCAGCGGCAAGCCTCCGCATATCGCGTCTATTGGGGACAACGCTCAGCGTATGATTTGTGTGTATGAACTCCGACGTGTTTCTCCTCCGAATCCTGCAGCATGCAAAATCGGCGACAGAATACATGCTGTCGTTTTCAGGCATCTGCTTTCCAATTCATGCTGAGGAGGCATGTAGCATTCACCGATACCTGTGGCATGAGAAACTTCGAAGCGCGCAGCATGCATTCCTCCTTGGGAAAAGTGCATGGCGGCAACGAGAGAAGGCCGCGCCAGTGAACCCCACCACAGTCCAGCAAGACTATGTCTGAGCAGGACACGTAGTTTCGTTACTGGAGTCGGCCACGCGCAACCAACCGCCCTACATTGGCATCCGTGCCGAAGGGAGCCGCCACTCAACGGCGGTGCGGCATACGCTGTGGTGCTAGAAGAGCCAAGACACCACTAAACACTGTATCCTCCCTTTATTTGCTCACACACAGCCCCGCAGGCTTCATGACGTGCGGGTTCACTGCGGAGCCGGGTACGATTTTTTTAGTTCTGCATTGTTGGCATGTCACAGGTTGTGCTTGTGGCACGAGCGCTTATGAGTCGAGCATCGTCTTGCCATTCCCATTTTCTCTATCGCCCTCTTGCAGAGCAGAAGTTCCGTAGAACAACATCCCGCGTCTTCTCTAGAGAATCTGTTGTGAATCTGCAAGCTCCATAGCACCTGCATAGTGGAGAGAAACGGCCTTACACTGGGCGAAGAAAAACCGCCCGACGAATGCGGGCGACCAAGTCGTGGTAGATACTAAGCAGCAGATGTCTTGCTACATTTTCGTCGTCCTGACCGCAGCCTCCGCGGTTCTGCGACCCTTGTATTCTCGCCAAAGAATACGGGTCCCCGGGTAGAAGCGAAGAAAATCTCGTCTCTCTCGCTTCTCCGAGCCACAGTCCACTTGTCGGTCTTGTAGCGTGTGGTTCCTTCTTTTGCCGCGTTGTATCACGCACTCCTCTGAAGCATCACTCCAATCTTTCCTCCCAACCCCCCCCCCCAACCCCCCGGCCGACTGCGGTGTTTGTGCCACGACTAGATGCTGCACATCCTGTCTCTCCTACCCTAAACCCTAAACCCGGACCAAGGCAGCGGCTTTCATCTCAGTGTTTGCCCTCCAGCTCAAGAAATCCGACGCTGTCCTCCCATCGCGCTGCTACTCAGAAACCCTTCTGCACCGGGCACGTTGTTTGCACATCTGACGAACGCCTTATGCGGCTCGAGTCCTCACGGTCCCCCGCCTGCGCACTGCTCCCAAGCCGATAAAGCGTGTTCGCGCGCCAGAGACGGAGGTTGGCGAGCGTAGCCGAATGATTTCCCGTCTTGTACACGTAAGCGTCAGGACAGCGTGCCACATTGTTCCTCAGTCGTCACGACTGCTTATTTGTCCCGCGTTTGAGCTTCAGCTCTGGATTCTGTTGGTTTTTCTTCAGCCAAGCGCCCGTGTCGTCCGCGCCGGCTTTTCAACGACAAACTGGTCTAGCAGGTCGCGTCTTTTGCAGTCCGCTTTTGCCTAGCTATCTTTCCCCGGTTCCTCTGCCCACCCGGTCTACTGCACAGCTGTTACTGGATGTGCCGCGCACGACATGGTCAAAGCCCAGTTTTCCACGGCGCCGTGCGAATGATTCTCTCCGCCGCACAGAAGAAGATTGCCGTGTTTGTGTCTTTTCCCTCTGTATCGGCGTGTTTTGCACATCTACGTTCGGTGTGATCGGAGAAAGCTGAGAAGTGTCCTGTCTGCGGGCATGGTCGATGCAAGCTTCTCTCGCACGTTATACTGCTGGTGTACGTACACCCCAACTAAGGACAGGTTCCCCTACTCGCCCGCGCGCTCGAGACGCGTGTGCTTTCGCTCCGTCTGTTGTGAAACGGAAGTGAGTGTTTTACTGTGCTTTCTGTTGCTACTCTGCCGTGTTTTGTGTGCACCGTCTAGCGCTTAACCCGGTTTCAACCGTTTCCTCACCATGAGTCCGCCGTCGTGGGCTCGACAAAACGGAGACCTCCAGTGCACGTGACAAGGCGCTCGAAGAACAGCACTTGCCCGTTTGCTTCACGCGTCATTTTCTTCTTGCCATTATTCCCACATAGTGGCGCCGCAGAACGGTCAGGTTGCGGTATACTTGTGGTCGGCTCCTGATCTCGTTCGAGTTTGCCCGCGTAGCCCGGTAATTGCTTTTGCCTTGTGGCCGTCGCAGCCCAGCGCAGCCGCGCCCCAGACGAAGGGGACAAAGTGCGGCCGTTGTCGAGAGTTGCTGCCTTCGTCGGCGGCTCGAAATGAGGAGCTCCGACGAAATTGCATGTTTTACTTGTTGGAGCATTTAGGGTGCCTGCGGAAACAGTCTTGATGTCTTAGTGAGCTATTTGAGTTTGCCGCGTGGCAGTTGGCTTGGCAAGCGGCGTGCCATCGCCTCCCCTGCGTGCAGACTTTCCCTGCGTGGTTCTTTTTCTGGGGTTCCCCAGGTCATTATCGGACATCAGCAAACGGGGAATCTCATGTGGAGGCTGTCATTCGGTTTTTGCCTTGGAGTGGCGTGACATCTCCCAACAGCCCGAGGGGAGGAAGCGGAAGGCAGATTCTCGCCTGCTCCCTTCCAGATAGGACGTGGTCCAAGAGACAGCAAGGGAGGACAGCCGAGAAAGGGGCCCCGAGGTAACGCACGCGATGAGAGAGGAGAGAGACACGGGTGATCACGTGCCCAGTTCGGTTCCGCGCATGAGGCCAGCGTCAACACTGTGAGTGCATTTTCTTCGCCTAAATCGGGGCCCGTGTGTTTTCTGCTGACAGTTTCAGAGTCAGGAATCCCGACAGCTGGGCCCGGAATATGGCGCAGTGCAGGCGTAGAGTGGAGCGAGGCGGGGTCCACGCGCTGGGGGAATACGCGTCTACGCTGTCGTACTTGTCTTCGCCCTTGCACGGAGACCAGGCGGAGATGAAAGATGAGCATGGCAGCACCCTTCGAAGGTGTGAGTCGTCATGTTCGCCTGTCTGTCTGCACGCGCCTGACGTGGCGCGCGGGGCGGAAGCTGAAATCGAGGGAAACTCGAGTGGATTGGCGGCAATATCCCCCGTTTTCCACGGTCTCGACAGACTGCGCGAGCAGGCCTCTTCGCGTCTTTCCTGGCGCGGGCCGGACGTGGCGGAGGCATGCAGCAGGCACGCAGCGCCTCTGCCGCGGCGGTGTAGCTCGCCGTTGCCCAACAGAGAGTGGGTGGGCAGTGCGGAGAGGAGTTTTGCCTCTGTGAACGACGCGGCGTCGGCGCCCGGCACCGAGGACGATGCACATGCGAGGAGGGGGCACGCACACGCAGAGACACGATGTGCTGCGGCTGCGACTGCAGCCAGCAAGAAGGGACATGTGTCTTCGTGTTCGTCCCCAGCGGAAGGAGCGCTGAGCGACGCGTTTGCGGCTGATGGGCCGTCCTCCTCCGTCTGTCCGCAGGCAACAGGCCGGGAAACGGGCCCGCGCCGAGAGCGTGAGGCGGTGGCTGTAGCGCTGGCCACAAGTCCGAATGTCTCTGCCGAGGGCCGCGCTTCCTGCGAGACAACGGACACGCAGTCTCTCCAGTTGCGTTCTGACGCGCGCGACCGAGGGTCTATTGCGGTGCCGATCTCTTCCGGTGCTGCGCGAAACGCGTTCCCACACTCGGTTCCCTCCAGTCGGTCGTCATGGGAAGACCGCAGCGAGGCTGCCCGGGGCGTCGCGGCGGCCGAAGAACCCCCGTCATCCCCGCCGCATTCGTGGCTCGTCTCGCAGTTTCCTGCGGCCGCCCGCGCCCGCCACCCCCCCCGCAGCGCCTGTTCGCTGCCGGCGTCTGGCGTGCCGAGTCCGCGGGGCAGCCGTCTCTCCGTGCGCAGCGAGGAGGCCAGGGCGAGCGACGCGGGGACGGGCGTCGTCCGCGCCTCCTCCTCGCGCCCGATACCCCCGGCGCCCTTTGCAGACGTGGAGGAGGACAGTCAAACGAAGACGGCCACTGCGTGGGGCCCGCCTCGCCAGGGATCGCCCGACACGCCCTGCGCGATGAGTTCGGT
The DNA here is from genome assembly GCF_002563875.1 of Besnoitia besnoiti. NCBI lineage: Eukaryota > Apicomplexa > Conoidasida > Eucoccidiorida > Sarcocystidae > Besnoitia > Besnoitia besnoiti. The sequence continues at coordinate 1,261,493 of NC_042358.1, forward strand.
CTCCCCCTCCGTGTGCAGCCCGGACGCTGTCGCGGAGCGAGCTGGAGCGCAGGAGGGGGTCGTCGGGGCGGGCCCTGGTGCGTGCGGTCGGCGCTCGCCGCCGGAGGCGCCGGTCTCCTCTCCGTCTCCGCTGCTGCAGGAGGACGCCTGTGCGTCGTGGGGCAAGGCGGGGACAGGGCGTGGCGACGAAGCGACCGCCTGCGACGTGAGCCTCTCGAAGTCGATGTCGTCTTCGTTCGTGCCCGAGCAGGCAGAGAGCGGCTCGGGGTTCCGTGCTGCTCAACCCCCTGAAGGCAACGTATGCTGGTCGCCTCTGGAGGTGGGCGTGCAGGACGCCGCGGACGCGGACGGCTCGGAGGCGTCCTCGCCGCCTTCGTCGCCGGTGTTTGCTCTCTCGGCGCCGGCGGGCCGCCCGCGACTCATCCTGTTGGACCTTGACAATACGCTGATTCCCACGTCGTGGATCATGGCGCAGTGGTGCGCGAAGCACTGCACCCTCGGCCCGTTGGAGACGGTCGCGGCGATTCGAGAGACGCTGTACGAGGCCAAATTTTTCCAGGTTCTAGAAGACTTCTTCGCCAGTCTGAGCAGCGCGCGGCACCAAGAAGTCGCGTTCAGCCAGGTCGTCATCGTCACAAACGCAGGGACCCGAACCGTGGAGAACTTCTACCTCCAATTCTGCCTCCCGGAACTAGGCGAACTCTGCGCCCGCGAACGCGTCTACATCCACTCCACAGAACACGTAGTCAAGCGGCTTGGACCCATCCCCCCCATCACGGACGAAGAGGCCTACAGAGAGTTCTACACGACAACCAAGGTGAGGCTACACGCTCTGAGCCACTCGCCAGTCCTCAAATGCAAGGATGTAGCAGCAGGAAAAATTTGGCGGGAGAGCACAGAGCCAGGCGGGGCAACATTCCTTGAGGGAGGAAAGGACAACGTGTGGCGGAGGAAGAGGAACCCATTCTGCTGAAGACGCCGCAGGGATTTTTCCAGGTGGCGGCCCCTCTGTTCAACTCGCAGGGCTTGTGTCTCTGGAGGCTCCGTGTCTGCGGTGTGTGTCGTGCCCTGGCTTCTGGAATAAAAGAAGAAAAATGCCCCTTTTTTGCTTGATGTCTGGGGTCGGTTCTGTGGGGGGCCTCCAAATGCTGAAGGTTTTCGCATGCTTAGTTTTCTACTGAAGGTCGCGTGTCTTCTGACCTGTTTTCGTGCTTCACGTGTGTGCGAGGTGAGGCCAAGAGAGGGTCTATGGCGTCAGTGGAGTCGCGCGGACCTGCGTCGCGGCCGTCTATCTCGCATCCTGTGCGTTCCAGTCTCGCCTGCTGTCTGTTGCGTTCAGTACCACGAGTTCGACTTTGTCCTCCAGCGCTACCTCCACGGACTCCGTCGGGTGCGCCGGGAGCATCTGGCTGCTCTGCGGCGCGCGCCCCGCGCCGGAACGCGGCGCAACGAGGTGTCTCCGAGCGACGGCGCCTCGGTCGGAAGCCTCGCGGAGGATGGGGACTCGCCCTGCGCGTCTCTCTCGGGAGTCTGTGAGGGACCGCAGCCGTGCAGCACGGCGGTGTCTGACGCGTCGTCTGCGGGCGACGAGGGCGAGGCGACAGGGTCGTCCTCGGGAGAGGACGGCGAGAGGACGGGGGGCGAAGCGGGGGGTGTCTCCACAGGGGCGCACGAGGGGGGGGCGGGTGCTGCGCCGGGATCTCTGCTGCACTGGCCTTCGGAATGGCGCTTCGATCTCGTGAGCGCGGGCGACCAGGCGTGCGAGATCATGGCGGCATGTCGCGTCGCGCACCAAGCAGGCGCAGACATCCACCTCACCAAGTTGCTCTATCTGAATGACCCCGAAGACCCACGGTACCTGGCGCAGACGCCGGAACGCTTCGTGGCGCAGCTCGTCGACTTCCAGGCGTCGCTGCTGCGGCTCCTGGAGGAGACCGAGGAGACGCTCGACGCACAGGGCCAGCCCGAGTGGCGCAAGACGGGGCTCTTCTCGTCGGCGGCGGTCTCCGCGCCCTCGCGCTTCTTCGTGCCGCCCGCTCATTGCCTCGACGCCCATCTGCAGTATGTCTTCACGTCTGCTGAGGAGGAGGAAGACGCCGAACCTGCCGCGTGCGAGCGACGCAGGAAGGAGCGACGGCGACGACGCGCCACGCGCAAGGCGTCTGCGAGGGAGGCGCACACTCGAGGACAGAAGAAGCGGAAAGACCGACACGCCCTCGACAGCAGGTCGGCGGGTGCCTCGTGCGCCACCGAAGGAGCACTGGCCTCAGCGGCCACCCTCGAAGCCGCAGGCAAGCGACGCAGCTGCCAGCGGTTGAGCGAAGGTGACGGCCGCCAGCGAGCCCTGGAGACGTCTCTCGGGCGCTCTCTGTGCAGATCAAAGCCCTTCAATCCTGTCGCCAGTTCCGCAGAGTACGCGCGCCGCGCGTATCCGCTGCGGCTCGAAGGCGGGCCCAACGGCGGCGAGGGCGAGGCACCGGGGCGAACGGAGGCTGGCGGAGAGAGTCTTCCGCGCCAAGGCAAGTCTGCGGCGAATGTCCAGGCGGTCGCGTCGCCCACCGACGCCACGACGACGGGATGTGGCGGCGACGACGAAGATCGAGAGAGCGTGGGGAGAGACGAAGATGCGTTCTTGCTTGCGGACGAGGAAGTTGCGATGACCGACCCGGACGACGCCTGCGACGAGGAGACGACGGTGGATGATGTGGCGCAGAGTCGGGGCGAAGAGCGAGATAGCGACGCGGCGTTCCTCCACGACGCAGAGGCGATGGCCGTAGATGCTGAACACGCTGTCTGCATGCAGGAAGACATACTGGCTGCGGCAAGCGCCCCAGAGGCCTGTCTTTCAAAAAGCAAGGGGTCGTCGGGCTTGCATGTGTCGGTCTCGGCGTGTGCAACGCCTCGCGATGTCTTGCGGGCCTCCACGTGCGCCGTGGCGGTCTCGTCTCCGCGCAGCAAGAGCCTCGAACGAGTCGTCGCAAGCTTCAGCCGCTCGCCCTCCTGGTCGCCGTCGTGCAGCTGAGGCTTCTTGCGAAGCGTCTGCCGAGGCAGGAGTGTCACATCTCTGCGTCCGGGGTGGCGATGGAAATCTGGCGGCGCGAGGGATTTGGTCAGAGAAGGCGCCGAGAGGGGGTGGACGCAGCGACAAAGAGCGAGACGCACTTACAACGGGGCCAGAGAGGCTCCTCTCCGCTGTGCTGGGAGGTCGGTGTCGATGCGTTTCCGCAGAGGGAAGTCTCTGAACAGATTTCGAGTCAAGAGGGACAGTGTAAATCCTGCGTGGCCTGGCGAAAATCCTGTCGCGGGCGCGGGGATCACGAACTGATCAGGGATGCTTGTCTTCCCGCGCTCAAAGAGAAGCGAAGGAGGATAGCAGTGCAAGCGAAAGGGAAGAGGCTCCATGCCAGCGAAAGATGGTGAAGGCCTGCAGAGGCGCGTGCTGGCTGGAGAGAAGAACCTTTGCATAGTGAATAGCTTTTCAAGTTTTCAAAAACCTGCGCAAAAGGGAACACTTGACTCTGGCCCCGCCACGGACACCCTGCCCCAGCGGAGGTCGACGGAGCTTCGCCCGGAGTGTCTCGTGTCCAAGGGAGAGAGCGACGTGTGGGCGCAAGAGCTTCTCTTCTGTCAACCATTTTTCCGGTTCAACGAATGACAAACGAGGTTTTCATCGATTTTCAACGGAGTTTTCAGTGTCGGCGTTCTGCGCCGCCGGGTTTTTTCCTTCACGATTCTTGGGTTGTGGGCGTCTATATGTGACCTCGACTTCACTGTATTTGCGTGTGCATTCTGCGTGGGCACCCCGGCGCGCTCGCGCGCGTATGTCAAGAGAACGACCGCGGCTTCAGTTGCCCCTGAGACTCACCGCTTCGGCGTCTATGCGCATGCAGAGCGCATGCGTGGCGGGTCCCTAGTTGCTGTCGAGTTTGTTCGGTGCCCGTCGCTCCGCTTGGCGCGCGAGAGTCACGACCTTCTCGATCGCGTCCCCCGCGGCTTCACTGAGTCGTTGGCTCGTCAAAAGTCGTGCGGCGGGGTCGTGCGCCCCTCGGCAGTCGCTTCGATCTGCGCGTGGAGGCCGCGTTGCCGCTGTGGGCACGTCTGATGAGCAGAAGGCACCTGAGGGGGGGGAAGCCTGTGTATCGGTGGATGTCTCGGATTCCTCGCTCTGTTGTGGGATTCCCAGCCTCGCCGCATGCGCAGATTGCAGTGTCAGTGACTGCCTGCATCTCCTCACACTCGACAATCGTGCACAGCTATTTGGCGTATCTGCGGTACAGCAGAAGTGTGAGGAAGCGAGCTGCGGCTCTTCGTGGCCTGGGGCCCTCAACGTCTTCCTGCAACACATCTACTGTGGCGCGTTCATATCGCATGTGACGCGCACGTAGACAGTTCTACGTGTTAGTTTTGTCGTATCCCATCTGCATACAGTGTGCAATGCATTCCTTGCTCTGGGAGATTCCACCGAAGACGCAAACGTGCCCAAAGAGACGCACACCACGTCCTCCGTCGCTTCCATGCTGCATGCGCACTTTTTTTGCGTCGCATCACCTGTCAATTGTAATATTCGTGCACCCCGGGGGGGAGCGGCAGCGGGAGTCGCCGCGGATATACATGCAAATATAAATATAAATATATATATTTAATGACTTGACAGTGTACATTATGTTTTACGTTGCGAGGGGCGCACGAAGGAGGAAGGGGTTGAAGTTTAAGCCCTAGAGTCCTTTTTCCGGTTTTTTTTTTTTTTTTCCTGCGAGGCGCTGCGACTGTGCAAAAGAAGACCCCCTCACACGCACCCACAGGGCCTCACGATGCTGGCGCGTAGTTTTTTCAAGAGGGAAGTGTTCTCCATTCGTGTTTTGCATGTTCCTGTTTTCCACTTTTTTCCTGGCGCAGAACGATCTATGACTCATGTGTCAACAGAGAGGGATGTCTGCGTGTCAAGGCAGTTCCTTTGTCTGAGCCCTGTTTTTTTGCGTGTGTCTCTTCTTGTGCTCTGTCAAACAGTGACCAGGTTAGGTGTACTTGGTGGGACACCTTGTGGGATGGCGTGTCATCTTTGAGTACGATAGCGGAGTGCGTCTACTGACCGCACGACGCTGCCGCACACAGCAGCGCGGGATCGCGGAATGCGTGCTCTTTCGCGTGCAGTAGTTATTTCGTAGCCCAAGCAACCAGCGCACTCGAGCAGGCGCAGTTAACTGAGGCGTGGCATATGAGGCTCAAAGGGCACACAAGCGCAGCTACACACGTTTTCCTTCCTCCACCCCGTACGCGGGCCTGCAAACAGATGGTCAGTATCCCGAACATATCGCGCGAGAGATTCGAGAACCCGCCAGTCTAGAGAAAGCGACTTTTCCTTGGAGCACGTTTTTGTCTACAGAAGTACCTCATCAGCGAACGGAGCCACGAACCAGACCGCAATCATCATGGGCAGACTACGCAGTTGTCACCTTGGTTGTCAGTGCGAATGGCAGCTGAGCTCACGGAATCCATGGCGTCCACGTTCACTGCCAGTGCCTGGTTAGCTCCACTTCTGGTTGACCGAAGTGGGCATCCAATCACGACATTTTGGAGTGTGACACATCCTGCCCATGCTTGCGATCTTGAACTCTTATCGTACCATATCACCAGAACACGACTTGTTGGTCAACGATTGATGTGCGCCGTCAGGGCTGGTCTGGCGTTCGCGTCTAGGCAACAGAATAGCGTTTGTCACGCGAATTATTGTCTTTTTGCAAGATTCCTCTTTCTAGCCGAAGGGGACGGCGGATGGTACGTGCAAATCCCATGCGAGTTTAGATTTCTCAGAGCTAGAGGAAAGGAGCACAAGGAAAGCCCCAGATGCAGGTCAAGGTGTGTGAAGACGCGGGCGTGAAAGCACGCCGGAACACTCCTGAACCCAGGCTGAGGGAAACTAAGCCTACATTGCTTCTTCTGTTGTAAGTCCTTCAGGCGCAGACGGCCATCCCCTCTGCTCATCCCAGCATGCCTGGACAGCAGCTTGCGGGCGAGTTCTGCCACACCCATGCACAAGAGATAGATGAGCTTGGACAGGTGCTCCCTGCGGGCGCTTTGTTCTTCACGAACGTCAAAACGCCGTCTACGAACAGGCTGCGAAAGATGTCTGCCCGTGAAAGTGCTCTCCGTGATATTCGAGATGTAGCACTCATCTACAGTTTCGGTAAAGCCTACTTGAAGTTCAGAGTCGATACCTGCAGTGTTACTCTGTACAAACTGACACCGAGAAAACGACTACAAAAGCCTTCTCCATTCGCTCCACGCTGCGTCTACAGAGATGCAGCGCTGTCTGGATCAGGCCAGATAGCAGTTAGCCAAGTGCAATTAGCCACGTGCCCGGACGCGGATTCTCTGTGCGTTTCGGCTTAAAAGCCTGGTATCTGCAGGGGGACCTAGCGGCATTAAATCGAGCGGGGGAACGTGACCTCATCAATGTAACGGACCCTTTTGGTGGGCAGTGTGTTGACTTGGCGACGAAGTCAACATAATAACGATTCAGCGTGTGCACTTTGCACCCTTTGAAGCAGCAGAAGATATACATATGGTACACAGAAACAAAGCTAGAGCTCCCCAGCGCCTGCAGATATACCAGAGTATCGCTTATGGTCGACAGTCTGCGGTACGATACGTTGGAACCAGTTTTTACGCACCCTGGAGGCACCCCTGCCCTTCGTGTGCGACACGTTTCTCGAAAGGCACAACGCACTCTAGCGAGTGAGAAATATTCGCCATCATGTTCCAAACAAAAGGAAGAGTCACTCAGTCCCGGCTATTTATCCTGCAGCGCAGAGCCCGTGTCATCGCTCGCTGTATATTCTTGGGGACGTCTTGCAGCTCTCGTCTTGCAGTGTCCCTGCCGTTCGACACACACACATCCTATTAGAGCATCGCGTCGCGTTCCACGAGCTGAGGTGTATTTTGGATTCAAATGGCAGTACTAGGAATTTGGAGTATCTTAAGTTCTATTAACTTCCTTGGTACGTCCGCGTTCGTGGGTTCTGATGCTGGTGCTAGGAACTATATTCTATATATCTCAGCTATCATCTTTATTGCACTTGTTAGTCTTCACCCTACCTATTTCACTGGGGGATTAGTTATGATCCTTCTTTATCTACACGTGAACACTAAATCTACGATTCTATGTATGCTGGTGAGAGTGTACTTTATCAATATCTATTCTGATTCTTCGGACATCCAGAGGTCTACAAATTAATTCGACCTGTTTTGGTGTAGTATCTCAGATACGATCTGTGTATGTTTCTCGATCTGTCTTCGGTGGACAATCTACGATCTTAGCTATAAGATTGTATTTGTATTCTAGGCTCCTTAGTATGGGCGCATCATATGATGACCGTCGGTCTACATGTAGATGCCCGAGCTTATTTCCCTGCTATGACTATCACAATTCCTACTGGTACTAAGATTTTCAACTGGTCAGGTACCTAGTATTTGGTTGGATGTATCAATCGCCAGGTGTCAGGTGGCTGCACCAGACGACCTCGGAGTAACTTGTTGCACATGAAGGCGCTGCTCAGTTTCCTCATTATCCCTGTCTCCTGTTCAAATGCGTCGGTCGAACTCGCGTCGAAGCCTCCGTGATGCGACACGCCCAGTGCTCGGGATGGTCGCGAAGATAGAAAACCCGATACCCGCTTCTCTCCTGTGTACTTATCCCTGGCTCGACACTGGCCACGGCGTTTCAGGGAGCTGCGATGCTACCAGGACGCTTCGGAGTTCGGGAAGTTGTGCGCCAGCCGAATTTAAAGACACAACTGCCGCGAGATCCGCTGGTAGTGGGTTGACATCTAAGAAATTGTGAAAAACAGTGTCGGCTGTGCGTGTGTCCGTAGGGTGGATGCGACCGATGATACCGCCTTGGAAGTCCACCATACCCGCTACGGGACATGAAGGCATAACGTGACGTCCGGGAACTGCATGCACTGCAGGGGATCCAGGAAACTCAGAGAGACCTCCACGCATCGCCCATACCACAAAGACGAAGTTTGAGAAATCGACACACGCATCTGTGGCGACCTCTTTAGCTCGTGCCGTGAACAAGCTGTCCTTACATAAAGGTGTATTTGAAGGACTACGGAGATAGACCTCTGTTTGCGCATCCACCTCCTGATGCGGATACACTAGAAGGAGCAACATACATTCGCACACAGCGCGCTAGCTTTTCCGCGATGAGGGGATTTTCAGGTGTCATTGGAGGCTTCGCAGTTTTCACCAGCGCGCAAAGGAAGAACTGAGAAAAGCAATTGATGCCTCGAGCGTAGTTTTTCTCTCGTCCCAGCTGCACACCGCCAAACCGAAATCAGGCACAGACTGGAAAGAGGCCTCAAAACACACTGCGCTGCCGAAAGCGACAGAACAAAAAACACGTCACCTCCTCGCCGGCACCGAACTCGGAAAGTGTTTAAAAACGTCTCTCGACCCGCGACCTCCTCTGGTCACAGGTTTCCCTATTTTCGTGATTTCCTCTGCGCAGAAGGCTGTACGCCATCCGCGCTACCGCACGATAAACATGAGGCACCTTTCACCCAACTTTCTCGCCGCCGTCGCTTATTCCGTCCCTCCGGCGGATCGCTAAAAGGGGGCCTCTCGTGCTTGAGTTTCCGTGAACCGCGAAACCTCAGAACGCGGCAGGCGACATGCCTTCGTCCCGCCTGGCTTTGCGTCGTGGAGCTCGTTGAGCGTCCGCACAAGTCGCCGCTTCCCTCGCGCCCTCGTCGTCCTCCCTCTCGCTCTCCCTCCGCAGACTGTGGCTGCGCTTTCCCCCTCTGTTTCTGAATCACTCTGTATCAGTGGCGCACGCCGCGCCTTTTTTGCGCCCGCTATCTTCGCTTGGCTCTTCGACTTCTCCTCGCTCTCTGCGAGGTAGAGAACGAAAAACGTCCCCACTGAGAAGAAGACGACCGAGATCGTTGTCAGCCAGGCGACCGCAGCCAAGTTGTCCAGCGAGCCCACCGGCACATCGACGTAGAGAAAGTGGAAGGCGTCGTCGCTGCTCGCCGCCCCGCGGCGCTCGCCTGTCGGGCCTGCGTGCCTGTCCTCCTCTGCGCCGAGAGGAGAGGCGTCACCTTGTTCTTCTGCATTCGCAGGAAGGGCGTGGAACGAGAGAGCAGCGGCGCAGACGTTTTCGCGGCACACCATCATCTCTGCGTCGCGTTTGTCCTTCTCCTCTGCGCCTTCGTCGAAGCGCTCGCCACCGCGGCCCGACTCCTCGCCCGCGAGACCCTCCGGCGGCGTCTGGCAGACGACCTGCACCCGTGGAGGCGACACGCGGTGCCTCGTGAGGCCTGTGCAGGCTGCACACGGCGCGTCGTAGCGGTGATGCACCGGAAGACGAAAAGTGACCGCCCCGTGAAACGCCTCAGCGTCTCCGCCGCGACCCGCAGCGCCGGCCGTCTCCTCTCCGGGCGGTCGAGGCTCGCCCTCGCCCCGTCCCCCGCGCGCCTCAGCTGTCCCCACCGAGCGAGACGCGGCGGCTGACAGTGAGTTCGCTCCAGTCCCTTTCTTGAGCAAGATGGAGCCGAGCGTGCGCTGGCGCGTCGTCGTGGACGCGGAGAGAAGCGGCGAGAAGACAGGCTGCTCAACGTCTACGAAGGCGTCAAGAACTTGCGTGGCGATCCGCGGCGCCGTCTCACACGCATCCGACAGTGGAGGAGAGGCGCCCGCGCCGCAGGGCCGCGAGGCCCGTGAGCCCTGCGAACCCGTTTCCAGGCCAAGCTCCCACGTTTGATCGGGATCAACGTACACAATCTTTCCCAGGGTGTAGATGCACTCCACTCTGCAGGCAAGGCCCGCGTTGCCCTGCGGCGCCGGCGCGTCGTGTCCGCGGGGGGGGGGCCCTGCCGACTCAGAGACGAGAAACGAGATCTCCACGCGGGTTGCCAACACGCGGTGGAAACCCTCTCCCTGGAGTTCGCTCTCTGCGCGCGCGCGCAGGCGCCCACGAACCTGCAGAGGCACCGCGGCGGACGCTGAGGCGTCGTGCGCCTCCGCGGGCACCACGCAGCCTGCCTCAAGAGCGGCTGGCCGCGCCAGCGAAGGGAAGGGGTTCGGGGCTCGCGCCGAGCCAAGGGCGAGGAGGACGATGGCGGCGACGAGGAAACCAAACGGGTGTCTCCTCCGGGCGCTCGAAGAGGCCGAAAGTCGCCTCTCTAGCCTTGTATGCGCTGGGCTAAGACCCGCCGCAGAAATGGAGCCGAAAGAGAGACAACGGGGCAAAGACGAGGAAGGCCGAGAGACAGGAGAGAACGAAGAGAAGGGCACGCGACGCCGTCGTCGTTTCATCGTGGCGCGGCGATGTCGCTCGAGAAGGATGGATCTCGATGGGTGGCCTCCTCGGCGCTGAATGAAGATAAAAGCGACAAGCAGGAAAGAAAAACATCCGCCGCGGGACACAGGAAAGAAGCAAACCCACCACTGAGGCAGAAAAGGAAACAAGAGACAGAGACGAACGCGGGCGACCAGGCGTCTACCTTCGTTTTACCCAAACACACACCTGCGTACTTGCCGCACAGCATGGAGACAGCCGGCGCTGAGCATAGCACATCAGAGAGAAACACAGGTTTAATCTCTCCTCAGACACGTGCCTAGAGACCGCGGGACTTGAAGGCCTCCCTTCGGTTTAGCATATTCCAACCCGTCATCCGTAAAACTACTGGAGGCCAAGCAGTCAACACACACGAGCCGCGCTCGCTTCAAATGCACACCCCCAGAGTCAAGGAGGCTCCGGAAGCAGTGGAAAAGACAAGAAAAAGCCCTTCTGACGGAAATTAGCGGGTGAGAGACTCGAGGGGAGAGAGAATCTACGCAGGACGCGTCCGTAGGGTTTTCGCAAGGCGATGGCATGGAGGGACGGGACGCATGTGTAAAGGCCCGTGGGTCGCATGCAGCCAAGCCTTAGGCTATCGGCGGCACATCGAGCTGCAAAAAGGCCTGTTTTCGTTCGCATTCGCGCTTCTCTTTTCTGGGAGGGACTTTTTAGGCCGTGGTGCTAAGAGAAGAGCATATGTGGAATGACCGGCAAGCTCGCGCGCAGCATCTGTTGCTCACGCCTGCCGAAAAGAGTCTGCTGGCATGGGGAACTCTCTGCAGGATCGTGGTCGAGGAAAACAAGGAAGCGGGTTCAAAGCCTTCCAAACTTTTTGCGCTGAAGCGTCCAGACTGCTCAAGCGCACTTTTGGTGGCGGATTTGCTTTCGTAGGAGGCGCCGGACACTAATCGACAATAGACATTCTGCCACAGAACCTGGTGGAAGACTGGCAAGAGCTGGAAAAGTGTCTCGCCGAGCAGAGAGGGACGCGCAGACTTCGGATGAAAAAATGCGGCTGACAGCCTTAGGATTTGGCAGGCACACGAATTCTGCGTCTTGTGTTCCAAGGCGTTCTGCGGCATATCTGAGTAGCTTCGCCTGGTGTGAGCGAACCGAGTTCCGCGATGCTACTCGCGGATTTAAAATCATAACGCAGCCTTGGAAATGCGTGTGTCCAGTTAAATCGAAGCTGGTGGTTCTTCCGCAGCACATGTGGAGGAGCTGTACGCGTCTACCTCCTCTGCGTCTGCGAGTCTGAAGAAGGTCTCTCTGTGCACGCTGAGGTCGTGTGTCCGGGACTCCGCTGTCTTGGCGCAGTTTGATTCATGCGGGGCGTGTGTGAGCCACGACCGCTTCGAGGATATGAACGTCGCGCCACCGATTATATAACTGTGCGCTGCACGACTCCTATGCCGCTGGCTCCGGCGAGCGAGAGTCAAGCCGACGAAAGAGACACCTTTCACCGAGGAAGTCATATTCACATTCCGGCAGACCACATGCACTGCCTAACTGTGACCACTAGTCGCTGTTCAACTAGGACCATGTTTAAACGGGATAGAAACCTACCTCCTGCATCCAATTTCGCGTCCTCGTCCGAGAACACACACACACACACACGCACGAATGAAAACGTCCGCGAAGATCCGCTACACTGTGCGAACGCAGGTGCGGATGGCAATCTTCTCTGCCTCCTCCGGTTGGCGCATTCGCCACAACAAGAGAGGGGATAGCTGCCGTTCTTCCTCGTTCCATCCGCCGCTTTACAGTTGTCTTGTCCCGTGCCCATATCCTTTAGGCCCAAGGTCGAATGGGGATTCTCACGGCCGCGCCGACCACGACACAGAAACTCCTTTTAGGGCCGAACGAAAGCTTGTGAGGCGAGGCACCCCCCCACGCAGAGTGTCTGTCTCGGAGGGGGTGCACTGCATGTGAACATCTCAATTGCATTTCTTGAGGTGTATGGTTTCTTAAATCGTTAAAGTGCAGACTAACTGGGACAGTACCGTCTCGAGTTTGTCTGCCTGTGCAAACTGTTGCAGTGTGCGAGATTGCTTGTGCCCTGCGCCTGTGTCCGCGGAGCCAGCAGCGAACGCTGGGCGCTGATGACTCTGTCGAAATGCGTGTCACTTTTTCGAAGAGGATCCGTTCTTCCCCCAAGAGATGTGCTGAGAAGAGAATAAATTACGGCCCATATTGCAACCGGTCTCGCCGAATCAAGAAAACTCACCATTTTATGCGACGAATCTCTACACCCCCTACAGGACTGGAGACGATGGAAAAAACCGAGAGGAAAACCAAACACACTCTTCTATCCGACGGAACGTAGACAAGACGCAGCTCGCCTAACGCGAAAGGCCACGGAAATCCAACCAGGAAAAGACATGGCTGTCTTCCTACGTTGCAGACTGGTTTGCTTCCCGGAGGAAGACACAGAACTTTGGCAACAAAGGGATATATGAGGAAGCCCTCTTTCCAGATGCACCCGGCACAGTTCGACCAGAAACAACGGATTCGGGGAAGTCAGTCGACCTTGAGACACATACCCCGACACACGTGCCTGAGTTCACACATAGAAAAAAAGCGCACACCCACCACTGCACTGTACCAGCGGTGTCTGAGACGCAGACTACTGTTCACACGAACATACGCAACAGCACGCGCCAGACGGCTCCTGGACGCCAGCCTTACGTCATGCGTGCGTTCCTGCGCGTCGCCTCGTGCGTTGTGTCTGAACCCCTATATTCCACGGCAGTGAGCTTGCTCGACTTTGAAACACAAGGATGCGAGAAACGGGAGACACAAAAAACCATACAGGCGACTTCCTACCTCCTCTGCATGCAAACCGTAATCACTCGCAAGGAAACGGAGGGTCACACACACTGAAGAGTTCAACCCCCTGCCCTTTTCTTGGTCGCGGTTTGCGAATGCACGCGAAGACCAAAAACCAGAAAAGGGTTGCCATGGCTTTGACCGCGACACACGCGACGCGATCTCTTCTCTGGTGGACGTTTTTCCTTGTCTGCCAGTCAGGCACTCTTCTCCAACGAAGAGACCCCAGCGTTGGCGCCGACAGAAACGCGTTGCGCGCAGCAGCAGAGAAAATACGCAGCCGTGTCGTACACGTTTTGCAAAGGGTTTCCTGCGCCAGGAAGAGACGGAAGACGGACGTGCATACGACAAGGAACCGGAGACGGAAAACGACGTGAATCAGAAACCACGGAACTCGAAGGGCCTTCAGTGCGCCTTCACATCACGACGCCGCCACACACGCAGGTTTCACTGTCTCCTCCCGTCGCACGTGTACGAACACGTAGAAAGGTCGACGCTGTTACCTTCTCTTTTGCTTCAAAAAAGAGACATGCAGGGAAAATAAAACAAGCTACGTTCTCTGAACAAAGACGGCCTGGCGGGTCCTACACAGAAACGCTGCGTTCGCCAGAAACCAGCGACACTCCACTACTACCCTCCAGAAGAGAGCGACTATCACTCTCTCCTGTCTCGCAAAAGAGTCCCGCGACCGCAGACTGGGACACGCGTGAAAAATACTCAGGCCCTTCACGAAATGTGACAAAGCAGCTCCATCACTCCCGCTCGCCTAAGCGCTCACTTGGATGCATGCACAACCACCCGACTCCATGCGTGCACAGCATACCTACACAACACAGTTTTTGCCAGTGCTTTCTCTATAAACGCGCTCGACAGCCGCATGCGGCACTGGAACCAGTCGATTACCCGTCTGTCTGAACGTTCCCTCTCTTTCCACAAATACATACATGGAGGCGCCGCACACACCTATCTGGTACAGCCGCCTCCAACTACAGATGAGAAGCCAGGCTTCTCTGTATCCAAAGGATGAAATTTTGCCCTAGCTGATATCCGGCGGCGTCACGCTAGCCCACAACACAACACGGATACCGATTCATCCTCACACTTAGTGCGCAACTTTGTGAGATGTGAAACGCTCGCATTCCGAAGGCACGGGAATCTCCGCGCCAAACAGCCGGCCGGAACCCTAAACCCTAAAGGCAAGTTTCTAGAGCAAGACGCTGACTCGGGAAGATCGCTGAAGGCTTCCCACAGGACCGAAATTGATTGGGCGCCCCCCTGTCGGCGCGGCACGCGCCACGCCGCGGGGGAGTGAACCTTAAACGCGATATTCAGGCAGACCCGCTGTCCCAGAGGCGTGGTCAGACGCCTTCACAATACACAGCACCTCAGCACCCAATGACGCTATGGCCTGGCACAGGGAAGTATCAAGCCTCTGAACTACAAATCAACATTTGCTGAGGAAGCTGTGCGAGCCCCTCTGCGGAGCCCGCGACACACACAACTCGGCGCGGAAACTGACTCCTGCCCCCCCTCCCCCCCCCCTTCCCCTCCCCGCCTAATTTGCCAACAGACCGATCGCCTGGCGCGCGGCCGCGCCTCCGACAGGCAATCTCCAAGACACACACACGCGTCCTTCGTCGTGAACGCCGCTTTCCAAAGTCGCAGACTTCAGAAATAGACCTCAAGACAAGACTCCGCCCCTTCCCGGGGTCGGGAGCATTCTTCCCACGGTGCCCATGCCCCTTCAGACCCACCGACCGACATTGACGCCCTTGGCGTCCTCTGATTGCCTGCCCTTTTCTTCCAAACACCCCAGCGGGAACAGACAGAAGCCTCTTCACGTGGAGATCCCCACACGAATCGCTTTCCGTTCGCCAACCCGCTGTGCGTTAGCGACTCGCACCTCGGTCCGCCCCTCGGCGTCTTGCCTTCAGGACGGCGGAGCCCCCGCGGGAGCCTCACCGTCCCCAGCGT
The DNA here is from genome assembly GCF_002563875.1 of Besnoitia besnoiti. Taxonomy (NCBI): domain Eukaryota; phylum Apicomplexa; class Conoidasida; order Eucoccidiorida; family Sarcocystidae; genus Besnoitia; species Besnoitia besnoiti. The sequence continues at coordinate 1,276,641 of NC_042358.1, forward strand.
CCCATCCGCCGCGCTCAGAGAGGCCCCAGGCGGCGAAGGGATCCTCTGGGCTCTGCGTTTGCTGGCGGTAGTGGTGGAAGACTTTGAGCACCTCATTCATCATCTCAGGCGTGAGTGGCAGCATGCTGCCTGCGCCGCTGCATCGCCCCACCCCCCCGTCACTCTCTCTGCCCGCCGCCTTGTCCTCGCGGATGGCCTCAGCCGCGAGGGCGCCGGCGGCGCTCGAGCGTGCGCTGCCCGCGTCTTCCGACCCCGCCTCGCTAGCCTCACCGTCCCTCCTCCACGCAGGCGCTCCTGCGGCGCCCTCCTCACGGGGAACCCCGAAGGGCACGCCGCTGCGCGAAAAGCTCGCACTCGGCGTCCGCTGGTTCCTGCGGCAAGGCCCGACCGCGCCGCTGGAGCCCGCGCCGCGCACACTGCCGTCGGCCGCCGCGCCCACGGCCACAGAGGAGCCGTCATTTGAGAAAGTGGCGACGCGCTGGGAAACATGGCTGCCAGACGCCTGGGCACTAGCGCCCTGCGGGGCGCGGCAGTTCGGAAACTGCGGTCCCGCAGAGGCGCTGGGACCGAAGCTCGAGGACGCCAGGGCCGCGAACGTCGAGTGGTGAGGCTGTGTGCGGCTGGCTTCAAAAGTGCTGTCCGCTGGAAGAGACGACAACATGGACGACGAGTCGAGAGGGGCACCCGAAGGAGACAGAGACGCCAGGAAATACCGCTGCAGAGCTGCCAAAGCAGACGCCTGGCTCAACGCAGTCTGCGAGCTCTGCGCGTCCTCGTCACGCTTCGCCTTGGAGGCCATGCCGCCACTTCTCTCCCTCGCACGGGGCACATCTTCACGTAGGGCGACCCGCATCGCGTCGGCGGCGCTACTCCCGGCGGCGAAGGTGTGGCCTCTGTGGAGCAACTTGTCGGCGGCGTCTAGCCGACGCCCCGACTTCTCTAGGCCTGGACCGGCGCCGCCTCGCCTCTCGAGCTGCGCCACCATGCGCCCGAAAGACTCCTCGCCCCCTCGGCCGCGCTCCGCCCTGCGGCCCTTGCCCGCGCCTCCACTCTCGACCTCCTTACCAGCCTTCGCAGCCGCTGCCTTCCCTCCGCGCGCGTCGCCCGCACCCAGACTCGGCTCGGACGCGCCCGCCTCGTCCCCTGCTGCAGACTTCTCCTGGCGTGCGCGGTCACAGAGTTTCTCTTCTCTTTCTCCGCGACCGCCCCGCGCCCCGTTCTCGCTGCTTCCCTGCTTCGCCTGACCGGACCCGAACCGCCTGCCCGCGTCACGGGCCTCTGTAGCGTCCGAAGGCCCCTCGCTTCGGCCCTGCGCCGCGTACGCACCACCGCCTCCCGCAGCGAGCGGCGCGTGCGCCGGCAGAGCCGACGGCGTGCCAGACTGCGCCGCGGAGGCCGCAGCCCCGCCGGAACGCCCCGAAAGCCCTGCGCCGCGAAGGTTCCCCCCGCGCGCGTGCGGCATCGGCGCACCCGAAAACGACACAGAGCTAAACAGCTGCGCCACTGGGCCTGGCGCGTGGACGAGCGTGGCAGAGACGCTGCGAGTCACACGCGGAGACTGACGAGACGCCCGCAAGCTCGCCGCGTCGCCGCGCGCCCCGGACTTTGAGCTTCCGGCGGCGCCTGCTGCGTACGAAGGCAGCGGCGACGACGGGGAAGGATTCGCGGACGGATCTCCCGAGACGCCGCTGGCGCCGTCGAGACGCTCCAGAGCCGTCACGATGTGCTTGCCTGAGGAAACACACAGACGCACCAGCCGGAACTACACACATGGGAGGACCCGCAAGTCATTCGACAGGAGCCACTGCATGAGAAAACACCTGACTAAGAGCTGCGAGGGACAACAAAACAGTGCTCCCAGACGCCACGCTTTCGCGATGGACCCAACGACTTGAGACGACACCACACCGTGCACAGCGCGGGAAAACACGGAGAGACAGCCTTGTCCCGCGATTGATTCCTGCAGAACGAGGCACTCGGGTCCCTGCCGCTTCCTCCCCTCCACTCGCGCCCCTTTCCATCTTTTACTCCCTAGGCTTTTCTCTCAGCATGCGTCGTCCCCGAGACCACGGGCAAGGCCCACACACGGCTACCTCGAAATTCCCTGGATGCGACAGCATTCTCGTTTAGGATTTCGGGTCTCTGTCAACGCACCGTATGTGAATCTCTTCAGCACGTCGACGTGCTCACGCAGCAGCTGCAACAGCGACGGCCTCAGGTCGTCCGGGGCCACCTCCATCATTCTCTGAACGACGTAGTTGCCGTAGCGATCCAGCATCATCCTCTTCAAAGGCTGTCCTCTGCACAATCGTAGGAAGTCCGAAACCCGAGAAGAGACCCATGAGCCGCAAGTCCCTCCGCTTTGAGAGGCGTCTCGAGCTCTCGCCTCAGTCGCCGCACAATCCAAACACGCGAGCCTTCGTAGAAAAGCTCCAACTGCGCAACAAGCCGCCGCAGGTCGCAGTTGCTCCGCGTGGCCCTGAGAAACCGCGAAAATGCCGTCTGCTGGCTAATCCGTGCAGAAAAGTGAAGTGATTCTGCGCTTACACCATTTCATGTCCGAGGGCCGCACTGATGATTCCGCGGCGCGCCCGCCCCATGGCGTCGAGTGTGAGAGCCCGTTCCACGACGTTGCTGCAAAGACGAACACCGAACAGACAAAGCACTGCGTCCTTCGAAAACAGAAACGCGGCTGCAGCAATTTCGAAGTCTCGAAAAGACGCAGACCGCCTCACTCCCCGCGTCGCGTTGCGCCTCTCGCCCCCCGTCTCGTACTTACCACGCGTATTTCTCGGTCGACAGAGGAATTATGTCTTCGCACATCAAATCGATGATTTTCCTGCAACGGCGAAAGAAAAACAGGGACCCAAAATTTTTGAATGAACGCGGGAACGCGAAACAACAGCAGGGCGAGAGAAGCGGCACACAGAGACCTTCGTGCAGGAAGAGGTGACCCCCTGGGGTGTCGGTTTCCATGCGAGGAAAAACCGCAGACGCACTCATCACGCAGGCAATGCACAACCAAAGGACACACGAGCTACCGCCAAACTGCGGCCTTGCGCGATTCCGCGAAATCGTAATTCTAAAACACCTTCACCTCGCCCCTACTCACATTTTGTCAGACTCTCGGCCGAACTCGAGGATGTGCTGAACCACGTAATTACCGAACTGGTCGCGAATCAGCATGCGCAGCTCCGCGATGACCGCGTCGATGAGAGGAGCCTGAGGAGCGATACGGGAAACGAAAGCGACGCACGTTTATTTCCAGCGGATTCACGCCAACCTCAAGCATCGGTGCCCTGTCTAGGAAGAAGCAGCTGACCCCTTCGTCGGCGCGAGCAGCCAAGCGCGATCCTCCTCATCTGCACTCCCTCGCTCCCTAACTGGATTGAAAGCTCTCCAGCCTCCAGTTCACACTATTCGCTCTACACCGGTGCCCGCGAGACAGCGCTCTGAGGCCCGCGTGCGCACATACGCAGCCCAGCATATGCGCTCATCGCCCACCCTCTGCATGCGCCCAACCCAAGCGGAAAACCGCCACGGACCTACCGTTTGAGAGACCGGGCAGGCCTCAAGGAGACGCTGAATGACGCGGCAGCCGTAGGAGTGAACGCTCATGCGCGCCTCCTGGCCTTTGAAGGCGTCGATGATGAACTGAACTGAGGGCGACGGAAGGCGCTCCGCGCACTTCTGAATGACGTGGTTGCCTGCAGAGACATTCACGCCAACACTCTCCTCGTCAGCCGCTCAAGCTCATATGTGCAAGAAGCCTCGCCGCGAAGGCCAAAAGACTCGCGGATCTCCTTCGCGCCTCCGCAAGCTCTAAACCAGGATTGAGGGTTCAACAAGTGCCCTGACCTGACACTCGCCAACCTGCCCTCCTCTCATAAGACTCCAGCGTATATAAACACATGTATACGTACATATACACTACATACTATACGCATGTAAAAAAAAAAAATAGACTTCCTCGCGTCTTACCGTGCTGATCCTCGACGCAGGTGACTACGTGGTCCTTTAGCTCTGCGACGAGCCGCAGTTGAGCGGGCACCGCGAGGAACTCGAGCGCCCGCTGAATCACCCGGCAGCCGTAGACTTCCAGCGAGAGGCGGAACACGTGGCCTACCAGCTGTGCCGCGAGCCACTCCTTTTCTTTGTCCGTGCCTGAAGGAACGCACACCCCCCGAGGACACACGGATGAAAAGGCAAAACGCGAAGATCCGGCACCGTCGTTTTTGTCGTCGGCCTACTCGAACACAGAGCACGCGGCGCGACAAGGAAACACTCAAACGCCTCCACGCGGATACGCAAGCTAAAACGAGATGACGACCTCTCGTGGGCGACAGCGCCCCTCCAGCTCTCCACAACTTTGCCGCCAGCAGCCAAGCGCCACGCCGCTCGAGACGAAAGACACTCTTTCTTTTTTTCTTTCGCGTCTCACCTTTCTCTAGGAATTTTTGGAGGACGTAGTTTCCATGCTGGTCGGCTGTGAGGTCCAACACGTGGGGCAGCAGCTGCAGAAGAATCGGGACGCGCTCCCCGAGAGAGCAGACCTCCAGTTGCTCCTGGAGGAAGGCCGACCCGAACGGGTCCTTCGAGAACTCGAGCTGCGCAATCAAACAAGACACAAACGCCAAAGTGCCCCTCAAAAACCCAACCAATTCTCGTAATAGAGGCTCCGGACAGCTTACGCATCCCCATCACATAAATATATATATATATATATATATATGCACACAGCGTCACATAGTGCTTGACATGCACCACGTCGGTCGCCAGGCGAGCACCGCTTTCCCTTCCACTGGAAAAAATAAATATCGCGAGAATTCTAAGGAACCCGCTGCTTCAGACGAGCAAGGCGCGCCTTTTCATCCGCGCAGGCAACGCGTTTGTGAGACATGAGACGACTTACCGCATTGTCGCCGACATCGCGCAACGTGAAGGGCTGGAGGGTGCCCAGGCGGAAGCTCCGCAGAGCCGCGCTGCACGACGGAGGAAGCGGCGCCGTTGCGGCGTCCTGCGAAACGAAAAGCCAGACAGCCACTGCGCCATAAAAAATAGAGTAATCTTCTGCACAAACCTTCTCGCGGGCGTCGCTCCACTGCAGCGGACACGACCTGCCCAGCAAGGCTCGATTGCGCAGTCTGCAACCCCGCTTTTCGCGTCTCCGCTATCGCCACCCGGCGTGGAAAGAAAAACGGCGCTGACGGGGAATCAAACTCCCCCCCACAAAATCGTTTCTTTTGCGCTCCCAGGCACACACCCGTAACCGGGGAACGCGTCGCTTCTCGCGCGAAATGGCGCCTTTCTGGACGCACACTCCTGCAGATGCGGGAGAAATGAGATCGCTGTTTTATCTTCCTTAGCGCAGACACACGTACCAAGTTCTCGACAGCCGCAGCCAGGCCCCTTCCGCGACGACCCTCTCGCTTCTTCTTGCCGCGTCTCGACTCCGCGCCGACGCCCGCGACTGACACCGCTGTCGGCGAAGGCGCTGATACCACACCTGAGGGAAAACGCAGAAAATCGAGAAGAGAGACACACCGAGGAATCGAGCCACGGCGCACACGCAGACTGCGCACGCAACGCCGGATCTCCTTTCCCGCTGCAGATATCAACAGAACACATGCGCAGCGACTAGCTGACTCTCTCCACCCTCAACCAACCGCCCTGCAGGGTTCACAGAAGAAGCGGGGCGCGGAACACAGGAGAGAGAAGCCTAAGCCGTACCTGTGGCGACGCCTCGCGCCCCGCGAGCACCTGCACGTGCCTGTGCGGAGGCCTCTGAGCAGAGGAAATTCAGCGCCGACGGACCAGACGCGACCGAAGAGGCCAGGAGAGAGGAGGACACGCTTGCGCCTGGAACTCCGGGCAAGGGCGACCCGCCCCCTCGATTGTCACCCGCAACCTGTGCGGCGCCTCGCGCGCCCTCGAGACTGCCTTCGTCGCACGAAGCGACGCTGTTGACGTGGGAAGCGGGAGTCGGATGCGAAGCGAGACGGCGCGGGAAAAGCGACGAGAGGTGGCACTGTGTCCCCAGCAGACTCGCGCGCTGCGCCCTCTGACCGCAGGCCCCGGGAGAACGCAACGGCGCCAACAGCGCGTTCGCTTGGAGAAGCGACGCGATATCTTGCGCCGCAGCTTGCTGAAGAAGCCTCGTTTTCTCAAACTCCCCGCCGGGCGACAAGAGGAAGGAGAGATCCGAATGATGGCGCGCCGCGGAACTGCCTTCGAAACTCGCGCCGCCCTTCGCCCCAGGCGCGCCTGAACACCGCGCCACCTCAGGGAGAGGCGCGGCATGTGCCGCGGCTCGGCTGACGTGCGGGGACGGCGGCGCGTGTGGGGCGAAGGGACTGTCCCTGTCGAGCAGCAGCCGCTCTAGAAGCGCCGCATCGGACTGCTGCGGGGTGGCGTCGCGCCTCTGGCGCTCCGTCGTCGCGAGGAGGTGCTCCAGCAGCGAAGAAATGTCGTCTTCGTTCAGGAGCACGCCAGGCGAAGCGGCCGCCCCAGCTGCATCCCGTCGGGCGTCTTGCCGCGGCGACGCGGAGAGGCCCGCAGCGTCCCAGCTGGCCGCCGCAGACGTGCCGCCGGGGAAGAGCGAGGCATAAGGCAGGTACGGAGACACCAGAGAGTCTGACCTCCACACTAGAGACGCGTCGCTCCTGTTGAGTTCGAGCCCTGGCGGCTGCACGGTTACAGGAAACGGCACGCCGCCGTAGTACGCAGACGAGCCCGCGCCGGGGGCAGAGAGAGAGAAAGCTCCAGGCGGGGGCGAGGCCGCCGACGACGCAGAAAGCGAGGAGGAAGCCAAGGACGACGACATGATGTCGTGGAGCGAGGGAGAAAGCCCCGCCGCCGCCGCGTCGCGCCTCGGCTTCCCTTCGCCCTCGAGAGCGGCAGACTCGTCTGCGCGCGGTCCCTTCTCACCGTGGTGATTGTTGTCGCCCTCCTGAACCCTTTCCTCCTCGCCAACTCCCCGGTCACCCAGACCGCCCTTTCCCTTCTTCGCTCGCTCGCGGCGCGCGCCGGGCGCGGCTGCCCGCCGCGACTCGCCCGCACCCGCCTCCCCGCGCTCCTCCTCTCTCTCCAAGCCCAAAGCAACCAGAACGTCGAGCAGCACCGAGCTCTCCTTGTCGCCGAGGCCCAAGCCCTGCGGGAGCAGCGACAGCGCCTTGCTCAGGAACGCCTCGTCTCTCTGCAACTCGGCGTCGTTCCTTGCGGCGATGGACGTCAGCAGCGTCGCGGGCTGGCTCGCAGCGACGGGGCGCGACGGCGCCGCTGCCGCGCGAAGAACCGACTCAGGGAGACGGTCGCCCTCGCGCGGGCCTTCTCCCTCTGAGGCGGCGTGCTCGTTTCTCACACTCTCCGCTCGCTCGCCGCCTCCGCGCACGCCCGCGGAGGCCTCCAAGGCCGCGTCGCCAGCGAGCAGCTGCGGCCGCCGCAGGGACTTCACGCCTCTCTCGCCCTTGAGCCACTCCGCCGGGAAAGCGTGCTCGGCGCCGCTCTGCGAGCTGCACGCCGGCAGCTCCGAGAGCGCGGCGGGCGCCGCAGACGAAGAAAAGGGACACGAGGCAGGTGAAGAGAACGGGGAGAACGACGACGAGTAGGACGGCGCCTGGGGAGTCTCCTCGGAACTGTGGAGACTGAACGACAGCGGGACATCCGTCGCAGGAGAGGACGCGGCCGCACTGGCTTCTTCGCGATCGCATGACGTGAAAGAGAGGGAGAGCGACGCCCGCGCACTCTCCCAATGCTCCTGAGTGCCCTCTTGTTTCGTCTTTTCTTCCTCCTCCAGGGGCAGAGCCGATGGCGGAATGGAGATGGCTGGCGCGTGAGCGAGGCCTCGCTCTTTCTCCCACTCCCGCACGACGTTTTGATCCAGATGCGGCGAAACCACCGTAGAGGACGAAGAGGACGGCGGTGATCCTGCTTGCTCAGCCGCCCGATCTTCCCGCCCGTCTAGGGGGGCGTCTTGGCGCTTCGCGCCCTGGTCGTCTGGTTCGCCCTCTTCTCGCCGCGCCGCGGGGGGGGCCTCCGCGGTCTTGGCGGAGCTACACGGGGCGGCCTTTTCGTCGCGGGTTTCTGCGATGTGTGCGAGCAAGAGCGAGGCCTGAGCCTCGAGGGCGCTCAGGCGGTGACTATCCAGGGAGCCGATCGTGGAGAGGGACGAGATCGAGTGGAGGGAGAGCGGCTCGTCGGACAGGCGCCGACTGGAGCGCCTCTTCCGAACATCGCCCTGGGAAGCCTGTGTGCAGAGCGAGGACGCGCTGTCGCGGTGGCGCCACGCCTCGTGCTCGTCGTCGCCCTTCTCCGACGGAAGGAGACTCCGTGACCCCTTCCGCGGCGAGTCACAGGGAGGTAGGACAACCACCGACGGGTCTTTCTCCGCCGAAGACGCCAGCTCCGCAGCCGCCGCGGTTCCCCGCGGGAGCCGCGCCGCCGTCTCCACCCCTAAACCCTGCGCCTCCATGCTGTCGTAGACGAGGACTGGCGCGAGACGCTCTCCCCACAAAAGGCCACCGACTGAGCGGGCTGAGTGGACTCGCGACGCGAGGAGTAGGAGGCAAGTCGACGAAAGGAGGACAGAGGACGAACGAATCAACTCAGCGACGCACTCAGCACGCGACAGCTGCGCTGGGCAAACTAACCATCTTTAGGTCCGGCGCGCGCCGCGCGTGGCAGAGGCGGGGTGGGGTGACGGGGAGTCTCCTTTTCCAGCGACGACGCGAGGTTTGCTCAGAAGTCGACGCAGCCTACGAGGGGGACGGACGGAGGCCGAGAGACGGGTGCCGGCTCTGAACACTCGACGTGCAGTTGCCAGATTCACCCCAAAGGCGAGAGGCCTGACAGACGCTCTCTCGGGGACCAACCGGAGGATGGTCGCCACAGGCGCGCAGCTCGATCTGCGACGACGCTCAGAGAGCCTTGGGGTGGGGAATGCAGAGCGCTCGCTTTGCCCGCGCAGCGTTCCCTGTTGCGGAGGCCGACGGAGCCTAGGGCACCGCAGGCGTAGCTGTTTCGTCCACGCGCGGCTCAGCCCGCTGCAGGGTTTGAAAAATAAAAGTCGTCGGGAGACACGCCGCGCAGAAAAGGCATCGAAATCACGAAACGCACGCACACACGCGAGCACGACCAAGAGACACTCAGGCAGACTCGAGACCGGCAAGAGTGGACACTTCGTCTCAACTGCGGAACCCGCAAAATGAGGGACGCAGCTCCAGCAGTAGGTTGACAAAACGACGCGCAAACGAATGACGCGGACACGCAGCCACGGCCGCTCAGCTCAGGAGAGAGGACAAGACACGCGTGCTGGACGGGCGCATGGCGCACACCGCCGTCATCACAGGAGGAAAACAAATGACTGGAAAACGCTGTCACAAATGGGGACGCGGCGCGGTGCGGAAACGCTGTCGACACTGCGGGACAGAGGCGATGCCAACTGCCGCATTTGGCGACCCTTCTTTTACAGCAGTTTTCAGCATGCCTTGACAAGGCACGTATGCAGCCCGAAACGCGTCGCACGAGACTCCCGCCTCCGGCGCCTCCACGGACGTGTGTCGGGCCTTGAACTTTGGGGGGGTCTCGATCGACAGCCGACTCCTCGCTTTCACTTCAGCGTGTCTCTGGGGCTAGGCAGCGCCCTCTGAAGCTGACGAGACCGGCAGCAGTCTTCGCGGCGAGCACAACTGCCTTCTATTGGTTCGTTGTCTGGGCGCCGAGCGCGGCGGGCAAGGACGCGGTGACCGGACACGTGAGGTACACGCACGACGCGACATGCAAGCGGAAACGGCAACACGCAACGGGCGACTCTGCGTCAGACTCGCCCTGCCGAAGAGACATCCGAACGTCTCGCTCCCTCAGCAACTCCGCAACGACGGGAAGGAGCAGCGAACAGCGAAGAGGAGAAGGAAACGCAACTCAAGATCACGTGGGTTCGTCGGCGACCGCCCTGACAAGCAGCGACGAGAGGCGACGAAAAGAGACGCACGCCAGCAGATTCCTCTGAAAAGACGGCTTCTCCCGCTCGACTCCAAAACACGACGAGAGGGACAGCCCACTGCATGCGCTTGAGCCATGCACGCTTCGGATCCCCTCGAGCAACTGCGCGGCTGGGAGCTGCGGTCTCGGCGGCGCGGACAGGAAGACGAAGGCGACGAGGAAGCACGACGAAGAGGCGGAAAATCGAGACGGCGCCTAGAAGTCTCTCTTCGAGAACAAAGATTCCACGCTCCAGGGCGTCGAGCGGCAGCGACCACTCCGAGGCGACAAACGTGTCTCCTCTCCTGGACACAGATCCAGCGGCACAGACCGACACGCTCGCGCTGTCTGAAAGATCTCACGTACAGATTCCTTCCTTTCTCTGTTGGCAGCGCTGACGTCAAGAGAGACAAAGTGCCTCCTTGCACGGTGAACTTTGGAGAAAACGCGGACAGACGACGGCCGACGCATGCTCAGCCACGCGGCGGGCTGTATCTACAGTGACCTGTGCACCAGGTACGGCGAAACCGCTCGAGTCGCCCGTTTTTCGGAGCACGGGAAGCGCACAAAACTTGAAACACGCCAACGATACAGACACTGGGGGCCGAGGGTGGGCAAGGGGGGGGGGGTTCGGGGGAACAGGGGTGCGACGGCAGATGGGTTCGATCAATCCGCAGGTGACATTGGGAACGCCTCGCGCCTCCGACCACGGAAAAACGGGGAAAAAACAGGTTGGGAAGATCCGAGAGAGGGTAGTTTCGCAGAGGAGAGGGAGACGGTGAACACAAAAAAAATGCAGCAAAAAAAGTGGGCGCGGAGCGAATACCCACGAACTGAACGCGAAACACCAGATGCTAAGTAGCGCCCTCAATCACCTTTTCCCCCCGCTGTACGTACACCAAATAAGAACCTCAACGCCGTGGAAGCAGAGACACGCCGAGACACTGAACGCCGTAAGACAGCTCAGAGGGCCCTCGCACACGGCTTTCGCACTACGGATTGCATCACTTGCCCGAATGGACTGTGTCTCATCAACATCTGAACAGGTGCGGCGACGAGCTCTCGCCTGTCACCTCACCGCGCTAAAAACTCCTAGCCTCGTTCTGTGACCAAACGCTGTTCTGCGTCGTCACATCTCGCGACCGCTCTGCTCTCCAGGCGAATAGTGGCAAACCGGCAGACGAACGGACAGGGAAGCCAGATTGGATAGAACGAGGAAGAGGAAAAACCGACACCTCGAGGCTCAGCGAACTCAGCGACGGGGCGGAGCGGGGGGAGGCGGACTCTTCGACGCCAGTTAGGCAACACGCAAAATGACAGTGGTGCTGTACCTGTTCGTTTGGGATGGAGTCCGCGTTGCGTCGCGGGGAGATCTGGAATTCGAGCCAAGAGCCCCTAGCACGCCCACTGGAGAGCCAGATTTACACCTCGTTCGCAAAACCGGGACGAGGATGCCGTTGAGTCACCATTCGGACACGGCGACGGGAAAGGAAAAAGGCTACGCGGAAAATCTTCACATGCGCTCAAGGCGACGCTCGCAGGCAGCCCAGCAGCTATTCGACGGGCCTCCAGTCGATCGCTACCGCAGCTGCCAGCACACATCGCCTCTTGACGCACCGGGCGTGTGAGCAACGACTCGCAGGGGGAAAAAAGGGAGACTGCACGGGGATAGAGGGAACTGTGTGACAAAGGTGAATGGTTGGAAGGAACGCAAACGGATGTCAGGTTCGAGCTGGTCAACGCGGGAAGTCGCGACAAACAGCGCGTCAGTCCCTGCTCCCCTCTCACGTGAGGATCATCGAGCAGCCCTTGCGTGCCAAATCGAAGCCTACACGCAAGCCCCGTTGTTAACCTATGCGCGATGCAGTCGAAAAGCGCAGAGACTCTGGAAAACGCGGAACCTCAATCAGTGAGGGGGGGGGGGGGGCTGGGCTACTTGCTCACTTCGAGGCAAAGCTGTGAAGTGGACGCGATGCGAAAACGCAAGAGCGTGTGACTGTAGAGGAGGGTTATGGCGTGCCGGCGAAGATCTCCGCCAGCGTGTTTTGCTGCCTCCCTTTGATGGCAGGCGCCGGGAAAAACGTTGCGTTTGACGAAAAAATCCCAGGAAAACGATGGGCCTCCGCTCGCCGCTATGCGGCCTCCCACGTCTCTCCTCGGTCGTTCCTTTTTGACACACGCGCCCCCGATTATCTTGTGCCCTGGGGCGAGGGAGGTGAAGTTAGAGGCGCCTCTATGCATGTATACAGAAACCCATTCAGACACGCATCTCTATGCATCCATAGAATAGTTGATAAGGGAAAGAAAACGCGCGACAACTCGCCACAAAAGACGCGCGCGCGCCCCCGCGTCTACATGATCATACCAACTTGCCGGTCTCCGTGCGCAAACACGCGCAACACAAGAGGACGTGTGTACCGGGGATGACGATGTGTGTATCCGCCCGCGTTCGGGAGACTCGGCATATCGAGAGCGAGCAGCACTGGTGGCAGTCTCGCGACTCGCGCATTGGGCGTTCCCCCCCTGCCAGCTTATACAGCGCGCTGCTCAAGCGCCGTCGAGCGGCGCCTTTTCGCGCGCGCTCGGCGGCCTCGCCTCTCACGCGCCACCCAGCCACAGCGGCGGAGCTCGGACCCAACTCCTCCGGCCCCGCCCCCCCTCGCGCCTCTCTGAAAGGTCGACGGTGGCATGCAGCTTGCATTCTTCGCGAAACACCGCGCAAGCTGCTCTCATGCAGCCGTTCGCCAACACGCGCATCTGCATTGCCACGCTATGTGTGAGCTCCGCCCACCCTGGCGTCGAGCGAGATGCATAGCCAAGCCCCCTCTTTTCCTCGTCTCGTCCCCTTTCGCAAACTGGACTTCTTGCTTGACACTCTCCAACACGTAACGAAAAAACTCAGCGCCTCACCGGCGAGCCACGCGGAAGTCGAGAGCTTTCGAGTGAATCGACCTCGCGATGTGCACACGTGCGAGCGAGCTGGGCGCCACCCCGCCGCGGACTTCCTGCGGCGGGCGTCCAGGGGAAGGAGAGAACCCGAGCACGCCGGAGACGACGCAACGCGGATTTCTACCCCAGAGGCCACGGCCCTCCGCAACGCATTCTGCCTCACGCAAGTCTCGCTCCTACGGCCTTCAATTGGCGAAGCGCGGCGGAGCTTTTCATCCACGCCATTTTTTTCGCGGCAAACATGCGCAGGATAGACTTACGTCGCGGGCGAGGTCGAATGCACCAACCAGGCTGACTCCTGTCGCCCGGTTCACAGAACAACTCACGCGTAGAGACCACCATTTCGGCTGCAGATCCTGAGTTGCAGCCACTTCCGGGCGCCGCAACTGATACCGCGGATTCGCCCGCGTGCGTTGCAGGCCATTTGCAAAGCCGCGTGGACAAATATCGACGGCTTAGCGTATGTAAGCATGGAGTTTAGTGCCCGTCGACAGCTGCGGCAAAGGACGGATGGTACAACTCTTTTCGACACGGCGGATGAACACACATGTCGCCGGCTGCTGGATCGTTTTTTCGTCGTTTCCGGGGAAATTGGGTGATACCCGGCTCCAAGGGTGCATCGAACAGCCCCATGAAGATGATCCTCTAGCGCGGCGTATCGGTGACATCTCGGCAACAAGGCGCAGCCTCCATTGCCGTGCACGAGAGACCTTGAGGCAGCTGCGTGGGAAAAACGGAGTACAAGCAAGTCTCGCTTCTGGGGGGCGCGCGCTCTCCTGAGCAGGCATCTCACGCGAGCCTCTGCCGAGCGGATGCAGGCGAGAGTGCAGATGCTGGGAATGGCCTTTGCAAAGCGTTCAGGCTTCGGTGGCCGTTTTCGCTCGGCAGGAGGCTAGTTGAACTTCCGCACGCATCTGCCTGGGTTGTCGCAGATACAGCCGGGCCCCATGTCCGCCTGGAATGACATGTATGATTTCGCCTCTTGTTGGCCCTTTCATTTATTCGTCTGGCTGTCTTTGAATCGGCAACAGCACTTTCAAAGCTGCCTTAGCTGCAGGCCCTTGCGCTCGTACACAAAAATGTGATGTGTGAGCCTCCGGGGACAGGCCCCGTGCATAGATCATTACGCTCCTAGGCCGTGCCGCGGGTCTCGCGGCTTTCGAGTCCCCGTGCCTCTCACTTTTGCTTTTAAAGTGGAGGAAACCGATTGACAACTGACACGGTGGTGCGACTGTCTCCACGGCACTCCGTGTATGGGAATACTCACTATCTCATTACTTCAGCCCTCCTATCCGAAGTTCGAGCTTTGAAGATCCGAAAGTCGATACAACATTTTTTGACTCGAATTTGCAGTGAGTGGAAGGTTCATTATCTGGGTATTCCGTACGATCTTGATCACCACTGGGAATGGTGTTCCACATGTCTCGAGAGTTTCTTACTCTGAACTTCTGTCCACTGGCCTGGTCCTCGGCTTATAGTTAAATCCAGGTCACCGAGGCACGCGGGCCTGCGGCCAGCTTGCGGGGCCACGCATGCGGGAATCGCAGAATTTTTTCCGGTCAAGACAGAGTTTCGCTCCAACGCAGAGGAGCTCATTCCAGCTGAAAGACAGCGAAAACAGTGGCCCGTAGACTTTTGGCGCGCAGTCCGCGGGATGGTGACTGAAGGTCAACGGTGTCAAGAGACATACTTCCCCTGGGCCCCGCGAAGACATTCCCGACAGAGAAAATCTCAGGTTGATGCCGTACCACGCGTTGCGCATGCGTCTCAGTACACAACACATGTAAACACTGTATGCGCATCTTCGTGTGTGCGTCTGTGTGGACGCTCTAGAGACTTCCCCGGGGCTTTGCCTCCCTTGGCAGGCTGCGTGATCTCCGTCTCTTCACGGCGCAGGGTGGCAGAGCGCATTGGCGCCGTCCGCGATTTGCGGAAGCGGTCGCTGTCCGCCTCTTCTCGCGGTGGCGACGGCCTCGCAGACATCCAGCAAACCAAACGGCGAGGCACCGCCGAGACGCTCTGCCGTTTTGCTGCTGGAATCAGAGGGGCGATGAGATCTAAAGGCGCCAACGACGCCAAACCATGCGAGACCAAGCACTCATGTCCACGTGGACGCTGCTGAGCGAACGCGGGGCTTCCTGCCTTTCGCGGTCGCGAGTAGCGAGCGCCATTCCGGGACTGAAGCTTGCCCGCTTTCCTTCGTCTTCTCCGTCCAGTCCGTTGCCTGCATGCGGGTCGGAGCTCTTGGGGCAACGCCGCCGCGCCTCACCTTTCTCGCTCGAAAGGAATTTTTCATCTGCTGCGCCGACCTCGCCCGCTTCCGCAGGCGAATCTGACGCCCAGCACGAGACTGCCTCACCCGCGAAGAAGGAAAGGAAGTCGGTTTTTCTGGCGTGCTGTGACCTCGAAAAGAGAAAGCGAACGGAAGGCGCCATCCAGAAGACAAAAGACGCTTGGGTGAAGAAAACACTCGCGAACGACGCGAACGCAGCGAAAACACCGGAGCTCTACGACGGCCCCTTCTGGTTCAAGTTTTGGAGGAGAAAGAAGAGACCTGGCGCGAGGGGTTAACTCACCGAAAAAAACGTATTTCGGCGTGTGGATGCTAGAAACAGTGTGCAAATATGCAGTGTGACACGCATTTTTATCATCGCAGACATGTCAAGTTTGTCTTTCGCTCCCTCCCAGTGTGTCGCTAGAACCAGCCACAAGCTACTTTCCCTGCCTCAGGTTTCGTCCTTCACTTCCCTGGAAATTCTCTGCTCACTTCTACTTGTTTCATATCATTTCTGTACCTGGTGGTTTTAGCTTCATCCTCAGTGCGCCCTCATGCCTCTATCCCCTGGCGTCCTTCCGAGACTGTCTCAGGTGACCTTCCAGCACTGACACTCCCATACCTTTTCGCAGAGCTGAGCGCCAAATGGCGGGCCCCACACATGTAACAATTTCCGCACTTAGCAATATGTCTATGTGTATATAGAGTACACCTACAGAGTACCATGCCTTCGCCGATCTCACGACAAGAGGGTTGCTCAGCTGCACATGCTTGTGGCAGCTGGGCTCTCTTCAGTCCGCAGTGTTTTTGCCGCGAGCCCTGTCAGATTTCGATGTCTCCCTTGCCTGACTCCCTCTCCTTGGCCATGCACACGGCCCATAAGGTGCACACCACGCCAGCAGAACGCACAGAAATGAAGTCGGCGCACCTCCCCATTTTCCAGCGGAAAAGGTGCTGATCATCTCTGGCAGCCGCTGAGCGACCGTCTTCCGCAGACTCACTCTCTGCGGGTGTGTCGAGGCTTTTCCTTGCGCGTGTCTGGGCAAAACGGCGAGGACGGTGCGAAACAGCGCGCCGAGCAGAGGCGGGACTTCCCAGCAGCCAAACACAGAGAGCGACATGAGAGTTTGCAAGGGTCACCGTATGAGCTTCTGAGGTGGCAAGAGGTTGGGGGACCAGAGGCCGCACGCTCTGGCACAGCCTCTTCTGTTGAGAACTCGTCCGCAGCAGCCACTCTCTACATGCTTATGTGTGTTTACTTCAAGCACCTCAGCACCGGAAAGGGATGACACTCTAATTTGACGACTCTGTAGAAGGCGTGGCCTACAAGCACATCAACGCGTTGTGACAATTTCGCTGCACGGGTCGAGGCCCTTCAGAGAACCGTACAGAGAGAACTTGCTGGAGGAAATATCAACAACGATGAAACTTATTTGGTTAACATAGCAACATAGAAGCTAAAGCTGGATTACGTTCAAACTTTACACTGGATACGTTTCAATGTTAACTTACTAAATACCATGGGAGCGAAGATAGTCTAATATGTAACTCCGTTCATGGAAATCAAACGAGCTTTCACTGATTGTATTTATGAAACAAGGCGAGGCACAAGGCGAGGCGGTAGGGCGAGCTTGCTTGTCACGACGATGTGCGTTTCGTATGTTCACGAGTGAGCAGGGAACTTGGCTCTGATGCCAGGACGATGACTTCGCATGCGTTTTGCCGGCTCGATGCGTCTGAGACGCGCCTCCTTATTCAGCCCCCATCTGAAGGCGTCTACGCAAGAGTGCTGCCTCCACCCTTTGGAGAGTTACGCTTCCTTGGAAAGCGCAATCCTTTATAGATATACATATATATGTATATATGAATATATATATTGATGCATGCATGCAGGCATGCGCCTGTGTATCCCTGCAGGCGCTCTTGCGGCCGCTTTACTCTACGTGCTGGCAAGAGGCAAGCCAAAATGCCGCCCAGTGTATATATATATATATATATATATATATATATACACGAGATGGTGTGGCCGCGAAGAGAAAGCGTTTTCCAGGGTTCCCAGGAAAAAGTTGGTTTTTTACAGAGTTTTCTTCGTTGCCGAGCCCCCAGGCACGCACCGGGGCCTACGCGCCCGCGGACGGCTCGCGATGAACCTGGCACAGCCAGAGCGAACGTGAATCATATACACAGATGAATGCACACATGCTTCGCTCGTCCGCGGGAGCGTACATAGACATACACATATGCCCCGAGACCTCCACTTGGACTGCAAGCACATACGTAGAGAAATATATACGTACGTAGGAATCCACGTTGCTTAGACTCCCCCCCCTCCCGCAGTTCTCTTGTCAAAGACAGGCGGTGCCGCCTCGAACTCGCTTTGTTGCACGAACGCGAGAGCTCAGCTTACAAAAACGACGGGGCAGGACGGAGCGAGGCACCTGCGCCGACGCGCTCTGCCACAAACTTAAAAAACTTCACGCATACACACTGCATGCACTCCGAGAAACACATACACACAAACATGTATACATACATAGAGTATGCACGTGTGAAGGCGTGAACCGGCATTCTCCTTGAGGACCGTCCTCTCTGGTTGCGCGCAGCGAGCGGCGCTGTGCACGCGCGCAGGCCTTTTCTCCACGCAGAAGTCGCGCGTGCAGAGTCCTCGATCCGCGGCCAGTCTCCTCCGCATGCGCGTGACCCGAGCACGGAGGAACCGCACTGCACGTACACATACATGTATATATTTATACACCTATGTATGTAAGTATATACGTATTTCGGTACTGTGCATGTGTATGTTGGAACTGCGGCCGGAAGGCTACGCCTGTGGGCTGTACTCGAAGGGCATGAGGAAACGGTCGTACGGGATCCAGTGAAGCTCCTCAGCCTTCACCGCGCGCGACGGACGGCCCGCGGCCTCTTTGAGAGATTTGATCTTCTGCTGGGGCAAGACAAGGAAGGAGCAGTCGCCCTTGCTCTTGAGCACGCCGTGGTGTTCCAGACACGCAAGAATATCTGCCGTCTCGATGCAAGTCAAACGTGAAAGATCCTAAACATTCACACAGAGGAGACACAAGGCGAACATGACGAGGCTATCGCAGCCTCCCACGCACTCAAAAATCGTCGCCCCTACACGCGAAGAAAAAACACGCGAGTCTCGAATCATGCCTGCATGCACATCCGCGATTGTGTCCTCGTCTGCCTGCCACCTAGAACTCCACAACAACATACACAGATATGTGTGCTTATATATATGTGCATGTGTATATATATGTATATGTATGTGTACATGTATAGATATTTATATATACATATACAAGTACATATGTATCTATATGCATATACATTTAAATATATGCAAATATACATAGGCATATACATGCGCGGCGGATTTCAAAACCCCTCTGCATTCAGAGCGCGCGGTTTGCCTGTGCTTTACCTGCACAGAAATCCGTCCTTCGTTTCTTTCGAGGAGGGAAATGATCACTTCTGTCCAGAAGGCAATGTAGGACGCCTTCCCAAGGTCAGACAACGGTCGCTCGGGCGTGCCTGCTTTCCTCTCGGCGCGCGAAAGAGCGTAGGAAAAGTTGATCAGGAACTTTCCGTATCCTTTTCGCTGGTGCTGCATGCATACCGCAGAAGCACACGAAAAACACCCAGTCAGCTGGAAGATGCCCACACAGAGAGGTACGACTATCAACACCACACCCACCTAGTACCCCGACATGCATCATACATACAGAGAGATGCGTATATCGCATTCGTCCGTGCAGCATATCTTTTTCAGTGCGACAGCAAAACAGGCTACCCCAGAGAACGCCTAGTTCCGTTCACTGCCTCGTCGCCTGCTTCGTCTCTGCTTGTTTCCCTCCCTCCCCCTTTCTCTCTCTGTGCGCGTCTATGCCGCGCGCCAAGAGCGATTACCAGCCGCACCTGAGGGAGCGTGAGAATGCAGGACACGTTGTTTTTTGAGTACTTCTCTTTGGAGAAGTACCCTGTGATGTGGTAGCCCTTCTCGTCGATCTCCGTCATCACGTAGAAGAGGAAAAGGCTGACGGGGTGTCTGTACAGAGCACAGCCCCAGCAGGCACGTGCAGGCCAGTTCGAAGCCGTGGGAGAAAAAACTGAGGGCGAAGAAAAGTTAAATGCGCTTCGCAGGGCGCGCTCTCTAATTTAGCCCCGGAACAACCGCGCAGAAGCGTTTCGGCTTTGGGGGACCGCAGAGAGCAGAGGACTTCGAGGCTGAAGGCACAGGCGCTGAACCGAGAAAGGCCGCGTTTTATTTGCAGAGCGTGCGCCCGCGCCGCATGCAGAGACGCCACCGCCGTGTCAGCGCGTCAGGCCTCACCTCAGCGTTTTGTGGTCAAGAAAAAGCTTGGACAGGAAACAGAGATTCTCGCAGTACACCCGACAGTGGTTCCCGTCGACCTCGAACATGGCAATGTCTTTGTCTCTGAAAAGAAACCATCCGGACACGGAGGAAGAGGAGCTGCAGCCGCGCAGTGGAAACTCCCGAGGCAAGCGATTGAGCAGCGGAGCATCTCCTATGCTCCTTAACATCGCAGCGATGTCGAATTACGCACCCAGATGACTCCATGTCAGCGAGGGCAAGCGCATCGCGGTGGACCCATTCTAGCGAGGGCGGGAGTCGCGCGGCGCGTGAAGAGAAAAGGCGATTCCCCGTCCCCAGGCTACAGAGCCGCGCGAAGAACGAGAAGAGCGACCCCTACGAAACCACGCGAGACGGGAGTGAAGGAAAAACGAAAGCCGCATGCCTACCTGTATATTTCGTTCCCCGGCGGATGTCGGCATTCGCAGAGCCGCGTATGGCGCTGGAGCTCTGTTTCCTCCCTGAACAGAAAGACACATAAACGCGACAGAAGAAACTGTGCACAACACTGCACATCCAACGCCTCTCGACGCGGCAGTCATGCGCTCAAAACAGAAGACCGGAAGCCCCTTGTCTCTCCCCCAAGGCCCCGCTCGCCTCTCAACCCCCCTCTTGAAGGCAAGGTCTCACCGGAAGAAGGTGAGGCAGAACTCGCAGATGTGCAGAGTGTGGACATTTTGAAAGAGCTTCGGATAGGGCGAGAAGTACCACGTGTCGACGCTGTATCTTCCCATGCGGATTTTGTTAATGCTTTTCACCTTTGTCGCCTCCTCGTGCTCGCGCAGATACTCTTCATCCATGCCTGGCGAACAACAGTTCAAAAAAACGCAGCGCCTGAGGACCAACCTTCCCGCCCGCCTCGCGCTCTCTGGGGCGACCCACCAACGTAAAAATCCGAAACAAACACGCCACCATACACGACCCTTATCACAGACAAAAACATATTTCTAGACGCGTATCTATAACTGTATCTGTGTCTGTCTCTCTCACTCTACTCATCTATATATCCATCAATCCATAGGTATATCTCTACCTCTCTCTACTGACCACTTTATCTATTTTCTATGGATGCATCGCCGTAGGAGTATCCGCTCCTGCTGCCCCGTATGTACGCAGACAGGCCTGCTGGTCCGCTGAATATGCAGGTGTAGTTACAGCCGAAACAGCCGCACCGAAACAGACAGAGAGCAAACACACGCAGAGATAAATGCAAACATGTGTACATATGTGAGCGGTGCACGCCACCGTTATTCTGTGCGACCGCAGCCCGCACACTGGCGCGTGAGAGGCCTGCACGGCCGGTCGTTCGTCTGTCCCCTCTGTTTCTCTTCCGCCGCGAGGCCAGGGCACCCTAAAAAGTCCAATTCTTCTTTAACTCTCCTTGCCACTTTCCGGACCTGCATGCTCGTCGTCGCTGGAGTCTGGGACTTCCTTGACGCTCGGCTCGTCCGGCGGCAAGTCGGCTTCATTTTCGCGAATTTCTTCCCAAGCTTTCCACTGATCCAACCTGGAGGCAAAGCAGAAAAACAGTTTCCTGCGAAACGTCGAGTCGCACGAGCTACACGGCAACAGAGCCGGCGCTGGTGGCGCCGAGAGTCATCCGAGGCCCCAGCGGTGACAGACAGCCACACGGCCGCGCGGGTCCACTTTTTTTCCACCCTTCGTGCTGCTCTGCGCTGCAGCGAAGCAGAGCCTGCGCGCGCGAGGCTGCGCAACCCCGGAGTTACCGAGGTTTGCTTCCACAAAGACGACTCTCAGCGGAGCAGAGGAGACCGGAGACGGAGACGCACCGTCTGTCGAAACCGAGAAAATGCACGTAGTAGTCGTAGTCGTCGGGAGAAGGACCCGCGGCCTGCGATGTCGGGTCGGGCGCGGCGGACGAGCGCTCTGGGGGCCGCGACGTCCTTGTTCTGCATGCACAAGAAGGAAAATTCGGGAAAATCCGAAAAAAATGATATATAGGCCGGCGAACAGAGGGCGCGCCCGCCCCTGGAAGCCAGACTCGCTGCAAACTTTTAAACACACTTTCCTTCCCTCGTGTAGGCAAACGCGTGTCTCCCCAGCGGTTTGCTTTCTGGCGGCGCAAGTGAAGACACGGGAGGGCGCGGAGCGGGCGGCAATGCGCAGCTGAAAAAGACTATTCTTCCGCGCTTTTTCATAGCTTTCCTGGCAGCCGGCACGCGGGCAGCTTCGCGATTCGACGTGCACGACTCTGAAACTTTAAGCTCGCAGGACCGGCGCTGCAGCACTCACCGCGCGTGGACGATGGAGCACAGCCGCCAGACTCCCGCGAGAGAGTCACGCGCCCAGATGACCTGCTTGACCGGGAGAGCGTTGGGGAACTGAACAGAAAAAAAGCGGAACGAAACTGCCCTGGTGAGGCGCACATGCCGCAGAAGAATCGACACAAAGCAGGGCACGTGAAAAAGAAATAAAAAAAAGAGATAGAGATAAAACAACTGAGAGAGGACCGAGCGAGAGCGGAGGAGACGCGCAGGAGGTACGGGCGTGGAAAGAGACTGATGCCCGCCCCTGAGGGAGGCTCCCGCAGACAAGAAAAGATCGCCGCGCCGCGAGTTGGCAAGACGAAGAGTTTTGTTTTTTCTTTGTCGCTTACGGAGACGACGTAGGAGTCGCTCATGCGGGCGCTGCTGATCTGCTTGCCGCCCTTTTTGCCTTTGCAGTTGCCTGCGCCGCCCGCCTTGACGCCATTGCCCTTCCCCACCGCCTTCGCGCCTCCCTTCGAAATCGGCGCGTGCGGCAGCGGCGCAGCCGCGCGTTC
This sequence comes from Besnoitia besnoiti, assembly GCF_002563875.1. Classification (NCBI taxonomy): domain Eukaryota; phylum Apicomplexa; class Conoidasida; order Eucoccidiorida; family Sarcocystidae; genus Besnoitia; species Besnoitia besnoiti. The sequence continues at coordinate 1,299,018 of NC_042358.1, forward strand.
AGGCGCAGCGCCTGCGCGCGACCCGCTCGTCCCGCCCCGCGCCGAGACGCCCCCCGAGGCTGACATCCGCTTCATGATGCAGAAAAAATCAAAAGAGACGCATACGCGATCGAAGAAGGCAGGGCGGGCGGGAAGAGAGAGAGATAGGTAGAGAGAGAAAGAGACGACACGATGCCGCTCGCGCGGGGGCAGGCGCGGCGAGCAGAGGCCGGTCTCGAAGGGACGGACGTGCACGCGCCCGCAGCGCGGAGGAAGACAGGCGGCTTGGCAGCGCCGCGAAAGGGAGGAAATGCTGCGGAAGCCGAAGCCGAGGGGCTCGGAGCAGCGTCTGCACCAGCGAAAGCGGATCGAGAATCCTCTCTCAGAGACGTGCAGCTCGACGCAACGAGGCAGCTGGGAGACAATAGCGACGGAATGAAGATCCGAGCGACGCAGAACGACAGCGGGGCGCGAAACAACGGGGGGGAAGAAACACTCCACGCATGAGAGACTGACAAACGCGGAGAGGAGACAACGAAGCGAGGCTTATCCAGAAAAAAGACGAAGAAAAACAACAGGGCGAACGATGCGGGCGCGCTGGAGCACCAGCAAGAGACAGCGAAGGAGAGAAAAGACGAAAACAACTCAGCGAAGCGGACGCCCCTGTGAGACAATAGGAGAAAAGAAACCAGAGGAGGGGGAGAGAACTGGAGAGAGGAGATTAAGACAGCTCGAGCTGCCGAGCAAGAAACGGTACCTCAGGAAAGAAAACAAGTAAAAAAGACACTCAGGAAGACCGGGAGCTAGAGCAGCGAGGAACGACAGAAAGGCTCCCAGGGAGTGAAGTCCGAGGCCGCAAAGAACCACCGAGAAGTGCAGACAGAGAGGAGGAGAGAAAGCAGAGAGATGCCCTCGCCCTCCGATGCCCTCGCCCTCCGCTGCGGCCGCGATCCTCGCATCTGCGCGCGGCTGCAAAGTGCGCTAGGCCTAGGCACCTCCTCTCTTCTGGTGTTTAGGCTTTTTATCCCTCTCGGGGGCGAAGGCGTCTCAACTGAGGCTCCGCCGCTCCTCCTCTTTCCTCTCCAGCGTCTCTCTGCCTCCCCCTCTCTCTGCAGCCTCGGGAGGCCCTCTCTGCTTGTCGCCGTCGCACCTTTGTCGCGAGTGCGGCAGCGTCGCGCTCAGCTTGCTTCGCTTGAGCAAGGCTGGGAGGCGCACAATGCGGCCTCTGCGTCGGGAAAGGCGGAAAAAGAAAAAACGACTCGAAAAGAGTCTTTTGTCGCGGTCTTCTTCGATCGCGCGACCGGGCGGCTCGCGCCGCAGGCGGTGCGGGCTGGACGCGCGCCAGGAAATCAGAGAAACGGGGAAAAGGAGACGAGCAAAGCAGAAACGACGACGCGGCGCCCACGAAAGCGAGCGGCGGGAAAAAGACAGACATTTGACGAGATCTTTTCTCGAGAAAAATCCGGTAAAAAGCCGAGGTTTCGCGAAAGTGGTTCAACATGCACGCGTCCTCTCGCTCGTCGCCCGGTTTTCCACAGGCACATACATGCGCCACACGCGAGCCGAGATCTCGTCGGCTTTCGCGTTTACTGCCCTTCTTTCTGCTTCTCGACTCTCTCACAGTTTCCTTTCCTTCGATGGGAGTCTCTCATGTTTTCGCTGCCTTCGTCGGTTGCTTTTTCGGCTGTCTACGGAGCGGTCATCCGTTTCTCTCGCCCCGCCCTCCCTCGCCCTCTCTCTCGCGGTCCGCCTGGCGACCCCGTACGCTGCGTTTTCTTGACTCTGTCACTTCTATCCTCGACGACATCTGTTCATTTTCTCTCTCTTGATTGCCCTCTGCAGCAGGTGCGCTTGTGTCGACGCCTCGGCGCAGACCCTTATCTCTTCTTCGCTTGCTTTTCTTTCCGGCTCGCGCCGTTGCATGTGTCTCGCCTCCTCGCTCTTCGTCCGCCTCTGCGGCACTCGTTCTCTTCGCCTCTCTGCCGTTCAAAATTCCTCCTTCGGCTTTCGGCATCTTCTCTGCTGGCGACGGCGCAGCCGCGAGGCCGCGGGGGCGGCGCCAGGATGACGGGTCGTCATCGGATGGCCTTCCTTCCGCCGCTGCTGCTCTGCGTTGCCCTCTTTTCTACCCTTCCCTCTTGTTCGCGGCTCTCGTCTGCTGCCCGCTCCCCTCTGCGCCCAGCCTTCCCTCTGTCTGCCGTGCCGCGTCTCTCCACGGCTTTCGTGCTTCCTTGTTTCTCCGCTTCTCCGCTCACGCGCGGTTTCCCCTGCAGCCCTGGTGCGTGGCGAGGCCCTCCTTCGTCCTGCGTCCTGTCTTCGACCAGATGGCGGGGGCGACAAGAACGGGCGCTGCGGCGCTTCGCCGCGAGCCAGCGTGACCAAAAAATCGTGTGGAACTCGCATCCCGTTCTCCCTCTCCTTCCTCTCGCTGAACCGCGCGAACGCCGATCGCGCCTTGGGATGGCGGACGCTGAAGCGGTGGGGTGTATTTACACCCCAGGGCGCATCTCGCCATACAGTGATACAGAGCCGGTGCGTCTCAGCTCGCGTTGCGGGATGCATCTCCTCAGCGACCACGAGTTTCTCGATGCGCAACGAGCGACGCGGATCGCTGCAGAGCTGCCTATGCGATGAGCCGCTTCCCCACTTATCAGACGCATACGCGCCTGTTCGTGTTTCCGTACTGTTATACATATATATAGACATATATCTATATAGTCATATATAAATGTATGCATATGGAGCGTATAGCGTCCGCGCATGCACATCCGGTGGTGTAGATGCTTTGTGGTTTCGCCGTTGTCCGCGGGCTTCTGCTTTTCTTCGCGTAATCTCAACGCGCGTCACGAGGCTTCTTTTTTTTCATCTTCCATTGCGCTTCGTCTGCGGCGTGTCTGCTTCCTGCAGACAGGCGCTGTGGCCTCGGCGGCGGCTGCGCAGCTCGATCTGCCGTCCTTTTTCCTCCGACGCCGCGTCCTCTTCTTGCTAGCGCCCCTGACAGACGCCCTCGCGGCGTCTCTCTGCGCGCAGCTGCTGCTCCTTGCAGGCGCGGCGCCGAGTGCGCTGAGTGTCGCGGAGCGTGGACAGTTTGCATCGTGCCGTTGCGGTGACGCCTTTCGCAGCGGCGGGCAGGCGATATGCGACGCAGAATCCACGCCATTCCTCGCCTCGATCTTTCCGCAATCCCCTCGCTTGCACGGGCCCCAGCGCCCTGCGTCGTTGGCGTCGAACAGGGGAGAGGAGCGACGCGAAGAAGGCGAAAATGTGCTCGCAAGGCCTCCCGTGGAGCTGCTAGTCAACTGCCCAGGCGGATCCGTGACTGGAGGTGAGAGGAAAACTAAAACGACTTTCTCGAAACGTGTGAACTCACGATGCGACCCGACTCTTATATGTATACTCAGTCAGGTACATACATATATATATATATATATATATATATATATATATGTTTTATACACTTCTATTGGCATGTGGCTAAACCGGACGCGACGCTTGTTCTGATGAGCCGATGCGTGTCTGCTGCTTTGCTCTTCAGTCCTGCCGACTGAGTTCTCTCTGCAGAGGGGTTTCTCGCGCCCGCGCGCGATACAGCGGATTTTCACACGTATATTACATATATAGTATATATATATGTATTCGAAGCTGCGCGCATGCATACATATGTATGTATGGATGTGTTGTTATGTGTGCTTTCAGCGTTGGCGCTTTTAGATCTCTTTCAGACGCTGCCGTATGAAGTTCACACGACGTGCCTGGGGCAGGCCGCCGGTGTCGCAGCTCTGCTTCTCGCGGCGGGCACTCCAGGGCGCCGCCGAGCTTTCCCCTTGGCGCGGATTTCTCTGAGGCAAATTGAAGGTAAATGGACCTTGTTTGATGCTCGTCGCTTTTGCATCGACGAGGAGATTTTTTGTTTTCAACGCACGTGAACTGTCTGCGCGGACCGCGACGCGCTTCTCGACAGGCACGTCTGTCGTCGAGGGGTTTCCCGTGTGCATCGGATCATATATGTATATATATATATATATATATATATTTATATGCATGTTTTTTGCATGCGCAGGAGTGCATCGCCTTCGAATTCGCGCCTGTTTGCACCATGTTTTTCGTCAGGCCGCCTCGAGGGCCAAGCGGAAGAGATCGAGCAGGAGACCGCGGAGGTCGACGCCGTGCAGCGTCTGTCGTACAGACGCCTCGCCGCATTTTGCAACAGGCGCCCGCCGCGAGGAACAGAGGAGGGAGATAAGGACGCAACGGGAGAGGAAACTCGTGAAGGCATCGACAAGGAGGAAGAAGCCGGTTTCTCGAGTGATGTGAGGCTTCAGATGGCTGGCGGGGGGGAGCGGACTGCATGCGCCAGAGGGCACCGCGCAGACGCGCCGCCAGGCGATGCGATGAGAGAAATGACGAGGGGAAAGACAGAAAGCGACATTCAGCGAGATTGTGAAAACGGGATGTTCCTGAGCGCGCACGAAGCGGTGCGCTATGGTCTTATAGATGAAGTTATCTCTCCCTCTCGCTACAGAGAGTTGCGTGAATACGGAGACCGCGCCGAATGAAAGGGAGATCAATGTGCGGAAAAAGATGGCCCTGAGCCCGTAAGGAAGACGACGGGGAGAGACGAGGAAGAGAATTCGTTTTAAAGCTGAGTCAGCGTTTCCTGCCTCCTTCGTCGCCTCACACAGAGACGCACGCTCGTTACGTATTCTTTAAAGTGAATTTTTCCCTGTGTATATACACAGGGATGCTTTCGGCATCCGTGGACGCACTCAAGCGTTTGCGTTTCTTCGAGTTTTTCGTATATATTTGTAGATATACGCTTGTACAGGTTTGTAGTGTTTCCTTGTCTCTCTGTCAATTCACTGCTAGAACGTCACGCGTATAGATAAGGGAGAGTGCGCCTGTCTTCAACGCAGTTGCGGAAATTCCAATAAGAAAAGACACCTGCGTGGGAATGAGGAATGACCATACGTGAAAGCTGAAGGTGTTTTTCGACGGTACTCCCCGTCGCCCAAGGCTTCCGACTGCATATCTGTGGAAAGGTGCATCATCTAAAGACTCAGATACCATCTACACTGCTGCTTTCTTCAAAGTCCGTTCTTGAAAACCGAAGCTTCGCGTCAGCTCTCCTCGCTAGCGCAGGACAGGAGGAACGAGTCTACACGCTGTCGCTCACCTTTGCTTCCTTTCATTCTGATTTTACTAGATCTTGTCTGCGTGCGCGATGTCGTGTCTGGCCCTTCACGCGGCAGAGCCCCTCTTTTTTTCTACATGTGCGCATGCAACGGAGCGCCTGAACGTCTCGCGTCTGCAAATTTCTTCTTTACGCCTGTCACCCCTCGCGGCTCGTCTCGCTTTCCCTGTCGTTCCTTGCGCGAGTATCTGTTATTTCGTCGGCGCAAACTGTCTGCCTGCCTCCTCTCTGCGCTGGCGCTGCTGTCCCCCAACGCTCTGCGTCATGGTACTTTCTGCACTGGCCTCTCGCTCTGCGGGCGAGCCTCAGAGCGCCGCCACAGGCGCGCGAGGGAGAAGAAAAAACGCAAGCGAGGGACGAATTCGCCCAAAGAGCGTTTTCAGAGGCAGCTCGACACGCAGAGGAAAGAACGACAGGACCTGCAGCCGCCTCTGGCGTCAAGCGCGCGGGGAGCCCCACAGACTCCTCCGCATCGATAGGAGAGGCGGCGGGGGGGGGGGGCGGGGGGGGGGGGGGGGCAGGGTGAGTGCAGCAGAGACACAGGTCACAGTGCCGCAGCGGAGCGGCGCGCGGTGGGTAGCGAGGTGGAGAGGCAAGTTTCTACTTTAGACGGAAGGCTGAGAGCCGCCACTGGAAGACCCCAGCGGCGCACAAATGGCCTCGCGATTAGGAGGGCTCTTTTCCTTCCGCTCTCTGAGGGTCTGTGCTCGACGACATGGCGCCTCGCGCTTTCGTTTTGGGTGAGCTTCACGACAAAGTCTGTTTTTTTCGCTGCTTTTCCTCTCTGCTCCCAAGCTCCAAGACGCCAGCGCGCTCAACACAGACACGGGCGAGACCGGGCGGCCGCAGACACACACGGCCCCCACGCACGCAGTCCCACAAAGCAACTCTTGGCGCTCTGCTGCTCACGTGCTGCGCCTCGCGCTTTCGCGGGGCGGTCCGTCGCCTGCGCTCAAACGAGAGGCTTGAACGTCTCGATTTTCTGCGCAATCGCCTCGGGATTGAAGCCAAAGTGGGCGTAGAGGACCTTGCCCGGCGCGCTGTTGCCAAAAGTCGGGATGCCGACGTGAACGTCAAAGTACTTGTCCCAGCCTGGAGAAAAAAAAACCGGACAAAATGCACAACTCCACATGCAAAACACTCTCTCGCACCCGCTCAGCTGCGTGCTGAATGCTCGTCGCGACACACGGAAAGCACCCGGTCAGCAGGCCAGCGTAAGCCTACAGCCAGGCACTCAAATTCGAACACACCCATACATTTATGCACACAGAGGTGGAGCATGTGCCTGACGGCGGAAACCGGGCTAAGCACGCTGAACATCCCCATGAATACGCCAACAAATAGTATGTATATGTCTTATGCGACAAAAATGGCTCGAGTACATGGTACGCGTATCACTCACCGAAGGGCGAGGCGGCCTCGACATAGGCAGTAACGACATCGCCCTTTCTGCGGTCTGCGAGACAGAGAACTCGGTTTCTGTACTCCGCAGGCTGCTCATCGAAGAGAGTCCAGCAGGGCATCGACACGACGCGCACGTCCCAGGCGCCCTTTTCCAGCAAGATTTTGCGGGCTGCGACGCAGAAATGAACTTCGCTGCCGCTGCCGGCGATGATGACCTAAAGAAAGAGGCGAGCGCGAAGCGGAAAAGCAGAAGGGAAAAAATCGTCACGCTGCACCGCGGCGGCTCCGCCCAGACACTCTATCTCGACGTCTGCGTGCGTCGCCGGGTAGCCCCCTCCTCCTCCACCGGTCTGCACACGTCTCGGCGCATGCACATCAGGTCTTCGATTCACAGAGACTCCCGAAAGACTAAACATGGCGACCAGTTAAGGTACACCCACACTGGCGCACATCTGCGTGCACACGACCCCCGCCAAGGCCACACGCGCAAAGACACAGAACATACAGAAATGATAGTCTGGGCAGCGTGATTTTCAAGTACCTTTTTCTTTCCATTGTTCTCAAACTCCTTCAAGATGTAGGCACCCTTGGCGACCCCGTCGAAAGAACTGCCCTCGAGGACCGGCACGGAGCTGCGGCAGAGCGACAGCAGCGTCACGCGCTTGAGCTCGTCGCGCAGCCAGACCGCGTAGGCGCCCGCGACTTCGGTGCCGTCTGGAAATCGAAAAACCGAGAAAAGAAAAACATCAGAAGAAACAGACACGGCGTCCGACGCCCGCGCTCGCCTCCGGCCCCAGCCTCCAGCCCTTTCCCACCTTTCCACCCCCCGCCCCCCCCCTGCAGACCAACACAGTCGAGTCGACTGTGTTCCTCTTCCGTCTCGCGCTCCAGCTCAACCCCGGACCCTCTGTCTCTCTGTCTCTTTCTGTCTCCATCTTGCTCTCCTTCGCTCTCTTTCCCCCTCTCGCTCTCCGCGGGCGTCGAAGCGCTGCTCGTGTCTGCGCCTCTCGGCTGTCGCTTCTGACTTCAGGACTTTAGGATTGGTCTGCTCACCTGCAGGGCGGACGGCGACGAGGTTCGGCGTCGCGCGGCAGAGCGGGAGGACTTCGATCGGCTGGTGAGTGGGGCCGTCTTGGCCGAGTTCGATCGAGTCGTGGGTGGCGACGAGGAGGATGCCGCACTTGGCGAGCGCAGAGAGGCGCGTTGCACCCCACGCGTAGGTCACAAAGTTCAAAAAGGTCGCGCCGAAGGGCCGGAAGCATCCAAAGTGGTACAGCCCGTTGCAGATCGCCACCATCGCGTGCTCGCGGACGCCAAAGTGCAGCTGGCGGCCCGCGTGGTGACTCGCCTGCAGCGGCTGCTCATGCAGCTCTGTGCAGTTCGACCCCGTCAGGTCCGCGCTCCCCCCAATCTGCAAAAAAGCAGAAAAATTCACGCAGGCGTCGAGCGCTGGGAGCGACCCCGACTGCGAGCTTGCGAGGGGGCAGGGGAGGCGCGCGCACCCCGCGTCGAGGTGAGCCGCGTTTTTTCTTACCAGCTCGGGCATCAAGTCCTTGATGCCGTTCAGCATGCGACCCGAGTGCGCGCGCGTCGAGTCGGCCTTCTCCTTCGCCATCTCGCCCAGTTTCCGCAGCTCCTCGAAGACTTCCGCGCGAACCTCGCGGCTGAACATCCGCTCGATTTCCCTGCCCTCCGCCGGGAACGCCTTCTTGTACTCCTCGAACATCTTGTTCCACTCGTCGACCGCCTTCTCGCCCTTCGCAATCACGTTGTCGTAAAACTGCACACGCACACGACCCGCACACACACACATACATCCACGTCCACATCCCAACATTCTAAAACATAGACAAATTTATATGTATAAATAAAAAAAAATATATATTCAAGTATGTAGACAGACAGACCTTCTGGACACGCATGCGTGCACATAAATGATTACATGTATGACGAGAAATATGTGAAGCCGCCTCTGCAGATACGCAAAGTCTTTGAGTGGAAACTGGGCGCTGTCTTAAGGGACGCAGATGTGGCGGGTTTAGGTTTCCGCAAAGCAACCAAACGCCTTATACACTTGCACGCGTATGCTGTGTGTCTCGCGAACCGTGCGAACGGCTTCAGGGATTTGAAGCTTTTCGTCGGGGTTGAGGCCGCACTTCTCCTTCACGCTGCGGAGGTCGTCTTCAGAGAGGGGCGAGCCGTGAACCTTCGCCGTTCCTTCTTTGCTGGACAGGAAGCCGATCGTCGTGCGCACGCAGATCAGCGTCGGCTTGTCTGTGCGCTTCTTCGCATCCTCCATGGCCTGACAAGCGCAGCAAGCCTCTACGCGCGTGAGTCTCTACCTTCACAATCACCAAACCGCCGCCAAGGCATCCACGAAATGCAGAAATACATCTACCCGACTCTCATACGCATATATATATATATATATATATATATATATGTTTGTATGCGTACGCGTGTACGTATGTATGTATGCCCGTATGTATGTATATTTATGTATGAATGCGTCTTAACATGTGTGTGAGAAATCCAGCGTCTAGAGGGCGATAAAGTGGCAGCTGTGCACGGCTAGACGCGGAAGATGAGAGAGCAAGGATCGCAAGTTACGCCCATGCCGCTTTTTCACGGAGTGCGACTTGACACCGCCACCCGTCGCACCTCAGAGCTGAGCAACATGCCGCCCCCAGAGTCGGCGCTAGCTGGACCAATGCTGGCTAGCTGCATGCGACGAGCGGCGCGCACGCGCATGTCTCACGCGAATCAGCGCCTTCAAGTCGCGGTTGCCGTCTTGAACCACATCGACATGCCAGTCGCAGGCCTTGAAGCGCTGCTGGACTTTCTCCGAGGAGGCGAGATCCACGGTGCCGTCAATCGTGATGTTGTTGTCGTCGTAGAGCACAATCAACCGATACAGCCCCAGGTGTCCGGCCAACGAGCAGGCCTCGCTCGAGATGCCTGGAGCAACACACTCCTCTGATGCGATGAAAAGAAGCCGGTGCGCTGGTGCCACCAGCTGCTGGCGCGAAGACTGAACGTGTGTGGGGGATTTTTTTGGATTTTTTTGATTTTTCTCTCCCCAGTTCATTCCCCTAACCCCGCTGTCCGCGTCTGCGACCCGCCCCTCCGGTTTTCCAGCTTCGTCGCGTTTTCGTGCTCGACGCAAGCTTGCCCCTTGGAACGAATGGCGCGCCCGCAGAGACGAGAGAAATAGGGACTTCCTCTTTCCGCTTTGATGCGAGGACTCGAGGGTCCTGCGCGCCTCACCTTCCTCCAGGCAGCCGTCGCCGCAGAAAACGAAGACGTGGCTGTCGAAGAGCGGAAAGTTCGGCTTGTTGTACTTGGCAGCCATGTGGTGTGTACCGATCGCCATGCCCACGGCGTTGCTGATACCCTGCCCCAGCGGACCTGAACGCGACGAAAAACACAAAAGACCTCATGTCCACGCGGCCTCTACGGGCTTCCCGCTTCAATTCTGCGCATTTAAAACTTCCACGAGTTCAGCGGCAACGTACAGGCACACAACGGACACAGTCGTCTGTCACACTTCTGTATTCGCCGGCGGTGCACAGGTAATACACACATCGATGTCTGTCGATATCTATATATTTGTGTGTGCTTTTTTACATCTGTATGGATCCATATACATATATATATATATATATCTTTATATAGCTATACCTGTATAAATATATATCCGGATCTATACATACATATCTACGCCATATATACATAGACATATATATATATATATATTTGTCTATCTCTATATATACGTATCTAGAGGACTCTGGGCTTTTTTTTCGTTCGCGTCTCACCCGTGGTGGTTTCGATGCCGCCGGCGTAGTGGACTTCGGGATGGCCTGGCGTCTTGCTGTCGAGCTGGCGGAAGTTGCGCAGGTCCTCGATGCTCATGTCATAGCCTGTAGATCAGCAAGACCAGCAAGCCCATCGCAGGTCTCACTGCAAGAAGGCGCGCCGAGAGAGAGACGCAAGGCAAGAGCCGTTGCGGCCAGACGACGACCCCGTGAGTCTGAGCCTAAGCCGCGAGCGGAAAAAACGGGAAAGAGGAAGCGCCTACCGGTCAAATGGAGCATGGAGTACAGTAGAGCGCACGCGTGGCCGTTGGAGAGGACGAAGCGGTCGCGGTTGAACCACCGCGGATGCTTGCCGGAAAATCGCATCACATGCCCCCAGAGTGCATGCGCCATCGGGGCCATGCCCATCGGCGCGCCGGGGTGCCCGCTGTTGGCGATCTGGAAAGCAAACGAAAAACGGCAGATGAGATGAACATGGCTGCGAGTCATACACGCGCACACTCCCCACAAGTCGAGAGCCGGACTCTTTCCTGCAGCCAAACAGCTCGGCGAGACGACCGCCGCCGGCCTGCCTGTCTCTCCAGCGCGGCGCCCGACTTCGCTGCCTTCCGCAGCAGCGAGGGCGAAGAGAACGCGGCGCTCCCGCACAGCAGTAGGTGGAGATACGCACCCCCGAGATTAGTGACCACACATACATTTATACACCCGCATAAGTGAATCGATCTATCCACCCACACACACACATATATATATACCTAGGCGTGAACTCAAGGTATATGTATATGGTCTGTGCATATCGAGAGAGCAGAGGCAGCATCGTGTCCGCAGGCATGGCGCAAACAACGCACTGTCGGGAGGTCTGCGCCGAGGCAGCGGATGGTGTTGACGCAGAGCTCATCGTCGGCGCTCAACTCGACCTTTCCGGGCGAGTGCTTCTTCGCGTCGGGCTGCTCGGAGCAGCTGCTGCGGCGCTTGCTTTGCACCATTTTCAGAAGAACCGAGAAAGAAGAGAGGGAGGAGGGGGGAAGCGTTCAGGAAGACGCGGCGATATCGAAGGAGGCGATCAGGCGCGAGATGAGCTCGAGCGAGTTACGGAAGAACGTGGTTTTCTTATGAAGCAGCGAAGCGTCGGTCGACTGGAGGACGCTGAAAAAAGAAGATCAGATGCAAACGAACACCCCGTTCACAACCGAGTGCGTCGAGGCAGCGGAAAAAAAGAAAAGGTACCCTCAAACAGAAAAAAAGCATGAGGCGCCGCAGTCGACCGGACTGTGGACCACGCCGTGACCGCCGAGCCGCTCGCAGGCGTCTGGGTGAGGCCCGGAGACGCACCCAGCGAAGATGTTTCAACTCAGGTCGCAAGCGCAAGCGTACAGTCGGTAGACCTCGCTGCCGGTTTTCTTGTTTCGAAGTCAAACGCACAACCCGACCCATGCGCTACAGCACACCAGTCGCCCTAGGTGCACAGATACATATAAATATAAGTACATTCATTTGACTATACATGTATATACTTGCATATATATGCACATATATGCAGATACAAATAGACATATATATATATATATATATATGAACATATACACTTGCACTTAACTACTCAGAAATGCACAACAGAGTGCATACAGGTCCATTCATTTGAGGCCACCGATGCAGATGCGAATGCGTGTACGTACACTGCGACTCTCGGGACGAGGCTGCTGACGTCTGCGGCACGTGTTTCGCTCCAGAGTCTCCACTGCGGCACTCCGTTTTCCGTGGCAGCGGCGAGGAGGTCTGTGCGGCTTTGGTCTGGATTCAGCTCGTGTTCCGCCGCAAGAGCTTCCAAGCAGACGCGGATTTGCGACAGGCGAACGAAGGAGACGCAGAAAACGCTGAAAAAAAGGAAAAAGACTCAAGAAAGACGAGATAGAGGAGGCGACGAAGACACGGGCCCCGCTGTCCGCGATGAGGCAAAGAGAGGGAGCCGAGAAGCGGTTTGGGCTTGGCGCCTGGTGGTGAAGTCCGTGCGGGTCGCGCTGATGGAGTGCGCGCGGTCGACCCCGATTCTCGAGTGAAACAACGTCATTTATTCTCGCTTGATCTCGCCAACACGCCCTGCCCCTAGTCTTCATATCGCGCCGTCTCCGAAGCGTTTTCGCCCCTCTGCGATCCGCGTCGAGACCTCTACAGATGCACGCGTGTATTTCTGTGTATTTCTCGTTAGCAGGTGTTCGTGCCTCGGGTGGACTTTCATCAAGGAGTGCATACCTGTATATTTGTATATATATATTTATATAGTATATATATAAGGAAGAAAAGCGTACTGTTCGAAGGGGTAGATACGCGTGTCTTTGTTTTCCCGGTTTTTTCGGCAGAATTCGAGGGCTGAACGAGCGCTCAGAGCGTCTGCGGGCGCTTCCGGCTTGGTCGCGTCTCCAGGGGCGAAGCTTTCGATAGGAAAGGAAGGTGCCTCGGATGCCGCGGCGGAAGGTTCCTGCGAAGAGAAAGCCTGGGATATGCTGGATATATCGGGCTGCATAGTCCAAAAAACTCGTTCGCGTGGTGCGCCGTGCGTGTCTCGCCCTCGCGCGCAAGGGGGGTCGGGAGGGAGGAGAGGGGGAGAAGGTCTCAAATCGACGGCGCCTCTCAGCCGCTAGGAGGAGCCACAGAGCACGTGCAGAACAGCTGGACAGCCACTGCCAGAGCAGACGCGAGCGACCACCTGCGGACAAAAAAACGAGACACGGCTCCTCGGATAGGAGCCACACCGAGAAGAAAGAAAGTTCTCCCGCGAAACGACATGCGTCTCCTCCCTCCATCAATGGCCATATCACTCGCTCGCCGCATACACTTGTTCCCATATATAAACCTATATATATTATGTGTGTGCATATATATATATACAAGCAACAACGCTGTGTGCCTATGGATGCAGGCGAGCCTAAAGGCGGAGTCCCCAGGAGAGGCGCGCACAGGAGGTGAGAAACACGCTCGCGAAGTCTCACGACCTGAGAGGACCCGGAGGCGACCATACAACCCGTGACCGACGCCTCGCGCCAGAGAGAGAGAGGGAACGAAAGGCTAACATGCGACGAAAGACGACGCAAGACTTGCGTCCGGAGCCACGCGACCTCCGTCGAGCAAGCTGCTTTGGTGAGACATGCACGGGGCCCGGAAAAGGGACCACGTCAGAACTAGCGGAAAGGCGGATGCAGAGCGGCGGCAAAGCCCGACGCTTCCTTGGCGGAGGAGTACGCAATCCAAGATTGAGGAAAACGGGACAGCAAATCCCCAGAATCCACACAACGCCCACATGCGCGCGTGGGGGTCACCAACCGCAGAATGGGCGGAGATCGCGCCGCTGCTCGCGGGGTGTGCGTCGATGCGAGGAAGTGAATCGAACGAAAGGGCACAGTGAAGGAAAACGCGAAGAAACCGACCGTTTTGCGAAAAACTTCAACTGGACGTCCACAATACGAATGCGTGTGGCCGCAGTGTAATGACACCCCGTGATGCTCGCTTGGTCGCGAAATCGGAGAGTGGGAATTCCTCCTTTGGGATGTTGGACAACGGAATTGACCGTGTTTCTGCTCCTCGAAGATCAGCGTCGGAGTTTCGGACGCACTGCGTTGGCTTCACGTATTTCTTGCAGAAAAACCTGAAACTGCAGATGATCCCGTCGCGCTGGGGACGCCCATATGTGCGGCGGCAGCGCACGCCGAAAACCTGCATGCGAAAAACAGCGGAGGGACGAAAGACCAAGAGACAAGCGAAGGTGAGCGCGGCGGGGCCCCAACTCGAGCGGCAGGACTGGAGGGAGGGAAAACGTGACGGCGACAAACCCTGTTTCGCTTGAATTTTTCAGCAATCCTCTGACGCTTCACAACCAGCTCTGTGACTGGTATTCTTGGAGCCCGAGAAACGAAGAAGGCCAGCCGAAGGTCCCCCTTGTCTGAAGCCCTGCGCGCCCGACGAGAAAAGGCACAGAGAAAAGGCTCCACAATGTGTTCACAGTTCCCGAGGGCGTTTCACCGATAACCGTCAGGCTGCCAGACAAACCACACCAAAACAGCGGGGTTCTCCACGGCCGCCGGAAAAGAGACCCAGAGTGACTAACTAACAAAGCCCTTAACGGAACTGCCGCTGAGAGAATCAATGCCAACGAAACAAATCGCTATATGTACGGACACCGCGGTTTGCGCCTGAGTATTGTCCGGAAACCGTCATCTGCGAAAACATAGATAAATATATATATATATATATAATACGCCGCCGAGGACGATTTGTTCCTGGAGTTCGGCCGAGAACCGAGGGTAGACTTAGTGTCGTCCCTGCACGAGGATGCGGCGTATTTTCCAGCTCGAGTTTTACGAGCCTGGCAAAAAGACGTGTCTCTTCCCTCCACAGTTGCACTGACCTTTCACTCCTAGTTCCCAGAAGCCGCAAGGGGATGTTCGAAATGCCGCTCGCAAACACCCTACACGCATGGACGTTTGGGCATTGCGAGGTTACAAACAATCACGTCCCCCTTCCATCAACTTTTGGGCTCTTGTTTAGGGATCCTAGGCTGCTGGTCTCAAAGAGGCCATGGAGAGCGAGAACGAGACGTTGTAGAGCTTCGCTGCTCTTGTACGCTGCAGCACCGACACGCTGATCCAGAGAGCTCTGCGAAAGAAGCGTGGTGTCACAACTCGAAGCACGCCTCTCAAGCAGTGAAACGGAATCTAGCCCTAAGCGGCATTCATTAATATCGGGAAGTTCCGCTGCTGTTCGACTCGGGGAGACCGGTACCTCGGAGGAAGCTGCCACAGCAACTCCTCTTTGACGGCCGTCGTTACACAAGCGGAATGCTTGCGAGGCGCCGCCCGGTAGCAAGCCCACGGCAGCTCTTGGACCCGCCTCGGCTCCTGTCATAAAACACGTGAGTCAGCGGATTGCTCGGCTGCGCGAAGCGAAGTGACACTCATCAGCGCTAAGTATCTCCAGAAACCCGCAAACCGTTGCCTCCCTCTTGTGTCTGTCTGCGTGCACACAAGTCTGAATGACGGCAGATGTCTGCTGTGAGACAAGCATACCGTCCGGTCGAGCTGAAGCATGCGCCTAGAGAGGGTGAGACTCGCAGTGCGTACCCTAAACACCCCAAGTTCGGATTTTCATGGCTGGGGACGGCCTCTAAAGCGCGCTACACAGCGAACTGGGCCTGTGTTGCATGCCCGCAGCGGATCGGGACAGAGGGCGCCTCCACCGTGGACAGATGATCGCGTTTCTCTACGCCCCGGCATCCAATTCTTCCGGCTTTTCATCTCTGCAGGGAGGCCCTCCCGCCGCCGCTTTCTTAACTGCTGTGCTTTACTTGAATGTCTAACGCAGATGCTTGCAAAGACAGCGATCGACCCCATGCGTGTATATATATATATATATATATATACATATGCATGCATTTCCCATTCGCCTATGCATGTATAGATCTGTGTACTTGCGTGCGTGTGCGAGTCCACGTGTCTGCCTGCTCGGTAGGCGCGTTTGCATGCAGCTGTGTGTGAAGGAACGTATAAGAAAGTGAAGTTGCCGGCGCAGATACGCGAAGTCCTCGCTACGCTGCATTCTGCGCGCATGTGCGCCCAGGCGCCTGCCGCCCGCCGGAGGCAAAGTCACAAGCAGCCGGTCTCCCTCCTCGGGTGCGACACGCATGAGCCGCCTGTCTAGTCTTCGCCTTGGGACGGAGGTACCACGTCCGCCGGCATTTCGCGTTTCCAGACAACCGGCGTCTGAAACGAGTCAACGGCGCGAGGCCCCCTGACACCTCGGCCGCACCGGATACTTCGGGGACGGCACATCTATCTACATGTGTGGAAATGGGGATATTTCACATTCAGCGTTGAAGGAAAAGTCGATATGTTTGAAAAGTGCATTCCGCTATGGACTCAGAGACAACGCAAATCGACCGGCTGCGCCGAAGCAGAATGTGACAGCGCGCGACGCTCGGGAAAGGCCTAGGCGGAGACCAACCCTCCACTCCACATTTGGCGAGTCACGAGCTCAAGGTCACGGCGTCCGCGCCGGGGCCAGCACAACCTATGGAAAGCAGTCACAAAAATCCACATCAGGCCGCAGATGACGATGAGCACAGCTCGCGAGAGCCAAGATCGAGTCGAGAATAAAATCGCGATACCAACGCATACGAGGCGAGACGAAAGTAGCAAAACTCGACGAGAAACAGCGCAATTCACTTGGTGCCTTTTCATACGCGGTAGGCACGGCACCTACCAGACACAAGGATGAGGAAAGGGGAAACAGTTCGAGCTCACGCACCAGCCAGACAACTCAGAAACCACGAGAAAAACACACATTTGTTTCAAGAAAGAAGCGATCGGGACAGGGAGACATGCCCATGAAGACACGCGACCGCCGCGCTTGGAAAAGAGAATCAAAACTTTGGCTCGCCGATCTCAGGCAGTGCTCTGCATCGACCCCCCAAAACAGGGCAATTTTTAGACACACTCTCTCGGTGCAGTCTACAGAGTTACACCTTGGGGCTCGAGCGCGGCGCTGGCCTGCAACCTGAGAAGTGAACGCCGCCGCACAAACTGCGAAAACCGTGGAAACACGGGACCTCAATTACGCGAGTCTGAGCCAGAATTCACCTTGGCTCACCTGGGCAGCGCGTCGGGTCCCGCCTCGGGCGATCTCCAGTTCGATGCCGTCACCCGGAGATCGGCTCAGAACAAAGTCAAACAGCTGAAAAAACATGACAGTGAGAGACAAAGAGAGATGACTATATTTGTCTCAGGTTGATGCCTCAACCGAGCCCCGGGCGAACGCAGGGGACGAGCCCGCGAACCGCGCGCCCCCAGTCCCTTCACAGGCAGCTCGGGAAGACGCACATCCTCTTCCTTTTTCTCTCAAGGCGTCGCGAGGTGCCGCGGGGCACACTGCCGCCGCGCGCACCTTCTGAGAAACCAGATTGCGCTCAACAACGAATGCACGGTATCAATCGGACTCTACGCGCGTGCGTCTGAGGGGGACTCAGGAGTTGGGTTAGGGTTTAGGGTTCAGGCGAACGTCGGCAGGAGTGTCGACCGCGTGTCCGCCTTGCCCCCTCTTCGCGGCCTCACAAACACGAAACAAGACCTGGACACGAGGCTCGGGGTTCTGTGGACGGGCGACAAACCACCGCCTGTGTCTGCGTTTTCCGCCCTTATTTTTGTTTCTTAGTTCCTCGCTCACGTCGTGCAGATGCGTCACGGGGCAGCCCTCCACCGCAACGACGACGTCGCCTTGCTGCAGCCCCGCCTTCGCAGCCGCGCTCTCAGGGACAACGTACTCGACGCGCAGCGGCGGCCGGCCTGCATAACAGAAAAGCAAACGTCTCGCGCCTGCTCTTCAAACACACACCGGGGGCCTAATCCAGAGAGCCTCGAAGGCGCATCGCTCAGGGCGACTCGACCTCGTGTGTATCCGTTCGCCGTCGCACACATGAAACCGCGTGCAGCGCTCTGGCCTCCTCCTCGCGACGCTGCAGAGTCGCATATATGCTAGGGCTTTTGCATCGGAGACGCTGTAGAGCAAATCCCATGATCTTCCGACGCGCGGTTGTCTACTGCCTCTCAGGGCGCCTTCGTGCCTGCAGGACTGTTGTGAGCACGCAGCTGTCCGCGCGTCTCGCGCCTATGCAGAGAGGCGCGTGCGCTGCCCCTTCGGCGCCTCGCTTTTTTTATTCATGTCGCCACCCTGCCACCCTGGCGCGCGTGCAGCTCCCTTCAGTGCGATCTGCCACTCTTCAGTTCCGTTTTTCCGGCGACGTGCTCACGTTCGTCGGGCACCGGGACGGGCGCGTCCTCGCCGGCTGCCAGGGCGAAAGCACCGATCTCCGCAGCGCTTTTGGGACTGTGAAAAACTAGACCTGAAGGCGAACGCAGCGGCCACGCAAAAAGAACTCCGTCGCCCCGACGAAAACGCAAGCGCAGACGACACGACAGTCTAACCCTCCTGTCATGCATCAGCCTCGCACATTCTGTCCACAAACGCACTTATATGCATGTAAGAGACGAGCCTGAAGACTGCCACGTACGTGAGTGCGAATAACGATCTGCAAGTGTTAGACGCAGGCATGTGCAGGACGAATCCGAAAGAGACTCTAGAATTAGATTTGCGAGAGAGATGAAGAGGACAGAAGGCACCGCAGAGGCTCAACAGGCAAGAGCCATGCTGGCGCTGCTCGCTTCGCAGCTTCAGCCTTCCTCTTTTTACGCTCCTGTGTGTCTCAACTCGGCTCGCCTTACCGAGAGAAGGCGCGCGGTACTGGCCTGAGACATCCAGTTGTTCGGCGACAGCTGCGACAAAGTGGATGGGAAGTGCAAGGCTGCAGAGAACGAAACAAGGACGGCGTCAGCTGCAGAAGAGCGGGACGTCTATAGTATAAAATATAATGTATTTCATTCGCGAGTAAGCAATTTGGAGTTTTCTTCAGCTCAAGCTTTGGATGGCGTTTCATAAATAGTCTTAGAAGTGTTTTTTACAAATACCCTTTCACGCATGAACGCCGGCCTAGGTGCAGGTATTTCCGTTGCATTTGTTCCACAAGCCTCCACATCGGCTTGCTACTTCTACTAAGTGTCTCTGAGGGAGGTTTCGCGAGTCGTTCCCCTTCCGCGTCTCGCTTTTTCTCTTGCCTCGGGTCGTCCCACTTTCGTCTGTCTCCTCCGTTTTCTCTTCAGAGTCTCCTCGTTTTCCGGTCGCTTGCACCGGCGCGTACCCGTAGTCCTGAAACTTTTTGACTACCATGCCAACGACCTGGCCGTTCACGTCTGCGACCGGCGAGCCAGACATGCCTGAAAAACGAGAAGCGAACGAACCCTCGCCACCTCGTCGATCCTGCTTCCCGCCTCCGTTGCAGGAATCTTCGCGCTCGAGTGAGTTCTAGTTTTTACTTTCTCGTCATACCTGGAAGCGTGATGACCCCCAGCTGAATGAATCGCACACTGGTGCCCGCCGCCAGAGAGGAGAAGGACTGCGACGGCTGGCTCGCGATCCCGCAGACACCGACGGGCTCGTCGCCGTACTAAACGCAGAAAACAAATGTAAAACATGAGGGAACGTCCCACAGGGGGCAGGACACTCGCTGGGGCGCTCTGCTGAAGCGACGGGCTCGAACGCCTCAAAATAGACGCGAGGATGGAGAGACGTTTTTTGTGAATGAGGCTGCGCACTCGTCTCCACGCAAAGGGAAAAAGAACACAGCCCAAACGCCCCCGCCGTGAGCCCATGAGAAGGCTAGAGCGTCCAGGCATGACGCGCTGCCTTCACGAGGACAGCCGAATAGAGCGCGTTCCTGGGTTTCCTTCCTCTACACATATACACGAGCCGACTCCAGTCCGCGACAAGAAGCAAACAGCTCTGCGGGCACGGCGCCAAAAAACCGAGACCGCAAACTCTTTCACACATGCATGAGCCCTCCAAACGCACGCACACACGACGGCATCCCCGTTTCCGCCTCACGCGTGTAGAAGGTAGTCGTGGGGGGGTCACGCCGACTCGACTACGCCACCACTAGCCGACAGAGTCACACAGACCGGCCCTTTTGTTTGCTACATTAAGCACACTGAACATCGGGTTCCAGTTCCACAATATGTCCCATCTTGACTAGGCTCTGCTGCCGGCGTCGACCCCTGCAGCGCGTCAGTTTGCACTCACGTAGGTTGTCCCGACGGCCGCCACGGGCTCGCCTACTCGGGGGCGGAAGAGGCTCTCCGGCACCGCAGCAGGCCGCGCGGAGTCTGAGAAGGGCAGCACCACAAAGACGAGAAACGCGATCAACACAGAACCGTGAGGCGCTGAGCGACGCGCGCGTACTAAGGCGACACCGCTGAAGACAGGCGACAGCTCCTGGGCGCCGGTCTTGGGCATCCTGGCTCTATCCTGTTTGTCCTTCTGCGCAGGCGTGGCACGAGACAGCTGCGCCAGCGCGCTGCGCAGCGCATTCTGTGCGATTCAGTTGAACGCATCAGTCGTCTTTCTCCAACCGCAGAACTCCGCTGCGTCGCAGCCAGGTCGTGCGAGACGGAGCCCGACGGGCCTATGTCTCTGCGGGAACCGTTGGGTTGCAACGCAGCTCCTCCGGTTGCCACGATTCCAGCTCGCGGAGCGCTACCTCGCGCGCGCTTGCTCACGTGTCTTCGGCGAGCGCGGTCGGACGGCCGGCAGGCGAAGAGGCTGCCCCTGTGGCGCCCGTAGGCGAAGCACTGCGACGTCGGAGCCTGAGCACACACAGCCGACACACTCCGCACGAGTCCCTCCATGCTGCATAGAGCGACGACGCGGGGAGAGAAAAAGCCGCGAGCCGGCGGCTCGCGACGCGGAACGGAGGAAGTAGGAAACCGTAGACCCTGTATGGACAGAAGAATGCGAAGGCACAGGAAAGCACCGGGGATGGAGTACGTCGAGCGCCCAGCAAACGCGGAAAAGAGCCGGCCGTGGAGGCTGAGGCTCTGACGAAAGCCGCTCGCGAACCAAGCGGAAGGAGAAGGCCCTTTCCACCGGTATGGAAATAACAAAGACTGGGAAGAAGTCCACGCACGTTCGTCTTTGCCGCGGAGTTCGCCGACGAAGAGTCGGCCGTCGTTCAGCTTCACGACATAGAGCGTCTCCTCCTTTTCATCCCTTCTGCTGGCAGCAGAGACATTCGTCGAAAAAGAAGCAGGAGACAGAGGATTCAAGGGCGGAGCTAGAACTGCGCCAGGCGAGGCGAACGCGGAGGCGCTTTCGGGCGCGTGAAACGACCCGCCGCCGTCCTCAGGGACCTGCAGACAAAGACGCAAACACCCGCAGACAAATCGCGCTTTCCCCTTGTGCATCAGCCGCTCGTTCGTTGCTTCCCTCCACGCGGGGCCTCGCGACGCGACCAGCACACATACGCCTTGCGTGACCGCAAGTATACGTATATACCTATGTCTCTCTATCTCTTTCCACCTCTATCTATCCATCTATCTATCTATCTATCTATCTATCTATCTATCTATCTATCTATCTATCTATCTATCTATCTATCTGTCTGTCTATCTGTCTATCTATTTATGCAGCGTCCGAAAACGGGTTGAACTCAGGGGATGTTGATGGATTCGGCATCTGCACGCGTTGGCATCTGTACACGCCAATACGCGTGCGTCTGTGCTTGCAGTTCTTGCATGCGCGCGACACAAGAGAGACAAACGGGTGCGACGCAGCGCCCGATCTGGCTGCGGGCAAGGCGCCCGACAGATCGTGCGAAACCGAGAACGATCGAGGCCGCTTGCGACAGCAGAATGCCGCGAAACGAGAGCGGGAAGAGCCATCAGCAAAGCACCAAATACAGAGACGAAGCAAGACGAAAGCGCCTACCTCTTCGCCAAAGAGATGCGCGGCCGTGACGATCACGCCTGCAGAGAGACACACGCCACCCAGAGACATGCCGATCTGCTGTCGCAGGCTGTTGACCCGAGTTTTCGTAACACGAGTTCTCTTCGCGTGTGGCTAGGCGAAGAAGACGAATTTCAGTTCAAGAATCCAAGTGCCCGAACGCACAGGGACATCCTCTTCCTAACCATGCTTCCTCGGACGCTGTAACTGGTGTAACTTTTTATCTAGCGTTTACAAAAACTTTAAGCGTGGTACTGCCTCACTCCGCGTGCGCGCGCACAGAGAGGGAAAGCGACGGCGACACCTCAACTCAATTTCCTCTGCGCGCCTACGCCCACGCACAGCCTCGCAAACACATATTTACAGAGATATATTTCCTAAAGATTTTCGAATGCATGCAGAGCTCCACACGGCTGAGTACATGCGCGTCTGTAGGCCCTTCCTTTCGCGAGCGTATCGGAGTTCTAGTGCGTCGCCTTAGAGAGATACGCGCTCGCGCGGGTTGAAGCTGCGCACCTTCGGGTTTGAAGACGAAACCGGATCCAGCGTACTGGACGCTGACAACTCCAGGCGCCTCAGGCTCCGCCTCGCGCGTCGGCGCCTGGCGGCTGTCTCGCGCGGGCGCCTTGGCCCCAGTCACGCGGTAGATTCTCACGACTGCCGGCATCAGCTTCTCAATCACCGCAGAGAGACTTGCGTCGCCGTGAGCAGCAGCTGACGCAGACGGCGACGGAGAGGCCGAAGACGAAGAAGAGGACGAAGAGGAAGAAGAGGAGGGAAAGTAAGAAAGGGGCGACCAGGCAGAAGAGACGCGGGGGGCGGTGCGGGCTGGAGAAGCGGAGTGAGGAGGAGAGGACGCGCCTCCTGGAGGCTGAGCGGAAGGGGCGTCGAGCTCGCCCTCAGGGGGTCTGCTGGCGCAGAGGGCAGCGCGCAGGCGACGCTGACCAGCGGACGACGAAGAGTGAGCGCAGTCGTGCCAAAGAGGCGAAAAAGAAGATGCACAGGAGGGAGCAGGGAATGAAGGCGAACGCGGGTGCGATGTGCAGGAATAGGGAGGACAGGCAGAGGGTCGCGAGGGAGAGGCAGACAGAGAAAGCGAGAAACGCATTCGGCGCTCGAGGCCCTGTTTCCGCAAGCCGGACAAAAGGGCCCTTTCGGATGCCTTGGGACCTTTCGCCTCCGGTTTTCCTCGCTCTCGTTGCTGCATGTGAAGACCTGAGGACGCTGCAAAAAGCACAGCCAGACTCTTCAGAGAAAGCCCGAAAGAAGCCGATTGCGATTCTGCGTGGCCTTGATCTTTAATACGCCCGTCCTCCCAGCCCATCGCCGTGGAGGGGCAAGGGAGACCCGCAGGACCCGCCACCGCCACCAAAGGGGCCGAGAGGAGACACGGTCGTGGAGCCCAAGGCGCGGGCCCCGACCGCGTCGTCGGGGCCCACGGCCGCAGACCGCGCGCGCGCATGTCTCGCGAGCGTTGTAGTCTTTTCAGCGGTTGCCTGGCTGCCGTCTCTCTTTCGCAAAATCTTTGTTCTCCCCTGCTCGCGTGCGCCTGTTTCCTCTTCTCGAAAGATGTATCTCCTCCGCGTGCCTCACGCGCCCAAGGGCCTTTCCCAGAGATATCTCTGCCTGCTATGCTCTGAAGAGAGAAGGAGAGGCCGCGGGCGACTCAGGAAGAAAACGAACAGAGAAAAGAGCGAGGACAGGCGGAGTCCACAGCCCGGCGGAGGAGAGAAGAGCAAACGCGGCGGTAATGCAAAAGCGGCGAAGGCCAGACACGCCTGAGGACGAAGAGATGGAGGCAGCGCACTGGAGCGAACCGACGCGACTCGAGAAGAGAAAGTGAGATAGAAAGTGATAGAAGGAAAGCAGAAAGAGAATAGCAGAGGCGTTGCGTTGAGCCTTCTCAACTCCTTGTGCTTTCTTCTCGATTTCTTTTGCGCGCTGCTGCATGCACGCGTTTGTCAAAATTGAGAAGTTCACTTCGTCCGCATCTACGCGTGTCTTGCAAGTTACCTCATGACATTTTGCATTCTCCCGCGAGCTTCTTTCCGCAACTTTTTCTTTCCTCCGCTAGGTATCTTTCTTATTGATATTTAATACCCGTTTCCACAGGAGAGGACGATTCAAATCGCGAACGCGAACAGGACGGTTCGCGAAGTCACGTGCACTTCGCCACAGCCGCACACCAAATGACTTCCTCGGACTTTCTTGGCTGGCTACTCCACTTCGTCTATTTTCTTCAAAAAAGTCACAGCCATACGACACAGATGTCAGCAGGCACTTTCTCTCTGCGACCCCGTAGAGAGGAAAGATATCGTCTGCAGCATCTAGCCACGCTGCGGCACAAGACTCCCACGTGCAGGTTGGAGCGGCGCGCGCTTACCGCCGAAGCTGAGAGCTCTCTTAAAAGCACCTCCCTTATCTTAGTGGTGTTCGAGACGATTTCTCCGTTAACGAAGGTTTGCAGCATCTCGTACGTTCCCCTCAGGAGCCGACAACTTCTCGAATCCCGCCGAGACAGAGCGAGAGAGCGACCGCTGTGAGGCGGTGTGCAATAAGGCTGAAGAGGATGAACAAGAAGGAACCTGGACCGCTTCTGTCGCGTCGCATGTCTGGTTCAATTCCTCTCTTTTCGAGTCCTTTAGAGGTTTTCTTTGAGGTATTTTGGGAGATTAAACATATCTAAGGCGCCACCTAGTACTCTCTTTTGTATAGATGTCTCTCCATCCGTGACCTGTTTTCTCTTTTCGCGGGCGTCGCGCCCTTGGCAGCCTTGCCTGCTTCCCCTTCTACCGTTCCTCGACGTTTTCCGCATTCTTTGATTTGGGCAACTAAAGCAAAAATGCCGTCTTTCCGTCGGTTTTCCTGCGCCTCCTCGCGCCTTCTCTATCCTCTCTTCCCACTCACTCGTTCTCTCTCGCTCCTGTTCCTGTTCGGCTTCGCTTCGGCGCCCTTCTCTCCTCCGCTCTCCAGGTCCGCCCGCGTGTCTTGCAGCGAACCAGCCCATCTCTCGACCTCCGGTTCACTCGCGTGTGCTGCAGCTCCCGGTTCTCCTCCTCGGAGTTCGCCTTCTTCCTTCGCCCCTTCTCGCCTTCCGCGCAGCCTGGCCTTCCTCCCTGCAGCTGTGGGCTCTGTCGAAGCCGCATGGGCTCCACCAGATCCCTTGGCGCTCTCGCTCGAGCCCTTACAAGCAGAAGAGGAGACGCGTGCGCCTGAGAAGAAGCTCTTCGCCTGGGCGCAGTACCGCGAGAGCGTTGTGGCCTGCGAGGCGTGTCGGGCGCTTGCAGAGCTCCTTCGCGAGAGACTGCGAGACGTTGGTGGACTCAGCGACTGCGCGTCGCGTCCTCCGCCTCCTTCTCCTCTTGCTGACCTTGCAGGCGATGCCGCGCAGGGCAGCGACGGCGGAGACCAGGACGCCTGGGACCCGCGCGGTGCGCCTGCCCGCAGGCGGGACAATGATGCATTGCCTCGC
Source organism: Besnoitia besnoiti (assembly GCF_002563875.1). Lineage (NCBI taxonomy): Eukaryota > Apicomplexa > Conoidasida > Eucoccidiorida > Sarcocystidae > Besnoitia > Besnoitia besnoiti. Next base: position 1,324,258 of record NC_042358.1, read on the forward strand.
GAGCGCGACGCGCAGAGCGCAGCGCCGAAGGATGACTCTCGTCGCGACTCGAGTGCGCGCGAGGCGCACGAGGTCTCGGCCTCCGCCGCAGGGCGTGGCGCGCGCAGGCGAGGAACTGAGAACGAAAAACGGAGCCGCTTCGGACGGGTCATCGCCGTCGACGCGGCTCTCGACGCCTCCACACTCTGCACGTTCGGCTACTGGAAACCCTTCGCTGGTAAGGGGTGAGGAGAAAGTCAAGTCGGGCGTGCGGCAGGGCGGTGGAAAGCGAGCAAAGATTCTGCGGCAGGGAGGACCCGCAGGCTGACAGGAACTCCTGGCTGAAACCTTCATCTCTCCAGGTGTAGGAAGCACGGGAACCAACCGCGAGGCAGCAAAGATCTACAGACACCCAATCGCCGGCGGATGTCGCTAACGGAGGCTAAAGTGAAGGCAGAACGCATGCATGCGAATGCGATCCTCGCTCGGGCTTCGGCGCGGGGTGTTGACTGCGAGAGAGGACACCGGCCTCGAAAACGCGTCAACACTAGCGGAGGCACGCGCGAGACTGGCGAACGAGAGATACCTAGCTACCTAGATAGATACGTAGACATATCTCTGTAGATAGATTGAGATATAGCCAGGTAGAGAGACAACTATATAAACATATATAGAGAGAGATAAACAGATAGATAGGTAAAGGGACAGGAAGGGACGTGTGCCCGCTGAGTCACGTGGGGCGTCGGAGTCTGTGGAAGCGAACGCTTTTTACGTTTCCGCAGTCGGCTCTTCTTTCGAGTCGTTTGACTCTTTATCTGGCGCGTGTTTAGCTCCGTGGCGGCGTGCGTTCCCTGGTGCCTCCCTCTCATTCGTTTGCCACGATTTTGGATTCTTGTCGTTCACCCCGCAGACCGCACGGACGACCTCGCTGTCTCGGAGATGCTGCGCGAGTGTCGGGCGCTTCTGAACGCCGAGCGCGAGGGGCTCTCCGCGTTCCTGAATTCGCGCGAGTGTCTCTCGGGGCGGCTGCTGGAGAGCTTCCTCTGCGCGCCGCGATCATGCGAACTCCGTGACAACGAGGGCCCTGGAGACGCCAGCGAGACCAAGGCGGCCAGAAATCTGCGGCTGAGCCGAGAGTTCCTCGCCTGGAATCGCCAGCAGCTCGGCGTCGAGGAAGCCGCCTCTGGGCTCCAGTTCCGGCTGCTGGGACAGAGGCGCGACGCCCGCGCCGAGTCCCCCGAGTGAGCGACGTGAAGCCTCTCCCAGCAGGCCTCAGGGATTCCGCCCGCAGCTCGGAGCGGAGGGAGAGACAAAAATTGAAAAAAAAAGCGCTGTACGGGTCCAAGAGACGTGCCATAGCCAGGTCGACAGGGGAGACGGGTACGGATTGAGAGTAGAGAACGCAACGCACCCGTTTTCTTGAGAGCAAAGGCGAGACGCAAAGACTCAGAAACGAGATGCATTCTGCCACGTGTAGGGTTAATTGTCTGCATGCGCAGTCGAGAGCGAAGATGGGGGCCCGCTGCGGGAAATCCGTTAACGATGCGAAGACATTAACGAAAGGAGATATGCCCTCGGTGTGTCGCCGGAGGTGCAGCGCCTCTCTGTGTGCTTGTCTTCCGCGCCTAGGACCCCGGGTGTATAGCTGTGTGGACGTGGATGCGTGGCTGACGAGCCTACCGCACCCGGTTGTTTGAGCTCGCGGTCCTAGATGCCGCGTCGGGCCTCCGCTGCTGTCGCTCTGCGTTTAGGAGCGCCGAGGACGTTGTGCACATGCATTACATCGGCAAGCGGCTGAATGGCGAGACCTTCGAAAACACCTTCAGGCGGGTGAGCAGACTCCGATTCTTGGACGGCGCTGCCGCGGTCGCACGTGCGGCTTCTCGACAGGGAGGCGCTGATACAATCCGAGAAGTAAAACTCCCAATAGTATCTGACCTGTTACCCCCGGCGTAGCTGACGACCATCCTATGATTTAGAGATAGAATGTAATGTGAATTAATCTCTACATGGTTTCTACAAAGTGCAGATGCAAAATGGTGAATGGCTCTGAAAAGATCTTGCATAACATACTTTTAAGAGCTTTGCTGTCCGGTCACGGCGAACGAGGCATGCGCCCACTTCGGATTCATTCAAGCAGTTTGTTTTTTTCCTCGCAGGGACACGCCGCAGTCGTCCAACTCGGCAAGCTGGTTCCAGGGTGGCAAGAGGCTCTCCGGCTGCTCAAGCCCGGTGACGCGATGCATGCCTACATCCCGCCGCACCTCGGATTCGGCGAACTCGGCCTCGGTGAGACCGAAGAAAACTGAAAGCCGCAGATTCAGACTCGCCAGCCGCCGCGGGTCTCTGGGCGTACCTGAATCAGGGCTTGGAGAAAGCGAAGATTGGCGTGCGCTGCGCGACCTCTCGTTACCTGCGTCGCCCGGAACGGACGCCATGAACGTCCGCCTTCGAATTGGCGAGAAAAAGGAGACGCCAGTACGCCGTTCGTTGCGTCTCGTTTAGTGCATGGGTTCCTTATATATGGAATTGTATATAGGGAGAATGGCGTATACGTTGGTAGGTACTGTGGACATACGCCTGAAGTGTGTGCGTAGGACAACTAATGGGCATGAATCTTCGGCGGTAGTATACACACGTAAGCACCGATGTAGAGAGATGCATGTGATGTTCGGCAGCCATGAGGTTCGATGCTTCGCGTCGCGCTCTGCCTAATTCCGCTTTTTTTCTGTTTTCATTATTTTTCCTTCAGATGGCAAGGTGGACTCAAACGAAGTCTTGCTACTTCACCTGCACCTGGAATTTGTCGAGAAACAAACGAGGAGAAAAGACCGGGCCAAAGATGCACCCGACGAACGGAGAGCCGGTGACTCGAAGCAGACGCCGCAGAGAGAAAGCTCGGTTCACGAGGACGCGGAGGCTGCAGCACGACGCGTTGGGAGACACACAGAGCTGTGAGGAGAGAGAGGAGATGTAACGCGCACTGAGTGACTTTACGAAGACAAAAAACAAAACACGAAGCAACCCACGGCACACGGAAAAACACAGCACACGCATCGAGCTCCAAGCGAGAGAGAGAGAGCCCGGTCTGAATCCCTCGTCTTTACAACAGACCGTAAATGGTGTGCAACGCCCACGCTGCCCTTCCGTGATTCTCAATTGATATCAGAATGACTCTCCTTCCGAAGATCTCCCTGTCGCCGTCTCTGTCGCGGCGCCCGCTGGTTGCTTTGCCCTGTCGCGTCTGCGTCATCCTATTGCACTCCGTCGGGCGCGTTCCTGCTCTTCTGGAAAGCACATCTCTGGCGTGAGCTTTACGTGAGCTGGTTTCTGCTTGTGGAACTCAAACACCCTCTCGAACGCGTCGGCTGGCTTTTCTATCGACTTCGGCATTTACACGCACCGACGCGTTGATCGCTGCTTATAAGTTACCGCACTTCTTCAAAGCAGCCTGCAGATGAAGTCGTTGCTCGCTCGCCTATACGCCTTGCCTCTCTCTCGCGTCTCTGGATCCGCCTAGTCCTTTCTGTTTTAGACTGAAATTCCGAAACGTCTCTCTAACACTCGCTAGGCTTGCGCGGACTCTGGCTCGGGTGTGTGCGGCGTTAACCGATGCCTTCCTGTGCCGGGTCGTCTCTCCTACCTGCGCGCGCCCCTTCCCTCTCGCGCGGTCGCGGCGATTTTTGGAGACACTGAGGCTCCGAGGCGTTATCTGGAACGCGGCGGAGATTTACGGATAAGCCGCGATCGAAGAAAAGACATTCTTGGGTTGCGCAGAAAGGAGCCAGGCGCCGCAGGCACCGATAGGGCGGACCTGCTCCGTCTGCGCCGATCCGCGCCCGCCCGAATATAAACCGACGACTCAGCATTACACTGGCGTGGGCAGAGAGAGAGCAAACAAAAGAGATACGACTGAGAAGTCGAAGCCCATTCGTGAAGCCAACACGCATGCCAGACATACATGTTGTATCAAAGCTAAAAAAGCGTAAGCAGACCGCCAGCCTCAGCGCTATCTGCAGGTACACTTCTACGTAGCTGCATCCACATCTGTATATATATATATATATGCATATACATACAAATATATATCCGTACGGATATATATATATATATATATATATGTACGTCCGTATGTAGCTCCGCCACGCAAAGATCGCGCTGCCAGTTTGTGCAGGTTTTGCTGCACGTTAGGAGCTGAAAAAGCCTATAAATTAGCACACGAAGCCGTCCGCGTGTCTGTCAACTACGAGGGCACAGACCTCCAGACGAAGACCCTGAATCCCGCGAAAATGCCTCGCCTAGCACGCACAAGTCCCCCCATTTCCCTCCGTCGCTGCCTCCGCACCACAAACGAACGCGAAACCCTTGCCGTCTGTCTAAAAGCGCAAGGGCGAATGACCAGCCCGACGATCTGTTGCTTGCCTGTTCCACAGGAGAAAACGAGAAAGAGAGGTGGCGCATCTACGAAAAAACGTTATGTCTGGAATCACTCCTCTCGCTGTTGGCTTTCCAGGGGATAGCGGGCGAGGGCAGGGGGGGGGGGGGGGGGGGGTCGCACCCGCGCCAGGAGCGCGAAACGAGAGCTCGCCAGAAGCCGTTGGACTCTCAGGCCTCGGAAAAAGAGGCGCGTACGAGAGCCAGACACGCACACTCGCGAGCTAACGACAAAACGCAAAGTCTGTTTGCAGAATCAGACTTCAATACGGATGGAGAGGGCGACAGAGATATCGAGAGCGAGCGAACACAAAGATGAGAAAACCTGTCGAGAACGAAGGGGGGCGTCGGCGTGCGAAACGCGAGGAAAGCAACACGCGCCCCTGGCTCCGCGAAACTCGCTCCGAAGCTCTTCAAAAACGGCAGATGGCTGACGCGAGAGCGTCGCCTTTCATGGAGACTGCCGCCACGGCGTGCCTTGGCCTAGCGAGTCTGTCTCCTCGTTCCTCAGCGACGCGCGTCAGTTCTGCAAATGCGCGAAGAGCCCGACCTGCGCGGAAGGCCTAGAAGCTCAAGCCGTCGCTGGCGAGAGTTGAGAAGCCCAAACAGAGCAACAGGTTCTGAGGCGTGAACACGCACGCCCGCATAGCTACGTGGGCGGCGCCGTACGTCTCCGCGAGAGCGAGCGACGGCAGCGGCCGCGCCTCGAACAGCGCACCGGGTCTGCCTGAATCTTCGCCGTCCGGTGGAGTCTTCAGGGCCCCTGCGAGAAGAAAAACGAAAAGGAAACCAGACCTCCAACGTGGAGGCTGACTGCCGCGCCGACCTCCCCCAGGCCGCGACCGCGAGAAGACGAGAATTCACACGCCGCACCCGTGCAGCGCCCTGCAGCCCAGCGGGCGCGGACGCGCACGCAGACGAAGACGCTTAAATATTGAGATATGCAGTGGAAAGGTTTTGGATCGTAGAAGACTGACAATAAGGGGCTGCATGCCGAGTGGGATGCCCCGTGCGTGCAGAGGGAGATGATGCTGATGCGATCTCCGAGGCTGGGGCTGCCGCCTTTTTTCCTACCGCAGCTGGTATCCCAAAGCGCCACTGTGCCGTCGGCCGCAGCTGAGGCGAGCAGCGAAGAGCCGTAGCAGAACGAGAGCGAGTAGATGCGCGGCGAGGAGCAGATCGGCGACGCGGAAGGCGAACCCGAAGGGCTGGTCTGCGACAGGGCGGGGCTCCATCCGAACGCGAGCGGTCGCCCCGATGGGATGTCGAATACGCAGACGCCTCCCGCCGAATCTGGAAGAAACCACAAGCAAACAGTTGAAGCATGGGCGTTTGAACCGACGAGGCGCACACCGCTCGCAGGGCCCTGGCCTCGGTCTGTCTCCGTTGGCGTGTCTCGGCTTACCTCCGGTCGCGACCAGTCGGCCGCTGGGCGAGAGCGCGAGGGCAGTAACTTTTCCGCGCTTTCTCCTCTCCTCCAGCCTCCATCTCTCGTCTTCATCCTCGGACAAGCACTCGCGCCGACCGCCTCCGCGGAGGCTCACAGATCTCGCGGCCGCGCCCTTCGCCTCCTCGAGAAGGCGCTTCTTCTTGAGCATCGGCAGCGCCTTCTCGCGCTTCTCAACGTCTCGTAGCGCCTGTTCCCGGCCGCGGCGGTCCTCGCGCTCGCGCCTTCCGTCTTCGCCTGGAGCCGGCAGGAGCAGCGGCCGCCACGCGCGGGCGACCTGCGCAGAGCGGAGGTCAAACAGGCGCACGGTCTCGTCCGAGGCCGCCGTGAGAAGCAGAGACGAGTTCGGGTGAAACGCAACGCGAAAGACGTCTGCCGCCGCCGCCGGGTGCTGCAGCAGCCGCAGCGGGAACGACCGCGACGTGCACCACAGCCGCGCGCAGTTGTCGCTCGACCCCGACGCGAAGTAGTGCCTGCACGAGAGCAGAAAATTCGGAGAAATTGAAAAAATAGAGAAACCCAGTGGCGACCACTCCACCCCCCCCTTTTTCCCCCCTCCCCTCCGACCAGACGCGTCGCGTGCCTCGCGCGTCTTCGCCTGAGCCGCAGCCGCTGATCAGCCTGAACGCCCCTGGCTTCCCTCGGCTCTCCTCCCCCCGCTCTTCTTTTGGTTTAGGGTTTAGGGTTTCCGCCGCCCTCCCGCCCTCCCTCGCGTTTCATTCTTCTCACCCGTAGGGACCGACGTCCAGCGACCACACGGCGGCGAGCGCGCCTCGGTAAACGCAGAGAGGCGAGACGACGTTCGAGCCGCTGATCTTGGTTTTCTGCCCGATGTCCTGCAGCCTCGCGTCTTCCTCCGCGTCCTCCGTCGCTCCGCGCCCGTCGGCTGCGCGGGAGTCCCTCTCGGCTTTCTGCCGCGGCGTCTTAAGACTACCCTCCTCCTCCTCGGCGTCGTCGTCGAGCCCCGAAGTCCACGCGACAGAGGAGAAGGACTGCCACAGCCGCACCACGCCGTCGACGCCGCCCGACAGGAGCACGCGGTCGTCGGCCTCGCCGAAGGCCAGGGCCAGCACCCGCCCGTCGCATCCCACGAGCCGCGAGACCCCCGCCTCGGCTTCGTCCTCATCCGCCCAGTCGAGCGCCGAAGGCGCCAGCGACGACCCCCGCGCCACAGAAGTATCCTCCCGCGGCCGCGCCGCCTCTGCGCGCTTCCGCGTGCGGTTCGGCGCCTCCTCGTCCGAGTCTGAAGACGCCTGCCTCGCGTCGCCGGCGCCCGCCTCGTCGTCGAGGGAGAAGGAGGACGCCGACGACAGCGGCACCGCCTCCTGGGCCTGCTGCTGCATGCGCAACAGGCAGCGCCGCCGCCGCCGCTCGCGGCGCGCCTTGGAAACCTGCACGAGGCAAAACAAAGACGGCACCACAGCGTCGACCGAGGGTCGCAAGCGCCCCTCCGCGTCGCCTCCGTGCCTCTGCTCGACGCATCCGCGATGTGTCCAAGTTTCCTTTCTACCAACAAACCACTGCGCCGGCTTTCGGGTGTCTTAGGTCGCCGCGCATGCTTCAGGGTTTCTCTGTCACATCCAGGCACCCAAAGCGGTGACCCCCGCAGGCCCCGCCACCTGCCCTTCTGGCTTGAAGTCGCCCTTTCGGCGGCGCCGAGCGTCAAGCCCCCCTGTCCGTCCCCGCCGCACGCTCCCCCGCGCTGGCGTGGCGGCCTCACCTGGTACTGTTGCAGGTCCCACAGACGAATTTCGCCTTCGCCGCCAACCGCGACAAGCCGCGCGCTGCTGGGGCTCACGGCGCATGAGGCGGTTTCGCAGGAGGAGTTCAGGACCGTCATGCATGCGATGGAGGGCAGCTGCCCCGCGGAGGCCGAGAGCGTCACCTGCGCATGCCAAACAAGACAGACAGAGCGAGCTTTCCCACAGGCAGGAGTTGGTGGAAAGAGTCGCCAGCCGCGAACAACGATTTACAAACGAGGAAGCTGACGCCCGGCGCTCACCGGAGGCGCCAGTTGACACTCCAGGGCGGCAGCACGCCGGGCGGATGGCGGCCCTCCGCGACCCCCCTGAGACAGCGGATATCTGAAAGACGCGCATTCTGTCGGGACACGCAGCTTGCGCGAGGCGTTCGCTGCGGCATGCGGGCAGGTTGGAGAGTCCGTAACTTACCCGGCGTTCGAGCTGCTGTCTCTGCGCGCGCTTATAGAAGAGGAAGGCGTCCTTCGAGGGCTCGGGAAGCGGGAGCAGCGCGTTCGGATCTGCGAGGTCGCTCTCGCGAAGATTTTCTCCGCCGACGATTCGCACGCGCTGAAACGAAACCCACACACTTCACATGTCGCGCTGACGACCCTCGGATGCGGTCGCCGCCAAGTCAGTCAAGCAGAGGGAGGGCTCCGCCTCGTACACTGAGTGAAGGCGAGAAGAGAGAGAGATATACGAAGACGCACACAAACGAACGGAACGCGGGAAGACACGACGGCAGCCGCAGAGAGCGGAGAAAAGGGGAGAAGGACATGCCCACGCGAAGACCAAATTGGGCTCCAACGAGGCGAAGCACCACAGCACACGTCGAAACCTGAACAAAAACCTCTCCAGGCGCGCGCCGCGAGCGGACAACGAGAAGGGAAGGTACCCGACGTGACCGCCGTGTCGTGCCCCGCGAATGCGTTTTAAAAGCGATTGAGGCCAGTTTTCTCTCGCTGCTAAGATGAGTGAGAACAGGATTCCATATATTACGCGTAGAACATAACCGATGTGGAATGGTCCTAATGTAGTAGGATATTGAAATCCAGCACTTCTAGCTGTCTTAAGCAGTCCAGTGGAGTACTCTGAGATCATGCTAACGGCGCGAAGGTAAGTGTGTTTCAAAGAAAAGGGATGAGAAGACGCGCAAGTAACAGACAAACACCCGCGCGGAAGGACTCGCTCGCGCGCCACTGTCTTCGCCCACGTTTGTTCGCTCGCCGCTGGGTCCCAGGACGGTCGACTCTTCGCGGAAGAACTGGCGCGGCAGGCCCCACGTGACGGGCGGCAGCGCCTCCGTCTCGTCGCCCTGCCTGGCTCCCTCCGCCTTCTCAAGGCGCTTCGGCAGCCCCGCGCCGCCCGCATCTCCTTCCTGGCGTCTGGGCTCCGCGAGCGGCAAGAAGGACGCAAAGCCCGACGAGGCCGCGGGCGCTGGAGGCGCACGCGCGGGCACCGCGGAGGGCGAGGCGAGAAGCAGCCCCCGGTAGAAGATTCCGCGCAGATGTGGCGCATGCGCCGGCGGCGGAAGGAGCCGGACGGCGGCTTGGATGATCACCTCCAGCAGCAGGCACCGCGTGTCCAGCAGCCACGTCCGCAGGACGAAGTAGGCGCGCCTGCGTCGTAAAATGCAGGCAAGCGTGTAGCGAAACAACCTCAAACACGGGCCTGACCTCGCCAGCAGACTCAAGAGAAAGCGGGGCGACCCCAGAAAAGGCCGATACTTAATAGATACATACATAATTATCCTGTCTCAGAGCCGACCACGCCGGGTACGATACTCCTAGCCACACTAGCATCTGAGCAGTCGTTCTCCCCGACATCGAAGGCCCCGCCAGGCCGCGACGCGAGACGGCCTGGGCAGAGGCACGGCGCTGTGCGCAGTGGGGGGAGGGAGGGGGAGGGAGGGGGAGGGAGGGGCGCACGCCGTCGTGAGAGCGAAAGAGAGAACAAAAGGGACAGAGCGAAGAGACGCATGCAGAGCCCGGAGGGCAGCCACGCGAGCCAGGAGACAGAAAGAAAACCAGAAGGAACCCACGGCCGCGAACGAGGAACAGCGAGACCGGCAGCCGCCATGCGAACCTCGAACAGCGAAGGCAGCAGTTGGCAGCAAGGAGGCGCGCGGGGGATCCCCGACGGGACAGCCGACGAGGCCCTGGCTAGCGAGAGGTAAGAGAGCCAAGTCGGCAAACGACGGCAGGGCGGAACTCACTCGGAGATAAAGAGCGGATGGCGTTCGTCGGAAGCAAAGAAGGGAATCTGCCGAAGCTGAAGAGGATGCACGGGATCTGTTTCCTCAATCTGCTTCAACAGCGGCTGATGCTTTCCCGTGTGAAGCGACGCGAATCGCCTCAAGAGCTGGCGAGCTAAAGAGGACACGAAACGCACTGCGCCAGCATCCGCATGCAACGTCTCTCCTGCGCAGCACCTGCCCAGCCCGCCGCCGACCACACTGCGGCCATGGAAACCTTTCTATCCTCTATCAGTTCCTCGCGCGTTCTCTCTCTCCTTCCCCTTCTGCGCCTCTTCTCTCCTTTCTCACCGGTGCCGGCTGCGTCTGCCTCTCCTTCCGCGGCTTCGCGCTGACTATGCGGCGTCTCTTTGCTGCGTTCAGTCCCCTCTGCTACGCGGCTGAGCGCCAGGTGCCTGCACGCCTATCGGGCAAACAAGAGCCGAACTTCTAAGATTCGGTCCTGGGGTTCAGGCGCCGGAGCTCAGCTTTAAGGCTTGCTTGCGGGCCTTCCCGCGCCAGGCGCTTCCTACTCACCTTGGTAGACGTCGGTGCCCAGCAGCTTCTTGAACATGTGCAGGAGGACGGCGAAGGCGACGTCTAAGAGCTCCTCTCTGCAGTCCGAGAAGACACTGAAAATCCAGAGACAGAGGCGGCTGTATAGCCGCTCATACACGTCGAACGACAGCAGCGAGGAAGCCAGCGGACTCGGCGCAACCCCCAGGCCGGCCTCGGAGCCCAGGGCCCCGAGCGCGGCGACCTCCGGCGCAGGCCCCCCAGCCGCGACAGAGCCCGACGCGCGGGACATGCCAATGGCGTGCTGCAGGGAGGCGAGGAATGCGGGCTCGACGCGGTATTTGTCTGCTAAGACCTGGAGAAGATCGGTCAGGTTCGGGGCCTCTGCGCGGCTCGTGTCGCCCTGGCGCAAGACAGGCGCGGACGCATCTGCGGCGGCGGCAGACACCGCGTTGCCTGCGGCAGAATCGCTTGCAGGCGCCTCCGCTGCCGCATGCGGAGACGACGGAGACGCGGCGGCCGCCGCGGGGGGTGTCGCCATCGTCTGCGGCTGGGCTGCGTTCACGCGCAAGGGGCGCTTCGCGTTCAATACGAAAGACAAACGTGCCGGCAGCGCCTCGGCTGCAGCGGTAAGGAGCCGAGGCGCGACGACGAGAAACGAAGACAAGAGGCGACAGCAGCAGGCGCCAGAAAGAAGACAAGCAATCAGAGAAGGCGAGCAACGCCGCCACCGGGCCCCATGGGCGCAGGGAAGAGAGTTCTCCGGTGCTTGGCTCTTTGACGCCGCCCGTATGCGCGGGGCGCTTGCAGGAGAAAAAATCCGCTCTCGACAGGCGCTGGAAGACGGCGGAAATGCGGCGCTTTCTCGCTGTGCAGCAGAGAGTTTATACGCGAGCGGGAAACAGGAGGAGTGCCTGGGGACACGGATGCGCCGAAGGGCGCCTCCTCCAAAGAGTGAGGAGACGAAGGCAGACGATGATGCTGCACGGCAAGGGAGAGGGCGAATGAGGATCACACATTAGACCAGAGATAAAGAAGGGAAGACGAAAAACGAGGGAGGAGGAAGCCAACAACTGATCCAGCAAGCGCAGGCCAATAACTTCCCCGGAAGATAGAAGACGATGAGGTAAGCATCGACTGCAAAAATCTGGGAAACACTGGCTGAGAAACGGCTCTCAGCAGGCGCAAGCCCCGCTGAGATGGGGGCCCCAGAAGCGGAGAGAAGAACGAGAAATGAGGAAGAAAACCGACGCATGCAAGAAGGTTTAAAAAAGACGAAGCTCTCGACAAATGAAGTGGAGAGAGTAGTCGGTGTGCTGGGGCGAGAGATATCACCGGAGAGAGGCGGGCGGCGTGGAGAAGCGCGAAAACGAGAAAAATTTAGAGAAGGAGGAGTCTGATGAAGCGCAGCAATGAAAATGTCGTAAGAACCGCGGCGTCGACAAGCGTTGACTGCTTGGGAACAGCATGTGCTTCTTCCTCTCTCTACACTGCGGAAATGCATGCTTTAAAAGAGACATCTCGAAAAAAGACGCATTCAGCGCGGTCTCGCCGACGTCTGCCTGCACAGAGTAACTTTCCTCTCTTGTCACTCCTTTCTCTTTTCCGCAAAAAAGACCAACTGTCCTGGTTCGATGAGAGCTCTGCTTGCCGGAAACCGCTCTTCTCTTCTCGCTTTGTTCGGTCCCAGAGGCCGACAGAAGCAAAGGAACGAGAGGAAACTACAACGATCCGACATGGAGAGTCTTTGGCCCCTGCGCGTATGCGCCAGCTGTCTCTCTTTCCTCGGCAGGTTTTCCTTCTTTCAGTGTCTTTTCTTCTCCTATCCCTCTTCTTGTCGAGCCTATACGTGGTGGCTCGTAGGGCTTTCGTTTCTGTCGTTGGTGTCCTTCTGCGGCGTCGGAGTCTTAGATGATCTCTACACTCTCGTCCCGTCCTTTCCTGTTCTGTCCCTTCCTCTCTGATTTGCCTGGATGGGCTTCCCAGTCTCCTCTCTTGCTCTCTTCTTTGCCTGTCTGCTTTGTCTCCATCCTTGTTTCTGTGTCTTCATCTTTGGTTTCTCTTGCGCACTGCCTAGCTTGTCTCGGGCGGTGTGGTGGTGTAGCTTCGCATCCCACCTCGCGTGCGGCTTTGAAGCCTTAGGCAGACACTTTTAGAGTTCCCTGGACTGCTCATCGAGCGTGGGCAGCGCAGGCTCGAATTCGGTGAAAGCCTGTTTCCTTTTCAAGGTTCGCAGGCAAGGTGCTGCAGTCTCTAAGCTCGCGTCCTCGTTCCATCAGAGTCGCTCAGAGGCCAGGGAGAGTCAAGCGAAGCAGAAAGCAGCTGTAGACAGGCTAGGCAATATCCAGGTTACGGCACAAAGTGCTCATTTCCGCGTAGACTCACAAAACACATTTGGCTGGCCTTGCGGCGTTGCCACTTGACTGAGCCGCTGAAGCCCCGCGTGTCCACCCGTGGGCGTGAGGCCTCGCGACCGGCTTGGGTCGCCACACCTCTGCTGGAGAGCGAAGAGCTGCTTCTCAATGTTTTCTCGACAACAAAAAAACAGAGTTGTTTTCTTGCTTGGTGCAATAGGACCCAGAACGTGTTCCCCACATGCGTAAATTATGGCACAGTGTCCTAAGGAGCAGGTGTAGTGGGAGGCTCTCGTTGGCTAGGGCAAGCGCGGGTGTCTACGGCTGCCGCCAGACCACGAGTGGAGATTTCGTTTTCGGTCTCGCTGCAGAGCCATTTGCATTCTCACGTGAGTTCGGGTGAAAACGTATCTTCCTTTGCTGAGCACAGGCATTTGCCAGCATGAGCAGAGAACAATCATGGATGCCCGCATGTAGTTGCGGCATGCAGCGTGAGCCAAGGAGGGAAGGGCCGCGTCTGTAAAGGCGGGGCGGGCGGATCCAAACATACGAGACTGTTTTTCGCGGAGGCCTTGACCAAGCAGAGCAGCCATAGCTCACTGCGTACTTAGGATCAGCCGGAAGCAATCACTAGTCGCACTAAAAAATACGAGATCGCGATCCTCCTTCGGAATCGCCCATGAAACATGATACAAAGGCGCGCAGGACGGACACTCAAGGCGTTTCTGGAGCTCCGCGGAGCGAACAAGCTTTCCAGCAGCACGTCAGACGCGAGACAGCGCAGGCACTTGTCAGTGAGCTCTCAGCCTGGCGCGCGAACCGCGCGCTCGCGAGCAGACGGCAAAGATTCTAGAACAACCAACCTGACGCCGGGCGACGCCACTCGTTCCCCTGCTACTGCTGATTGCCGCTCCCCAGTCTCTCCGGGAGACGCTCACCCAAACGTGTAACTCTATGTAATACAGGGATGTGGTACCCGAGCACAACCACGCCGGCCTCCGCAAGAACCTATCCTCAGAGACCTTCAGAGTCGTCAAGGCTCTCAGACGAACACGTTGCTCGGTGGGACCCGGTGAGCCTCGAGCGAATTCGATGAAAGCGGCCTGGGGAGGCCGGATACAGCGGTAGGTCACACTCATTCAAGCGTAGGTGGCGCAGACTCCGGGCGCCGTACGGTGAAGAATCGCTCGCTTATTCACTGTATGTAGTAGGAACCCCAGTACAAACGCGCAGCAAAGTCTGGAAAATGCAGCGGGGAAGGAAGGTGCGGAAGACGCAGGGTGACCGCGCTTGCTGCTCGGCAGGCAGGACGCGATTGGCGCTGGTGACGGGGCGCCAACCGACTGCAGCCCTGCGCGAAGCCACCCCGCAGCGGGGAGAGCGTGGAGCTTCAAGGCCACGGGGGGCCGTGTCCGCGGCGTCGCTGGCGCCTTCCGACGAACTGGGAATGTGTGGCGGTGTCCTTTGGCCGTCTTTGACGAAAGCAGCTGTCGAGCGCATGACTTAAGCAGATGAAGAAGCCTCCCTTCGTGAAATCGCCGTTTGCACGCATCCTACGTTGTGCTATGGTGCGGCGGTGCGCGCGCACTGTGCGGACGGGGGGAAGCGGGGGCCGTGCCCCTGTGGGACCCGCGAAATCCCCGAGACAGCGTGAAACAGACGCGACGCATCCAGTCACAACAGCTTCGACGGAACTTGCTGACAATAGAGTCATGATTAGGAGGCAATAAATTCCGCGCGCTCCCGCTGCAGACTGAAGGAAACCACAGTCCAGCATCGCGCCGTTCGGTGCCTGTGGTCACCTAATCTGCCGGAGGTCGTCCCCCGAAAGCGCGGCTGAAGCCCGCTAGATAGTTGCGTGGCGGTATTAGGAAGAACTGAATGACGGGTGTCTGCAAAGGGAGCGCACGGAGAGCGGACGGACCTCGCTGGCATTCAGACAGAGGCAGTGTGCCCTGTCCTGTGGTGAACCCGCAGTATTCGGACAGCATTTCGGGCTCGCGACCCTAAACCCTAAACCCAGCTCCGGAATCGCCTCTGTGAAGAATATTCTCTCTAGATAGACATAGACACACATGACACGCACACCAGGGAGGCGGAGGGGAAACGTGGGGAGGGGGGGGGGGGGGTGGGGGGGGAGGTGTAGGGGGGAGGGGCGGCACGCGATCCTTGTATCAGCGCGAGGGTCTCAGGTCGCGAAACAGACGTCCAGCTCGATATCGTCGTGTAGCTTCACTTTCAGGCGCCTTGCGGCGCGGCGTCGCCACGCAGTGCGCCTCCACCAGACAGCGATACGACGCGCAGCTTCACAAACTCGGACCCGCGTGTCGACCTCCCACGCCTGCTGTCTGTCGAGGCGCTGGCCTATCACCAGCAGCTTGTCCCACAGCGGCATCTTCCCGCTGGCGCTGGGGCCTCGAGTGCCCTTGGCGACTCCGCAGGGGCCCGAGGGTCGCTCTGTGGAACAAGATGGAGCGCCTAGGTGTGTGCTAGTCCGCGGACAACTAGCCCGCCGTTTTGACAGCGAGGCCGCGCTAAAGTGTTGACTGTAGAACTGAAGAAAAGGGTTCCGAGCCTCTGCCGAGGGTGGCGCGCCAGGCTGCGCGGGCTCGATGGGCGGGAAGGTGCGTACTGCATCCGCGGGAGCTACAGACTCGTCGAACAGCAGTTCCCAGTAGGGTCTAGAGCGCGGCTGCGCGCAGGAGCTGGGGGCCTGCGTCGGCGGCCGAGGCTCGTCGAGGAGGAGCTGGAGCAGCTGGTGCGTCATTGAAGACACCATCTGCTTGTGCCAGGGGACGATCGCCGCGCAGGCAGGGCTCAGGTTTACCTCAATCAGCCAAGGCCTGTACTCGGCGTCCAGCAGAATGTCGAAGCCGTAGAGCTCGAAGCAGTTGGGCCGCGACACGACACTCGGCCGGGCGGCTCGAGCTGTCTGCAGGATTAGATTGCGGATCTGAGGCTTCACCTGGCGATCCCAGAAGTCGAGGGTCCCCGTCTGGCGATCTAACGCCAGCTCGAGGTCCGCAAGGGGCTTGATGCAGCCAGAAGAGATCGCGGTTGATGGGGAGGAGAGATAGCTTTCCTCAGAGTCGCCCGCAGTTGCCTGCGCGCGGCTCGCCAGCCCCTGCGCGTCGCTGTTGAGGCGGTTCAGGTTCCAGTTGCTAATGTGCCGGAAGCGGTTGGGCAAGTCTCGCAGGTCGTATGCCTCGGTGCAGAGACGCAGGTAAAGGTCGGTAAACGCGTAGACCTTGAGCGGAGAAAAACTCCGAATAAAGACCCACTGACGCATGTCAAACTTCCTTCCGGCGAAGAGCAAAAGCGGCCGCTCCACGTACTTCTGCACAAGGCGATCGCTCAGCCCCCTTCCTGAGGAAACGGAAACACGCGCGCGAGAAGAGACAGTCCAAGACGACCAAGCAGCGGCCTGACCGCATCGCCTGTGGCGGCGCCCGGTACGCGCCGCCAACGCAGGGGCCGCGGCACGTCTATGGCGAGGACTCTGCACAAGAGGGTCGCCGGCATGAGATTTCTTCCGTACCGAGCGCTGACTGCCTCTGATGCTGTGGTATGAACCTGTGGTTGGTTCGCATTTATGTTTCCAACGCGTCAATAAGATATCGACGCCAATGAAACTTTTCGGTGTGTGGACTTCGGATGGAGCTCGGGCGTTTCGCCGCCAGCTGGATACTCCGCCTCGCGCGGCACGCCGCAGGACATGGACGAGGCAAGCCTTCGACAGGAGAAACTCGACGCACCTGACTTCAAGATATCCCACGGATTGTTGAGGCAGTAGATTCCAGATGCCCTCGAGTTGCTGGAAGGCTTCATGATCCACACGTTGTGGTGACTCCACCGGGGCTCGTGGGGGGGTCCATTCGGCTCGGTTTCGGCGTTGGCGGCTTTCTTCTCGGATGCCTGCAAATCCTCCAAGTCCACGTCGCCTCTCTCCGCTCGCCAGAGAGGCCAACGCTTCTGGACTTCTCGCAGGACAGCGATGATCTGCGCCGCGTAAGGCGCGCGCGAGTAGGTGTGGGAGCCACGGACTTCCACGGCGTCCGCGCCCTGAGTCCTGGCGCCCCGGGGTGGAGTCCTGCGCCCGCCACCGCAGCCTGCCTCGCGGCGGATGCCCGCCGCTTCAGTCCAGCCTTCAGAGCACTTTGCCAGCGCATGCCAGGAGCGTCGGCAGTCGCCTGGGTGGGCTCGAAAGCTCCACGCGTGAGTCGCGAAGACCTCCAGCCGCTGCGGATCGTGTCTGCGCTTGTCGCCGAGGGGGTCGAGTCTGTCGAGGAAGAAGTCGGGGTCGAGTTCGTGGAGCCAGCTGGCAACGATGTGGTACGCCATCCAGAGAAGGAGGACGCTGGACTGTCGCACCGCGACGTCGGGGGCTGGCTCACGCATGACTCTCTGAAACTCGCGCGTCGAGGCTTGGCAGCAGCGCAGGTAGTGCAGAAGAATGGTCACCGCCTCGCAGCGGCTGTAATCGACGAGGAAGTCCGCGCAGTCGTCCAGCGTGCTGAGGTCGTAGCACCGCGGGAAGAAGGCGTCGGTCCGCACTCGCTCCTCGACGGCGAGGAGCCGAAAGCTCCGCGACAGCCCCGCCTTGGTCGTCAGCACGCTATTGTTCTGAAAGTGGTTAAAGAGTTGCTCGCGTCGGAGGCATCGGTAGTCGTCGTCGGTGTCTGAAATTTTCCACTTCAAGTCGAAAAAGTGCGTGTCCAGAAGGCGGTTCATGATCCACCCCCTCCTCTGCAGAGAGCTCGAAACCGCGCTCTCAATCGTCAGCACCGCGCCTAGACGCAGATCTCTCCAAGGCGCCTCGTCTCCCACGCGTTCCGGCGACTTCTGCAAAGGCCCCTCGAAGGGCAGAGCTCGAATGTCCTGAGGTCGCTCTGCATCTCCCCTAATGAAGAACTCCTTGTTGCCGCTGGCGAAGCGGAGCTGACACGGTATGGCTCGCTTCGCTTTCGTCAGCTCGACGCAGGCCACTTTGCTGTTGAGGTCCGTCAGCCGCATCTTGCGGGCGAAGTGGCGCATATTCTCGTCGTGACTCATGCAGCAGCTTTCGAGTGACAGAAGTCTATGCTTGAGGCCCTCCTCCCGACGACTGTGGTGGGCGCGACTTCGGCGCTTCGGGAGACGCAGCGGCATCGGCGGCTGGCTGCGGCTCCGGCGGCGAAGACCCGCGCTCGCGCGCCGAGACATCCCGAGCTTTCTCTCGCCGTTCAGCGCTCTGTGTGCTTTTCTCCCAGGGCGCGACGAGAGGGCCTCGTTGCGCCTTGGCATCGCCTCGGCCGCGAGACTGGGGCAGGCGACAGGGGCGACGAAGGCGGCAGCTGTGTTGCTTTCGCCGCCGAGGGCACTCCCCGCGGAGCGCCCTGCTGCATTTACCTCCTGGGGTGCGTGCTCTGGACTGCCATCTGTGGCCTCGGTGGCGCTGTCGGTGCTGCTGTCCTCACCGCGCGACGTTGGCGAGTCCGCAGAACTCGTGATTTGCGAGGCAGGAGCCGCCTTGCCTTCGCCCCAAGTTCCGCAGCAGTCTCGGGGCCTCGTGGGCGCGCGCTTCCGGCGGCGGGAAGGCAGCTCGTCTTCGTTTGTCGACGCTTGATCACTGCTTGAGGACTCCGAGCCGACCTCCACAGCGAGCTTGCACGCCGAATGCCGCTGCTCAGAGTCCGAGCCGACGGGCGCCCCCAGCCGGCCCCTGCGCGTGTGTGGAGGCGTCTGGTCCTCTGACGAGCTCGCGGTCTCGTCGCGCGAGCGAGAGGAAGAAGCGCGAGAAGAAGAGGGCGACGACGCGCCGGAGGGCGAAGAGGCGCTGGAGGCGACGCTGGAGGAAGAAGAAGAGGCCGACGAAACGCTAGACGCCTCGGGAAGCAGCGGGGCGCTCCGCGGGAGCCTCGACAGCGCGCTGGGCGAGCAGTCTTCGACCGAGCTGATCAAGTCGATCAAGTCCTCAGGAAAATTCCACAGCGAGCTCCGCATGCAGTCTGCTTCGAGCTCAGGCGTTTTGAAACAGGGCGACGCCGCGCCCGCCTCGTTCGCCGCTTGCGCAGATTGGCTCGACGCTGGCCGTGCGTGGAGGGCGTGAACAGCCTCCAGATGCTTCCGCTCGAGGTGCTCACGCTGCAGCTGCAACGTCTGCAGCTGCTGTGCGTGAGACGGCTCTCTGGCAGCCCCTCGTGTCTGCACCGCGTCGGCTATTTCTGAGGAAAGAAGCAGGGAAGGGACCCTGGATGAAGACGAGGCTGCGGGCGGAGTCGCAACGCAGATCGCCGGTGGCGTTTGCACGGCGCCACGCTCAGAGAAATCGCCATACCAATCCGCAGGGATCAGGTCCGGCATCCCAAAGAATTCCTCAAAGGGACAGAAAAGAGACTCCAAGTCGGGGGGCTCCGCGCAGGGCTCTGTGGCCTCGGGAGACCCTCGCGGCGGCAGATGGGGTCGGCGGACGCCTGAGGCTGCTTCCGCTTTCTCGCACGCGCTACGGTGTCGTTCGCCAGCCGCGCCGCCTTCCTCACCCACGCCAGAGTCGCCGTCGTCGATGCCGTCCAGCCCGAGGAACCTGGTGCCGTTATTTCGTGTTTGTAGTTCGTTCGCATCAAAGTCAGACTCGTCTGAACAGCTGGGCGCGTGCGTCGCCTGCTTCAAGCTTCCATCCGGTCTCTCGCTCGGCCTCTTTGCTTCCTGTACTACCTTTCCAGGCTTTGCTTTGTCCCTCGCGAAGCGCTGGTCAGCTCGTTCCGCCATGTGGCGCGGCAAGCCTCTCGCAAGCTCTCCTGTCGTTGGTCTTTGAGGCTGAAACGTCTCGGAGATTGGGAGCTTGCTTGTGCCGCTGGGCGACACGTCCGCGCTGGAAAACGCACTCGCAAGGCTCTTGCGGGCCTCGCCCGCCTCCGCGGTGTCCCTGCCTGCCGGGTGAAACGACGAGAGAGACGCCTTCCGACGCAGCGCTCGCGCGACAGCGCGATCTGCCATCCGCGATCCGGGCATATGCGCCGGCGCTGCTTCGTGCCTTGCTGCGGGCGGCAGGCCTTCTTCCGTGGAATGTGAGACCCCCTCGACTTCAGACTTCCCTGGGGGCTCGAGGAGGCTCGCGGTGCTCGCCGCCTTTCTTCGCTTCAAAGTGTCGGACAGCCTAAGGCGCCGGTGCGCGGCGGTGGCTCCTCGCCGTCGCGGAGTCGCCTTCCACTGGCGTTTGAGTCTGGGGACAGCCACGCGAGCAGGCAGCTCGCGCCTTTGCTGACTCTCTCCGCGCACGGCGCAGGCGCTGGCGGCTGAGGAGTTCCGGCTCGTGGATTTGAGTTCGGTTGATCTGCTCTGGCGAAGCCGCGACCCGTTCCGGCCGCCGGCTGCGACCGCACAGTCGCCACGGGCATGATGCGCTTCGCCGAGACCACGCGACGCCGCCAGCAGCGCGACCCTCGAGTGTTGGTGTGAGGCGGGAGGGCCTCTGTCGGTGACGCAGGGCGCGAGGCTTTCTGCCGGCGGTGTCTGCGGGAGGGGAAGGGGTTCCGTGCCAGCAGCAGCAGCAGAGCTCCGCACGAGTGTCGGCGAAGCGCCGCTAGGATCGACCCGCGCACTCGCCCCGCTGCTTGCAGACTGGCGCCCCGGCGAGCGGCCTCGAGGCTCGGATAGCGCCAGCCAAGCGACGGCTTCCGGCGCAGGGAAAGCAGAAGCAGACGCGGTAGCTCCTGTCGACGCACTCGCGGCGTGGGCGGCCAGGGTGTCGAGGGCAGTCTCCCATCCGTGTTTTAGAGTCGTCACGAGGCTGCCAAAGCTGTGGCTTCCAGGTCGCGGCGAGTTTTTTTCCGTAAAAGCCTGGCCTTCGCATGCGCCAAGAGGGCAACTGGGGCGCGGGAGCGCAGACGGACGAAGGCCGTCAGCAAGAGGCAAGTTTTCGTCTGATTTAGGCCGGTCTTCACGATTCTTCCAAGTTTTCATCGTGCGGCGCAGACGCCGTCTCACCTTGAGGCGCCCAAATCGGCGCACAGAAGCAAATCGACTCCACGAAGTTCGAGCGAGAAGGAGGCTAACCGCGGCTTTCGCCGCTCCATCCAGCGGCTTCAGCTGGGTCGCAGCGTTAGCGGCTGAAGACGGTGATTCACCGGGCCGGTCACGGACGCTGCGGACGTCTGCCAGGCAGCAGGTAAAGGGATTCGCTGAGGCCTCTTGCTCTGCGGAGAAATCTACTGGAGGCGGGAGTTTGCATGCGTCTTGGGAAGTGTCCTCCACAGCTGCAGCTCGAGATCGCGTGCCGAATCCGCTGCGGTTTGCCAAGCCTGCTTTAACGCTTTCCGTAAAGGACTCCGACTCGACGGCGTCGCTGTCCTGTCCCATGCTTGTTTTCTGGTGTATGCCGGGAGAGACGCTTCCCGTATCACAGTCGGACAAGCGCCCTCCATCTCTGCACGCGACCGCACGGCATCGAGGACGCTGAACCACATCAGGACAGGCCCGCGACTGCGGCAGGAGGCGCGTCTGCCGCCTGCTTTCTGAATGCGCTGAGGAAACAGAGCCACGCTGGGCGAAGCTCGGCTGTCGCGCCCACCGGTCCACAGCTCGGAGAGAAGAAGTCAAGCCCCGGCTGCGCAGCCCTCTCTCCAGAGGCGCGTCAGTGCAGAGTTGTCTTCTGTGCCTGGCAGACGTCACGAGACGCGTCAGGTTCGCCGCCGGATCTCCACTGCCGGCTTGAGGACTCTGCTTCGTCTTTGGCGACCCGCCGAGGGGGTCGTCCCCTCTTCGATCTGGAGTGCGTGTTCCCTCGTGCAGAGGGGCGTCTTGCCATCTAGTCTCTGCCAGGCCTGCAGGCGACCCGACGGCGTCGAGGCGGGACCCTCCACGGGCGAGACTGGCGATAGTTACACTGCACTGTTCACTGCGTCGCCGTGAGGCGCCTCTCGCGTACCACGCGGCGCTCTTTGGCCGGATGAGCCCCCCGCTCCGCGCGACAGTGTTCCCAGAGAATTCCACAGTCTGAGCTTGACTCCCGCACGCCGCTCGGACGGTTTTTCTACAGTTCACTGCATCCGCCGCTGCAGAGTTTGGGGGCGAATCTGGTGCACAGGCAGCGGTCCTCAGGCCGGTCGTCGGCAGTGCGCGGGAAGGCTTCTCGAAGCGAGGCAGCGCCTCGGTCGCGGTGCTGGAGGCGGATACCAGGCCACTCGCCGGACGCAGGCGTGCGCAAGGGTGCCGCACGTGTGTTCTGCGAGTATCGCACAGTTCGCGGCAGCGAGGTGTCTGGATGATTCCGCCGTCGCTTTCGGCGGCAAGTGATTCGCCCGCCAGAGGTGCGGCTTCCTCCACAGCTTCCGTCGCGCGAGCGAGCCTCGCCGAACGCTGCAGATGGTGCAGAGTTTCACAGAGGCAGTGGATCTTCTGTTGAATCGTCGCCATCGAGGACGACGCGTCGCCGGCGAGGTGCTCGCCCAGCAGGCGCTGGAGCTTCTCGAGTTCCTTGACGACATCAGCTTCCGAACAGACGGCAGAGTCTTGGGTTTTCTCCGCGCAGTCGCACGCTGAGTTGAGGCCACTCTCTCGAGCCCACACTCGCCCGTCGGTCTCTCCCACGCGGCGAGCGGCTTTCTCGGCGCCTCCTCCACTCGAACGCAGACGCTGTCCGCCGCAGGCCTCTGCGCGGCCCCTCGCTTCATCTCTCTTTGGACGTCGCGTGCCTGGGGACGAGAGCCCTCGGCTGCCCCCGGGCTCGAGGGCTGGCGGATGCCGACTCTGGCAGTTGGACGACGACGCATAGGAGCACTCCAGCGTTTCGCCGCGGGTGTTCTCAGATCCTGGCGGCCCCACGGCAGACGACGCGTGTTGCTCCTCTTGCCCAGTCGACTCGCTGGTGGGGAACGCGCGCACGAGACGAAACACGCGCGTCTGCTTCGGCGCGCCCTCGCAGTCCGACGGGGCGGGCGGGTACGCCGCTCGCGCCGCACCAAGCTGGTCTGCCGACAAGGACGTTCGTAAACTCATTCCCGCGGCGGGTCTCAGGTGCCTTTCCACCCCCGTCTCTGCGGGCGCCTCAACCCCGCGCAGGCCGGCACGTCCCGATTCGACGCATTCCGCGAGGAAGAAAACGTTTGGCGAACGTCCAGAGCTGGTGCTCCCCGCGCAGTGGACGCTCTCCACGGCCGCCCCTCGCAGGAGCATTGAGGAATAGGACTGCTCGCCAGCGAGACGTGCAGGCCCACACGTCGGGTATATCTGCTCCTGTACAGCCGCGGGACTGGAGTGCCAAGATGTCCCAATCGCCCCGGATGCGTTTGGAAGGCGCTGGATATCGGCCTTCCCAGGAGGCGGGCAGGCATCATCGTGTTTCATGGCTTCCCGCGGGTCCGGATGCGCGGCGCGCTCCACCGTCGCCTTCAGAAAACAAGAAGCTTCTACCGCATCTTCGGTTGCTAGCAGGGCGCTGTGGGTGACGGCCCAGCCTGGGCTGCGGCAGGTGGGGGGAGAGGGCTCTCTGATTGCGAAAAAAATTTCGTTTTCACTCTCAAGCGCTTGGGGCGAGGCGTCCTTGGGAGACACGCGGACTGTCGACGCGCGTCTGGCAGACCGTTCGCCGCGAAGGATTGGTGCCTTCTTTGTCTGCGGGAGGCTGATGCCGGAATACTGACCTCCCAGCGGCGCCGCTTGGGATCGCATCTCGCGCAGCTGAACAGTGGGCGCCTGCGATTGACTGCAGCGCTGAGACGACGCTTGTTGTCTCCGTGCGGGGGAAACCAAGCCTGAGGAGGCGGTAGCTGCCTGATCGGCGTCTTGGGACTGCGCCAACGCCTCCTCTGCGCATCGCGTTGGCTCACACCTGCCTGCGCGTGAACGAGGCACGGCTGGCGAGTGGAACGCAGCGGGTTTCGGGGGACCACCCAAATGCGCAAGAAACTCGATTTCGGCATCTTCCCTCGGCTCCGAATCCTGTCGCTTTGCGTGAGACGCCGGTTTGTCGCGCCTCGTCTTCGCAGAACCGAGACTGGGCTCAGAGAGTCGGTTGCCGGCGTGCCCCGTAGGTATCGCAGGAGGGGTGTGCGCCGCGGTGCCTTCGGGCGAGGGCGGCCCCACTCCGCGAAGCGCGGCGACCGCCGAGTGCCTTCGAGAGGCCTCTCTCAACCGTGCGCGCGCTGCATCCGCGGACATCTCTGAGGAAGCTGCGAGGCAGCTGCGGCTGCTGCTGAGGCTAGTCGGCGTGGAGGAGTCGTCGCAGGCCCGGGGGGGCCAGCAGCGATCTGCACACTCGGCTCGAACGGCCGCCAGCGTGCCGGCGGAGGCTCTCTGCCGCTGCAGGATGGTTTTCAGCTGCTGCTGAACTTTCGACGGCATGGCCAAGCTCTGGCTAGCTTGCCGCGGCCCTCGCGGGTGTGTCAGTTCGCCCGCCGAATGCGACCCGTGCGCGTTCGCGCTGCCCAGACTGGCTCTCGGAGTCTGCGCCGGGCAGGCGCCGACGCGCCCCTTCTCAGGCAGAGCCCCGAAGTGCCTCCTCAAACTGAAGGCGAGGGACTCGGGGTGGGCAAGCGTACGCGTCTCACGTTCGCAGCTTTCCTCCATGGCCTCTGGGGAAGGCGACGTGTCAGATCGGCGGCCGCTGCGACATGCGACGGCAGGCGAGTCGCCGCGGCTGACTCGGCGGCGCCGCCCCGCCACCCAGCGCGGCTCGCCTAGATGCAGGTCGGATGATGAAGGTACGTGGACGCGAGAGAGGCTGTCTGGGAGAGGCGAAGTGGAGTCTGTGAAGGAATACGATGCGCCGGCGTTCGAAGCTTGCTGCGGAGGGCGTTTCCCGATTGAGTCCACCGGAATTATGCCGAGCGCCACCTTCGAAAATTCAATTTGATTCAGCTGAATCACGCACCGGCTCCTGTTTCGGCGAAGGGCCAGTGAGCTCTGTCGCTCGGCGGGGGGCACCGCGAACTGAACTACTGGCCTGCGGGCCTCTTCCTTGTCAGGCGAGTCTCTGCGCAGGCACAGACTGGGCTGCGAACCAATTCGAACTGAAGCTCCGGTGGAGCCGAAGGCAGCAACTTCCTCGGCTCTGCGCAGGGGCGACACGCACTGCGAAGAAGCAGAAGAACTTGACGGCTTTACGGAGGCCATGAAAAACCCCCCTTCCGCAATGTCGTTGCCCCGCGCCTTGGAGCTGCTGCATCCCTCCGCCTGAAACGCCCCAGGCGGGGCTTGAGGCGTGTCAGCGAAACTGAAGGCTGAGGACCAAGGGCCCTGAGCCGACGGCCTCGCCGAATATCGTGGGGGCTTGCGGCGGGAGGCAGCTGAGCCGTGAGAAGTGAGGCCTCCGGCGCATGCCACGCGAAAGGCGTCTGGAGGCGGCTGGAACGGCCCTCCGCAGAAGGTCTCCGCCGCCGGCAGACTTCGGGGCCTTTGGAGGGGGGGCGTGCGGCGACCCGGAGGAGGAGAGGCAGAGAAGGCAGGCAAACCCGCAGACGAACCCGCAGACGAACCCGCTAGGTCTCCAACGAGCGAGGATTGTCCCAGCCCCGAGGACCCTCGCCGGCCTCTGGCGGCGTCGCCCATGATCCCGCACGAGAGTCATGTAGCTTTGGCACCGACAACTCGGCTGCCTCAGAACAGGATACCAGATGCAGAAGGGGATTTCCAAGAGAAGTGGGCAGGGGGGCGAGATCCATGTTGTGGAATCTCGTCACCAGCCGCGCGCACGAAGCCTGCGTCGGCATTCGCAAGGCCTCTTCAGCATGAAGAAGTTTATTTGGCGCAATCTATTGGACCGACAGTCTGCACAGGTACAGTTATGCGCACTACTGAGACACGTGGACGGTACATTAGTGGGGGTACACGAATGTCAGTGAACTAATAAGGGACGGTGAATACTGCTGCGACGGACTCAAATACGACACCTTTTTCCACGAAAAACTCGTGGGAGAGCTGTGGCGCCGGTACATAAAGCTGAAAGCTGGCAGCCACTAACACACTCGTGTGAGTCCTCAACAGGTTTGTGTAATAGAGTTTGCAACGTATCTTCTCTGCGGGATCCCTATGGGGCCCAGACAGACCCGAATGTGGAATCTGGTGACAGGATCTCAGGCAGGTCCAGAAGTCCCCACGTAGAAAACCCTTTAGGGACGATACAGCGTGTATGCGCCCGTCTTTTGTCGAAGCCTGCTGGCGCTGCCTCGGATTACTTGAGCAAATCTTGTCCGCTGCTTAAGCCAGCGGGTACCGGCGGATGGACTGACTACCAAATATAAGAAATTAACAGGAAAACTTGAATGCGCAGCTCGAGATGCCTGTCGTTGCGGTGCAACTCCATCGCTAATGAATGTCCGGATTTCTGTATACAAAGTCTGCTGATGCAACACCCTACAGAACTGGATCTACAACATCCTGAGACAGGAATTTTGAAAGGCCCGATGCTGATATCCCTCTTTGCGACGTCGTTGAGACTGCAGATAAGGAGGGTCGCCACTACTGCTGGTCAAACCGAGAACTCCAGAGGCCTGAAGGCATGCCATTTTCGACGTGTGAATCGGCAGCGACGCAAACACCAAGGCACGACAGCTGTGGAGCTGCGCCTCTTGCGGACAATCCCTCGAACGGGTTTTTTAAAAGTGTGAGATACAGCGGAGTTTGCCTTGCAGAAACGCTGCGGGGGGGAGGCGGCTAGCCGCGGCGTTTTGTACGGCATACAGACGTGTCACGTAGATAAAAAAGAGGGTGAGACAGCTTAGTCTCTTCAGCTTAGAGCTGCAGCGCTACAGTGGCTTCCGCAAATGAACGGAGGCAAGAGCCTGTAGTACGGAACCTGCGGATTTGTCTCGAACGATTTTTACCACGGGGAGCGCACGGAAGTCACCATCCAACACATTGAAGTCCACGTCCCTTTCTAGTGACAAGGAAACGCAGTGGATGACGAAGGAGTGCGCCAGGAGGTTTTTATTTTTGTGCCAGAAAAATATGACGGTGGAAACATCTGCAGGGAGCCTCGACGGTGGAGGGCGAGACGGCTGCGCGGTCGGGGTAACCGTTCCCTTGCAAAGAATGAAATCTCCGGTTTTGCCAACTGCTTCAAAGCGTGTGCGGCAGTTTTCTTCCCTCGATTGGTAAGTTTCTGTGTAATGGATGAGCCGAAACAGAGAGGGGGAGCGCAACAGTCCGGATCTCCGCTGGCGGACAGGCAGGAGCTCGCCCACGACGTTCTCCAAAAGCGCCCAGTCCGTGTTGTGTGTGCGTGGGTCGCGCAGCCAAGATCTTGCATCTGCCAGTGGGCGCGAAGATGAAGCAGACACCCAGAGAACCGGAAACAGACTCAGCATCCTTGGAAAAACGCGCATTCCCTGGAGCCGCGTTTCCTCTGGAACACAAAAGAGAGAGGCTTCCACGCAGGGCGGCGAAAGGCGCGCAGCTGTTTTCACGCGATTCTTGCGCGAAATCTGCAGGGTTCTCTTCAGAAAGGACGAAGGAGCGCGAAGGGTGCGCCGCGGGAGCGCACTTGAGTGGCGCGCGGTGTGCGTCTGCGTCGGCGACTGCCGAGTGGGGAGAGACTCCGTGCTTCTTCCGACCCTTTCTGTGCCGCGCGTCGCGCGTCGTTCTGCGCAGCACTTTTTTCCGGTGTCGGAAATCCAGCGATTGTAGACGTCAACCTGCACAACCCCTCTCTCATTTGTCTCCTCTCGGGCTCCAAAATGCTGGCGAACAAGCTCGGAATTCAGGACGTGGGCGACCA
Source organism: Besnoitia besnoiti (assembly GCF_002563875.1). Taxonomy (NCBI): domain Eukaryota; phylum Apicomplexa; class Conoidasida; order Eucoccidiorida; family Sarcocystidae; genus Besnoitia; species Besnoitia besnoiti. The sequence continues at coordinate 1,351,652 of NC_042358.1, forward strand.
GGTGAGCGGTCTCGCGGCGCAAACCGCTCTTTTTTGCGCGCGTCCTCCGCTCTCGAACAGCGAAAGAAAGGGCACGCATCAGCGACACAGCAGGCGACCTTTGTCTCTTTCTACGCGGCCATTTCGCCGGGCGGCTTTTTGTGCGGTCGCCTCTCAGCACCCTCAGAACGGCAAGACAACTTGGCGCACTGCTGCTGCGCAATCTAGCTGGGTGATTCGCCGCGGCGTGGAGGGACGCCGAGCGAGGTTTCTTGGTCTATCAGGAATTGAGCTCTTTGCTGCGTGTCGCGCTCTGCGGTCGGCTTGAAGCGTTGAACAGAAACGTGGTATTAGCTAGGCACCACCCTCTTGCAGACCAAGTCGACCCGGCAAGTGTGCGGCAGCACGTGTGCTGCACCCTTGATTGCATTTCTCTGAGATGCGCGCCCAAAACACTCGCCTTTTCGGCGAGCGTTACCTGACGGCGTGTGCTCCGGCGAGCGAGGCGCGGAGCGGAGCTTGGCGTGCGCAAGCCTGAGTCGAAAACTCGCGCGTGGAGCGGCGGGGGGAGCTGCATGGGACTAACGGGCGCGTCAATTTCCGGGGTGATGTCGGTGCGGTCTGCGCAGCTCACTGGGAAGTCAGTGCTCATCCGCGTGGACTTCAACGTGCCGATGAAGGACGGCGTCGTCACAGACTCCACTCGCGTGAAGGCGACGCTGCCGACTCTGCAGTACGCGCTGAGCAAGAGTCCACGCTGCATCGTCCTGCTGTCGCACGCAGGTCGCCCCGACGGACGCGTGCAGCCCAAATATAGCCTGAAGCCGGTCGCGAAGGTGCTTCACGAGCTGCTGCCCAATCGGAAGATCGTCTTCGTGGAGGACTGCGTGGGGCCTACGGCGGAGGAAGCTGTGAAGACCGCCAAGGACGGAGAAGTCCTCCTGATGGAGAACGTCCGCTTCCACGTCGAGGAGGAAGGAAAGGGCACTGACGAGAACGGCAACAAGATCAAGGCTGACGCGGCCGCTGTCGAAAAGTTCAAGGCCGAACTCACCAAGTAAGGTCTCTCGCCGCGTAGCTAGTCGTCCGCCAGGTTCGAGCCAAACGCGAATCAAAGCCGCCAGCTGCATGCACAGGCTCCGCGCCCGGCGGCGTGGGAGATCTCGATGTCCCAGCTCTTTCTCGAGACGGAGGCTGTACCCCGGCCGTGAACCTCTACATATGTAGGTGTATGTAGTATAGATGTAGGTGTATATTTATGAATATATATATATATATATATAACTGGGGTCTTTATACATATGTATATATATATGTACATATATAGGTCTCTATATAACTGTACATAGAGGGTTATTTACATATATATATATATATATATATATATATATGTAGCTGGAGTGTTTGTGCGTGCACATGCGAAGTCCTTGACGTTGGGGAGGACCTTGCTTCTTGCTCGCGGGGGGCGGATGCGTTGCGGGTTCTGTCGGTGCTTGGCGCTGGATTCAGGCTAGGCGACATTTACATCAACGACGCGTTTGGGACGGCGCATCGCGCGCACGCGTCGATGGTTGGCGTCCAGGTGCCTATTCGCGCGGCGGGGCTGCTGATGAAGAAGGAGCTGGAGTACTTCTCGAAGGCCCTGGAGTCTCCGGAGAAGCCGTTTTTGGCCATCCTGGGAGGCGCCAAGGTCAAGGACAAGATCCAGCTGATTGAAAACATGCTCGACCGCGTGCAGATGATGATCATCGCTGGCGGTATGGCTTTCACCTTCAAGAAAGTCATCGACAACATGGAGATCGGCAAGAGTCTCTACGACGAGGACGGCGCCAAAATCGTCCCCGCTATCATGAAGAAGGCCCAGGAAAAGGGCGTCCAGATCGTCCTGCCCGTCGACTTTGTCTGCGCTGACAAATTCGAAAACGACGCCAACACCAAGATCTGCGACGAAAAGGAAGGCATCCACGGCGAGTGGATGGGCGTCGACTGCGGCCCCAAGACCCGCGAAAAGGCCCGCGAGGTGAGTCTCTGCCTCATACCGCCGAAGCAGCAGCGCTACTGAAGGGGGGGCCAGGGAGGTTTTCGCACGTCGTGGCTGACCCAAAAAGCAAAGGAAAGTGGATAGAACCGGACGCCGCGGTGGTGAACTGGAACGCTGCTTTTGCACACGCCTGCCTACGCGACCCTAGATGCTGGGTGGCACAACACAGTCAGGCGACGCGAAGGCGTCTTCAGCGCCACGCCGTCCACGGGCTTGTATGTATGCATGTATGTATGGCTCTGTCTCGGTCTCTCTCGCTGTTTTATCAATAGGTCATCCTGAAGGCGAAGACCTTGGTCTGGAACGGCCCTCCCGGCGTGTTTGAGATGCCCAACTTCGCTCAGGGCAGCATTGCGTTCTGCAAGGCGGTCTCGGAGGCGACCAAGCAGGGCTGCATCACGATCGTGGGCGGTGGCGACACTGCCGCTCTGGTTGAGAAGGAGGGGTATGCTTCGCAAGTCAGCCACGTCTCGACTGGCGGCGGCGCTTCCCTGGAGCTTCTCGAGGGCAAGACCCTCCCGGGTGTCGCTGCCCTCTCGAGCAAATAAAGCGAGTTCAGGATTTTTGTTCCCTACGCACCCGTTCTCTGCGTCTTCCTTTGCTGTGTAGAGCTTCTGACCACGTGGCGGAGGGCAGGACTGTCTCTGCGGGCCGGGAAGCGTCTTGTGTCTCCGGCAAGCGAAGTCTGCTAGTTTAAAGCGACACCCCTGCGTGATATGCACGCAGGAGGGACACTCGCCCCGCTGCTCCCCGCAGCGGCATGTACTCAATTTTTCAAGATACTCCTTTGGCGCGGCCTTCGCGACACGTCTGCTGCGCGAAACAGACGGGAAATCCCGCGAACGGGCTTAAGCGAAAGCCCCGTGTCTTGCTACATACCTACATACAGGAGAAACAGCGCTCTGGCCTCGCTCAGACGCCCCCACGTTGCCGGCAGCTGAGCCGACTCTGCTCTATAACAGATACAAGTGTAAAGTTACGCAGTCGAGGTGTCACTTCTCATACTACAGTCTACACGGCTTCGCGGGCTTGTGCGCGCGGTCACGTATATAGAGGGCTTCGTATTATAGGTGTTCACGCAAGTCTGGGCACGCATTTCAAACAATGGTGGTTCTACTACCGGCTTTCCCAGACGGTTCGTCGATTGCCTTCGCGCCAATCCGGTTTCACAACAGGAGAAATGTTTACTGCTTTTCCAGGGGACGAGCCGGGCTAGCCGTTCTGGTCGAGGGGTTGAGTTGCGCGGGCCGGGTGGCGCAGAAACGTAGCTGGCCTCCGTTCTACGCTGAACTCACTGATGCCACAATTTTGCTTGACACACGCTGCACTGCGGCACCTCGTTCGCGACAGGGGAAAGCGACACGCATGAAGAGCGGAACAGGAACCGCTGAACTTGGCGCGGTGCGGCCGGTCGCAACGAGCCCGTCGCCCTGCTCCCCCCCCCCCCCCCCCCGCCCCCCCCGCCCGCCCCCCCCAACCCACCCCAACCTTTACCCTACAGGCGCGCCGCTGCATATTGGGCTTTCTCTGGGTGCCACTGACACAGATGACCTTCGCGAGTTCTCTGGTCATAGCTAGGCGTGTTGAATCCCGATTCTTGCCTGAAGCACACAGCGCGTTCGCCTCACCCCAGTACCAGAGAGATCCCCTGCTGCACTGCAGTACCGCTGCCGGCGAGAGGAACCGGCTATGCCAGTCACATCCTCGTCTGGCTTGATCGTGTCGGTTTGCCTCGAACACACTAGGCGTTCCAGCGTGTCACAAAACTCGTGCGTGCCCCTGGGACATGAATTTCCCTGCCCACGAGTAAGCACGAGACTTTGCACGTAGCGACGCTCCATGCCGCTGAACAGAAAACTCACGGATTTCATACTCTCTGTTGGTATCCGCTAGATCCCCACCCCAAACGCGGAGACAGGATTATTTATCAGCTTTTTCTGGGGAGTATATACTACGAGTTGGACTACTGGTTTAGATCTTGAAGGTCTTTGAGTGGCCTCTGGTCATGCCGTCTGTTGGGTTTGAGCTGCGAGGTCCGTGCCGTTGGGAGGAGGAGTCTGTTTGGCGGTCACCACTGGACTCTCTGCCAGAGCTCCTCTGCGCTCCTTCGCTGTCCCAGCGGCAGCTTTTCTATTTAGCATATGACGTTCGTGGCTCATCACACGCGGGGCAATCCCTGCCCTGTGGGCAACCAACGTGGCTTTCAACAGCGCTGCGTCCCCAGCCTTTTTCATCTTAAGGAACTGCTCCAGATACCTTCGCCGACTCATACTGAAATTGCCCCCATGACCTTTGAGAACGTCGTCGAGATCGTTGTCGAGACTCCTTGCGCGCGACAGAGCAGGCGTTGCGCCGGCCGCAAAGAGAGTCTGCAGTTCGGCTTCAAGCTCGCGCGTGCGTGTCTGCTCTCCTTCGCACCGGTCCTTCAATGCGTCGATTTCCTGTCGTGCTGCTGCAAGTTGCCGACCTGCGTCCTTCTCGGCTTGCGTCCGTCGGGTTGTCTCCTCTTCCAGTTTCATCTTTAACTGTTTGACTTCTTCGCGAAGCTTCTGTGCCTCCGCCACGTCTGCTGCAGCGCGCTGCGCTTCTTGCTTCAGCTTTACCTGGTCCTGTTGGGCGGTACGCAACTGATGTTTCAGCTCCTCGACTGTTTTCTCCAGGCTTTCTATAGCCGCCCTGGCCTCCCGTCTCTCTTTCTCCGCGTCTAGGACTTGCTCCTCTTGCCGGCTGACGTGAAGTGCCATTCGGGTCCGGGCTTCCTCGGCGGACTGCAGACGTCTCTCCACTTCCACAATAGCTTCCTGGAGTTGCGCAACCTCGCACGCGTGCTCTGCTTCTCTCTGTAGAATCCGAATACACAAGGCGATGAGGCAAATACAGAGGCACGAGCCGACGAAGATGAAGGCACCTATACCACAGTAATGCCTACCCAGGGGGGGGGGGGTTAATGACTAACCCCCCCCCCCCCTCCCAGTGTTGTGGTGACGTGGAGGTCTCACCTTTTTTTCAGTCTCCGCATACGAGCGCTGCAGCCTCGCCTCCGTCGCCGCAACTTCCTGTGCTGTCTCCTCAGCTGACGCTTTTCTGTGTCGTGCCGTCTGAGCCCGGAGCAGCGAAATCCAGAGCTGTTGCTTTTCTGTTTGCAGTCGGCGGATTGCGAGAGTCTCTTCGCTGACCTAAAGAGAGAGAGTGCACAGAAATTCAAGCCTGGTTTCTTTATGGACCCGTATGGTTCACAGTACAAGCACCACCACCTTTATTGCACGTCCCATGCCAAAGAGACTTCAGATCTCGAAATGCTGTAACTCCCGCAATTCGCGAGCGACCATGATGGCAGGCGCAGATTGCCACGGACATACGCATGAGCACTTCTGCTTGAGTAAGCTATGGAAAACAGAAGAGGAAAATATGAGGCGCGCAAGTCTGCTGCACGTACCTGACGATTCAGGAACCACTTGTCCGCCTCAAGAGCCAGGAGCTGCTGGGTGAGCTTTCTGTCGTCGCAGACCTTTGGATACGGGAGAAGTTCCATGCACGCGATCCAGACCTGAACGTGAGATGCAACCGAAGGGCCCTCGCAGTGGCTGTTGCCGTTCTTAAGCACTCCGGTTGCCTCACACGAGGCCCTGAGGTTTTCCGCGTAGATGCGCCGTCAGGCAGAAAATGACGTTCTATCTGCTGCGGTTGCTTGCTCGCAGTGTCACTCTGTTCGCTTCCACACGTGTCTCTGCCCTCTCCCAAACGTACCTTCATCAGCCGATTCTCGCGCTGAAGCTCCTTGACATCGGCAAACTGCAGGAAACAACATCAGCGTTGCGTTGATGAGGTCTCCAGCGCACATCCACTGCAAGGAATCGCCAGCCCTTCGCACAGTCTGCAAAGTCAGTCGTGCCTCTACTCAGAGAGCAGAGAGTGCTTCATGTTGGCAGTTCTCTCTCTCTGCAGTGCCGGGGCCTTAGAGGGTCCGAGCAAGCTGGCATGGCGCTACAGCATTCGAAGACAGATCTAACGGGGTCATTCTGCAAGCACCTGAGCTCCAGGTTCTGGCAAGGAACTCGCACTCATCGTCCACTGGGCTGCCACTTCGACCGTTTCTCTGTTGAGTAACAGTTCGATCCAAGTATGCGTCAAAGCATGAAAATTTGACTCACTTCGTTTGCAGCGCCTTCTGCGCCTGTCTCAGTGTCGCCTTCCGCCTGCCCCTTCGCGCACAATTTTTGAAGCAGGTGCCGCCTCAGTCTCCCGTGTGCAGCAGGCGACACACATTTCTCACTCAAGCACTCTGCGAGCTCTGCCTCGTGGAAGAAGTCTGGCGGGGTCTCCGGCGCGGGCCTGGGCACGTGGGCTCCGGAGGAGCCCCGCGGCTCCGTGGGGTTGGCGTGGCACCTTGGCGCGCGCGGCCCCCCCCGCCGAACGGAGCATCGCAGGGATTCCGTGGGACTGGCAATGGGAACAACATCCGAAAGGCCCTGCGGCTTTTCCACTTGGGCATCTTCACTCTGACGCGCAGCCGACCAGCAGCCGGACGCAGTAGGCGAGGCGTTTGAGCTGCATGGCGGCGTCTCGCTCTGGTCGAGACCGCGGCTGCCTTTGGCCCTGAACTCGAGGGGAGGACTGCGGGCGCCGCCGATTCACGCGTCCGCGGAAGCGCGCCCGCAGCGTGCCTTGTGTTCCCTTTGGAGCCTCTTCTGGCTGAGGCGACCCGAGCGTAGGGAGCAGCGAGGTAGGCCGGCCATCGTCTGCAGGCCGCCTTCCTGAAAGCCGAAAGGCCCGCAGGCCGACTCAGCAGGCGGCCCCTGATAGCTGGCGCACACGAGGAAGACCTGCCTGCTTCTTGGTAAGACCGGGTCGCGAGATACACAGCGCGCGGTACGTCGTCGCTGAAGCACTGCGACGCGTCTGGCTTCCCCAGGAAAGCGGGGGGCGGTTGGAAAGAGTCGTCGTGGCGCTTTGCTGACCTCTCGACAGAGGTCGCCTGAGTTCGCCCAGCATGGTAAGGCGCGGCCGGGGACGCGGTTCGCCCCGCTCGCCGGGCGGTGGCGCGCGAGACGGATGGCAAAAGCTTCTCAAAGTCTCGCTCGAGCTCCGGCGCGGCGCGAGCCGGATGTCGCCGCCGAGACCCCCACATGCTCGCGGCGCTTCAGGTGTGCACATCAGCGAGGTGGATGCGGCCGAGGCCGACTCAGCTGTGCGTGGCTCAACAGGAAAAACAGAAGGGGAGGGGTGGGGCGGGAGAGGGGGGGGGCAGCCTTCGCCTCTGTCTGTTTGCTCCATGGCCGTGTCTGCCTGCATGCGGGCGACACGCAGCACGTGGAGCAGGACCGAGCGCCGTCACTGAGGCCGTTGCTGAAGCAGCGAGGCGGAGGGCTCTACCGCGGGCTAGCGGAGCAGACGTGGAGGTTCAGGCAACTAAGTACAGGCTCGACGAACTGCGCATTTTTCACGGACGGATTCGCAAATCGCCCACAGCCCAGGAAAGCAAAGAGAGCTGGGGGGGGAGAATCGACGCCAAAGGAAATGGGACGTCAGCAGAGGCGAAACATGGGGCTGCGGGCGGCTAAGGACGACAGGACACCGAGGCGTGCGCACGGGAGACGGCAGCCAGACGACGAGACGGGAAGCTAGAGAAAGGGCCCGAAGGCAAAGGGAGGCCGTGCGCGCGAACGAGATGCAAAAGCTAAAAAGGGTACGATATGCAGAGATGAGAACGCGATGCGAAAGGACAATGTGCGCGCACGCTCAAGGCGAGTGGCGGCGCTCGAGGCGACAAGCCATGCGCCTAGACCGGCGTCGACTCAGCGAAAGGCGGCGGCAAACGGGAGGCTCAACCTCGCAGGAACGGCAACGGCCTCCGGAAAGCAAAATGGTGCCTGGCCTGAGGGTACCTTAGTCAACAAAAGGGAGGATTCTTGAGCACCTGAATGACTTCTCAGCGCACTACCCGTCTCGGGCCCGCATGCGGTCAAGCGCGCCAACCTCAAACGGCTCGCTAGGGCCGGAGGCCGTTGTCAAGGCCTCCTGGAACTCGGAGACCCACCGCTGAGCCTGAAACAGATTTCCCTCAACGTGTACGCCCTAAGTTTTGGGCAAAATTAAATGGTGGACTGCGTCACTGCGGGAGAAACGCGTATGCTCCTCATTCGCGCTCGACACAGCGGGGGTCGCACGCGTCGCGATGGAGACAGCCTCTTGCCAGCCTCGAAGCAAAGGGCGCAAGGTCGCTAGTTAGCCGGCGCACTGTTCACGGCGCGCACATTTTCGGGATGAGCCCTATTTTCTGTCTTTCCCACACTATCGTCGCTCAAGAAACATCCAGCTGGCTGCTGCTTGCTTTTACGAACAACCTGCTTTCTTGCCTGCTTGGCAGGCTCTGAGTTCGAGAAGACGTCGGCGGCGGGGCCCCGTGTGAGACCCAGCGACCCACCTGTCTCAAACGGGAGAATTCAGCCGCGACGCTGCACAAATTGACGGCAAGAACGCCTTGTTGCAGATTGATTGTGGTGTCGCCCGAGGATCGCCAGCCAACAGAGACAGTCCTCTAGGGGTTGGATAGTCGGACCGCGTTCGGCGCAGCCTCGTCGGGAAGGCAGTATGGCCTCGTACCCCTGAGGCAGTGATTGAGATATTTTGTGGGTGTGATGACGTCCGTATACGGCCCGGGGGTCCTACGCCAAATGGAGCCTCTTGGGCCTCCTGGCTGCCTGCTTGAGGGCTCTTCCCACTAGACACAATGGGCGACATACTCTTGACATACCCTGAACTTTACTTGCGCCGCAGGTGAAAAGACCTCAGTCAGTCAGTCGCTGTCAGAAACGTATGGTCAAGCCAGAAGAGAGGCACACGCTGAAAAAATGAGCGGCTATTCCGCTAGTCTCAGCGAAAGAATCCACACAAAAATAGGTGGGAAGCTGCCCCCCAACCTCAGAACGACCCGCCACTTGATGCGCTGTGGTGATGGGCAGACAAAATAGGTCTTCTGTATAGCTCAGTTTGCCCCCAAATAGACTCAAATCTAAGTTATTTACATGGTGTCACAGCTGTACTCACCCCCACCGCCTGCGCTACACACCGTGCAGCCCTTTTCTTGAGTCAAATTCAGGAGCTGGCCGCAGCTGGAGCGGGCCCCATGGGTCTCCGCGAAACGGTGAGGCCCGACACTCCTTTGAGGAGCCCTTCGCGTGCGGTGACGGAGTCGCCCGTGCTCCCCCCCTTCCCCCCTTATTACATACTGTCGCACCTGTCCAAGATATCTCTCGCCAAGCGTGACACCAGCAAACAGCGAGCAATCCAGAGAAATGTTTTGGTGAGCGAACTGCGCGCTCTACATGCTTTCGTTGGGACGTGCCAAGTGCCTGGATCTCATCACGTTGGCGCCTGCAGCTTCTCCTCTTCGGCGTTTCCATGTGACGTCCCCGTAGGCCACTACATTGGCATGAGCCGACTATTCAAGGGCGGCGCACGCCTGTCTCACTGCCAGCCAGCGGGCAGTAGGGCTGTCTATGATCGGTTTCGAACTGCAGCTTGTGACTCGAACTGCCAGCCTTCCGGTAACGACATGCCTGCACGCCGTAAAGTGGCGACTATTAAGTTCGCGAAGTGTTCGATCCAGCCAATGAACCCAGAGGGAGGAAGTGAGCGAAAGAGAGAGCCGAAAAAAAAGCCTATGGATGGACGACGCACAAACAAGTCGTCTGCGTCTGGGGCCACTCTCCATCTCTCCCCCCAGTGAACCTCCCACTGGTTAGAAATACATGTGGCTCGCCGCCACACGACAATTACCGATGCTAAGTGCTCACACGAAAGGCGTCCTGTGCCCGCCTCTCCTGTCGGAAGGAACAGCGGCGCGCAGCTGCCGGTGTCCGCGAGCCGGCCGCGTCATGACAGCCGGCGAGCTCCGAGAACTGTCGAATTCTTTGAACGAAAAACAAGGCGCTCGCGAGAAGGAAACCCTCGAAATCTCCTGACCCTCCGTTCACGAGACCGGATCTGCTGCGGACAGCTGAGGCGCGACGGCAGGAATATGACGAGCGATGCCTCGAATGCAACTTCCCCGCGCTATGCCTCTCTACGGAGCTCCAGCTCTTTCCTTTTCTTCCCACTTTCCATCTCTTACGTAGTGGTGGATACGCTTCCAGCGTCTTCTTCTCACATGAACGCATGGCAATTCGAACGTGGCGCACTGAAGAAACCGGCCGAGCGCCGCTGCGGCAGCCTCCATTGACGATCTACACAGCCGAAGCAAAGCTCCTTCACTGCAGTGCCTCTTCCGCGTCATCTGCCTGGCAGACTTGGTTGCTCGCGCCCCCATTGTCGCGGGCGGCCGCCGACAGTTCGTCGATTCCAAGACTTCCGCTCGTTCCCGCCGCCAGCTGGCTCACGCGGAGAGGCCCCACGAGGTAATGTGCGCGCAGCAGCTCGGAGGCGCGGATCGTCGTCGCGATGTCTTTGCCCTGGACAGCCTTGCCTTCCTGCGCTCGCCCTGAGTGGGTCTCTGCGTGGGACGCCTCATCTTCGAGCTGCGGAGTTGAGAGCCGCTGGGGATCCGCCACAGACGGCGAGGATTCCAGATCGCCAGCAGAGGCGTGGCCTGCCGCCTTGGCCTCGCCGGAGAAGCCCCTCTCGCGCTCTTCTGAAAAGTTACTGTATTCCCTCCCGTCGTCGAAGTCGTCATCCGAGAAAAGAACGATGCCGTCTTCATCGGCAAAGTGGAAATCGAAGAGCCCCGTGTCCGCTGCCTGGTGGGAGGCGTCGAAGGCGTCGAGGCCGCCGAAGCTAAAGGTGTCACCTCGCAAGTCGGGAATGGCCTCCAAGAGCGCATCGATTTCAAGTACCTTCTGTGCATCTTCATCAAAATCTAGCCGGCTTCTCCTCTCTCCGGGCTGCTGAGCACCGTCGCCCGCCGCGTTATCCACGACAGACAGCAGGTCATCGAGGGCGCGAGCCTCGCCTTGGTCGGCCTTCTGAGCCTGCGCCTCCCACCAGTCCCTGTAGTGGAGGAACTTGAGCATGATTTGCTCGTACGGCTTCAGCTGCGCCTCCGAGTCGCCTTCTGGGGCCTTGCCATCGCCTCCCTCAGCGCTTCCTTCGGCGTTTTCCTGAGCCTCCCCACCGAGCCCGCTGTCCTCGTCTTCCCCCGCTTCGGCTCGCGTCGCCCGCTCTAGAGCTGCGACGTTTGAAGCCGCCGCCGCGAAGCAATCGGCGAGACACAAGAGGGACTCCTGCGCCACCTGATGCTTGGCAAAGGCGGCCGCAGCGTGCGCGTCTGCTAGTTCGCCCTCTGTCTCCTCCGGCTCGCTGGGCTCTGAGGCCTCACCTTCGCCGAGAGAGCCAGACGCCGAAGGCTCCAGGCCCTGCCGCGACGCAGGAGGCTCAGCCGAGCCCCCCTGGGGCACACGAGAGGCGTCTCCACTGCTGTGGTCCTGCGGCGGTATCTCTTCAGACTGACCGCGAGAGTCTCCGCAGTTCGGCGTCGTCGTCAGAGAGCTCAGCCCGCCAACGTGTTCGCGAGTGGGCTTGGAGGAACATGGCGGACCCTCTGGCTCGCTCCTCTCAGCGTCCTCCGCGGCGCGGCTGTCGGCCTCAGCAGGGGAGTACCTTTTGGCCGTGTCATCTCCCTCCGGCTGAGGCGATGTCGCGGGCGCGCCACCTTCCGTGGCAGACTTGCTCGCGGCTGGCGGATGGCGATCCCGAGGAGACGCGTCGCCCGAGGGGGATGTGCCAGCAGCAGGTGCATCCATTTCGCAGGCCTCGGGGGGGCCCGTTGCTGCACTGACCACGGGCTCCGCTGAGTACTCTGCAGCTGCCTCTGGCGTAGGACTCGAAGCCTGATGCGCGTCACGAGACGCATCACATGCGGCCTCGAGTTTCATTTCTTGCTGGCCTCCTCCGGCTTCACCTCTCTTGTCGCCTTCCCGCTTCTCTAAGAGACTCCCCGGCCGCTTCTCCTCCTCCTGCGGCGCGACCACGCCGGACTGGGGCGCTACGCTGGCAGACGCGACAGGCGCCTTTGCACTGGCGTGGCTTCGCGACCGATGCCCAGCGGGCACGACAGCCGAGGAGGCGCGTGAGCCTGCGGGCGCCTGGGCGAGCTCCTGGGCGCCGCCGGGGCTCGGCTGCTGCGGCGCTGCGCCGGCAACTGGCAGACCCGCAACGGCGAAGGCATGACGAGTGCCAGCCGCCGCGGGCGCAGCGGGCCCGTGGGTCAAGCCCAGAACCCCAAGGCCGAGTTGCGGGAAGCGGGGTTGACCCTGCTGCTGCTGCGCCCGGTAGCGCATCAGGGCGTCTTGAATCACGAGGACTTCTTCGCGGCTCAGACTGGGCGGGCGGCTCTGGGCGGCCGCCGAGCGGCTCGACGCCGAGACCCTGTAGGCCCCCCTCGCGTTTCCACACGTCATCGACGGGAAGCGGAGAGGTAGGATCTCCGCCGTCGCCTGCCTCGTGATGATGCGGTCCAAGCGCCCCTCCTCGGGCGCCGCTGGGCCGCGTCCCCCGGGGCCCGCGGGACTGCCGCTCGCCCCGACGACCGGAGCGCCCCTCCGGCGAGCCACCCACCGACCCATGGGCGCAGGGAAATACGCCACCGCCGCACCGGAAGGGGGGGCCGTCCACTGTTTCTGGTAGGGCAGTGCGGCGCCGCCGGAGGGCAGCCGCGCGACATGCGCCGGGATGCCATTGGGCAGCCGCTGGCGAGGCGTCCGCGCGGACGACGGCGGCGACGCGCCCGCGTAGGACGAGGAGTCGCTCGAGGTTCTCCGCGTCGTCGGCCGTGCCGCCGCCGAGCCGCCAGCGAATCTGCCGTATCTGTAGAAAGAAATCGGCGCGTCCTCTCGCTTCCCCCGCTGGGCGCCGGCACCCTTGGACGGCGCAGAGGACGACGACGAGCCGTACGCCGCAGACCCCTGCCACCCCACCCCCTCCTGTGCGCCTCCGTGCCTCGCTTCGGGACGCTTTGTCCTGTCTCGCGCCTGGAACAGACTGACGAGGTGTTTGACTAGTCGGGAGTTGGTCTCTTCGGTGACGGACTCAATCTTCTGCGCCACCGCCGGCACTCGGCGGCCGATGACGCCGCCGCGCTTCGCCTCACCTCGCAGGCCACCGCCGCGGCCTGCGGAGGAACCGACGGCAGCTGCGGAGCCCTGCGCAGCGCCAGCAGGCGCGGGCGAAGCGGCTGCGTGCAGCTCGCGAAGTCTCTGGAGCCACTGGAATTCCTTGCTGGCTGGGGCCCCATGCCAAGTCGCCATCTCGCGTCGAGCCTCTTCGCGCCGCTGCGCCTCGTGCTCGGCTCGAGTTCGCTGTCGCATGTAGAAATCATCCAAGTAAGACACGGCCCCGCCGCCGCTCCCTCCTGCGGACCCAGTGCTCGAGAGGCGGCAGGCGGCGCCCGCAGGTACGTTCGCCCGTCGCGGTGCCTGGGCGCCGTCGCCTTCTCTGGAGGGACCTTCTTCCCCACGGAGGCCCGTCTCTTCGCTCCCTGCCCGGGCGAGCCCCCGGGCGGCGGCCCCCGAGGGCCGTTTCGCAGGCCCTTCACGAAGCTTCTGCGCATGTGACGCGTCGCTGCCGCCTCTCGTGACTGCCGCCACGACGTTGCCTCGGTGAGCGTGGGCAGCGAACCCATCGGCGCTCACCGGCATGACTGGCGGCACGCGGATGGACGACGTGGCTGGCGCCACAGATCGGACTCGGCCTCCGCCCCCGGCGGCAGTCTCCAGGGGAATCGAAGGCGAGTCTGCGGCCTCCAGCAAACCCGCAGGCCCTAGAGAGAGGCCCTCGGTGCCCCCAACCAAGGCGTCGAGCTTGAGGAAGACAGGGGCGTCTCTTCTCGGGGACTTTGCAGGCGCGTCGGCGTCGGAGTCCTGCTTGGCGGACTCTTCGTCTGCATGCGTGGCGGCGAGCGCCGGGGAGACACCAGCGACGCCTTCGCTGTTGCCCACGCTGTAGGGGGATGCATCCGCGAGCAGGGCGGCTGTCGTCTCCAGCTCTGCATCGCCTCGTCGCTCTTCTTTCCCGAGCACCGCTTTCCCTCCGTCCTCACCCCGCCCCAGAGGGCTTTCCGCGGTGTTTGGCGCCATGGTGTGGGTAGACTTGGATTCCCTCTTGCCTGCTTCCGCGGTGCCGGTGCTGTCTTGCGTGCGTGAGAACGTCGAGCGAGATGGAGTGGAGACGCGGCCCCTGCTGAAGTCGCGTCTCTCTCCAGCGGTTTCGCTGGAGAATTGGCCAAAGGAAATAGGGGCCCGTGTGGCGGCAAGATGCGCGCGGTCGCAGATAAAATCGGGCTCGGGCACCGATCTCTTGGTGTCTATATCACAGCCCGCGAGTGATTCGCCAAAGGAGGCGCCATGCGACACACCGTGCACAGGTGAAACAGGCGGCTGATCTCCTTCGGAAGGAGCTACCTGGAAGCAGGGAGCGGAGCGAAAATCAGAGTTGTGTGAACTACAGGTGCAGGTTGGAGGCCGTCCACCATTCATTTTCATGCGCGACCATAGCGAAAGTCACTCGCCGCCGTGGCTTCCGATGCCCACGCAGGCCACTATAGATTCACTTGGATGGGCACTAGAAACAAAGAGATGAGGTCTATCAGTCCATCACGTGGGTGTGGACGCACCGGAATGACAACTGATGTGATGATGCGCCACCGCAAAAAGTCCCTAGGTTACCTGGGGACAGGCGCACTGCCTACAGTGGAACTCGTGCGCACGCTCAGGCTCGGAGCACAGTGCTAGTCTGTACGGTGGAAGGAGTGCGGAATAAAAACCTCTACCTCCCGCCTTTCGCAGAAGACGAACCGCAGCTAGTTACAGAGGGGACGACGCCCCGGGCTGCCACACCAGCCTTTTCGTTCCTCGGCAACCAAAAAGGAGAGTGCGCACAGTGCTTAAAGAGCCACCTCGAATATGTTCAGGACACACTCTTCAACACATGAAAATGATTTGCCGAAATATGCGCGAGTCGACACACATCTGGGCTCTCCTCTGAAAGTGGATCGAGACACTCGACGCTGGCTAGGAAGAATTCACGCCGGAGCAGAAGAGGCAAGCCGCTGGCCACGGCGAGATTCGCCCTTCGAATGCCTATACAAAAAGACACAAAGATCAAGGCTGCAATCAGAAAGGGTGGAAAAACGGAAGGAGCGCCAACTTTCGGCAGCAAACATCCCACTGCCTCGGAAGGCGCTGTGCCAACGGCTGTGCGAACACCCAAACAGTTCACACGCAGACTTGCATGACTAAAACTCAGGCCAAGGAGCACGAAGACGCATGGCCACATGTGGAGGAAAAAACTCAAAAACATCGGATAAAACATTGTACGGAGCGAAAGGACCACCGAAAGGTGACAAAACATTTTCGTCTACATTCACTGGCGAAAAGACGGGCGGAGCGCCGCGAGCGGGAAAAGTCGCCCTCTTGCATCGTCTCCGCTCAGTTAGTATCCTTACTCGAAGAAGAACCTGAAAGGGAGTATGAAAAGTCCGTTTATGGTCAGCTGTGCCTTTTTTTCGGGGGAGAACAATGACCAGCGTGGTACTTCATCTGTCGTGGCAGCTTCGAAATGAGATGCGCGTCCATATCCAGACCGCCTGGCACCGTATATCACTGCCCTTCGCCGCGCTTCAACCTTTCAGTGTAAGCGTACAATCCTTTCTATCAGTATTTTTGTCGCTCACCTGAGTAAATCCCTCGGCATGCATCTCTAACGGAAGAGTCTGCGCACAATGTTTGAAGGCCATTGCTTCTCCTAGTATGCAAGCGCACACCTTGCGCGCAATCACATTCCCGGTATGTTACTGGGGCATCCAACGGAACCGCACCCAGACCCGGGCTTTTAAGAATCTGCTTATGGTAGTCTGGCAGCCGAGCAGGGTTATCGTAAGCCACTAAAACTTTGGAGAATGTGGCTTGATTAGCATGCTTCACGAGGCACTGCATCTGCCGGTGTGCGCGCGTTGGGTTAGACTGGGACCGCGGGCAGGGCGGTGCACAAGCGCCAGAGTGGTTTCTCGCTTGCAATTACCAGAACGGAGGGTTGTTCGGACGAGGATAGCACCTGGCAGTGCCTAGAAGAGTGAAATCCCTGCGTCAGTTTGTCTCGCGCGATGTCGGTCCCTCGACTGCGCTGACGACATCGTGCAGGATTTCAGTCCGTATGAGCAACTCACGCTCAAGCGTCGTCAAACCGTGACTGTGTTGCCGAATCTCTGCCCAAACAACCCATTGATCAGATTTCAGAAGCACGCTGGCTCGCACTCTAGGGAAACGCGGATGCGGGGAAGTGCCGCTCCTTGCTCCCCGCGTCGGACCCTCTCTCCCTTTCCGGTTGCGTTTCGACATCTCAGTAGACCCTCCCATCCCGCCCCACGCTAACTCGCCTCTGCGTCCACGTTGCCGGGGGAATGTGCCTGGTTTGTCCCTGAGTGGCGTCTGGTGTTGGGAAGAGGGTGCCAACTACTCACTAAGCACGTCGTTAGAGTATCTGGGCGGCCGCACACCGATGCGAGGACTCCATAGTGTGTGGATATGACTCCTCGCACGCCGGCCGCTTTGGACGGACGTAAATCACTACCAGTCAGTAAAAGAGTGCGCTACTCACTACAGATTCTGGGCTCTGTGACGCACACGATTCTGTTTCGTCTAGCTAAATATGCGTGTGAAGAAGGGGGTTCCACGGAAGCTGGCAGTGCAGTTCCCACTTGCGGAGGCAGACCTGCAATATGAATTGTTTGATATATCAATGACGGAGTTTGAAAACGGTGACTGCGTGGCAGGTACCGCCACACTGATACGAGGAAAAAAGATTTTCTTTTCGTTTGGGTGCCTTGGTCCAAGGAAAGCATCCCCCAGCTTTGCAAAGAATTCTACGGAGAAAGGACAAGACATAAATCCTTCGCATATACAAGACACAGCACTCTCCAGGGATCGTTCGCTTGGGAACCCAAGCGACGAGGCGTCGAATCGAGACACATCCCACGAGTCGCCCGCCGCGCGACCCTGTTCAGGACTCACCTGATGCAACTCCTTTGTGCGACGCACCCGCGCGTGGCTTCACAGACACACATCGTGGACATCTGTCTCGTGTATGTGCGTGCAAACGTTGGTTTGCAAGCAAGAAACCGCGGGCGCATGAAACGTCTCTGTAAAACCGGACAGAGAGCGGAAATCACGGATTCGTCAGAGGAAAACGGTGCGCCTCCCAAAACTCGGCCGGTGCACACAGCTTGCCAGTCTAACACACACTTTGGAGGTGAACAGTCTAAAGCGGCGAACAGGTGGGAAGCCAAGCAAGGCCAGACACGGGCGGAAACCGCAGACCCTCAGACGGCCCGCGAGCACGGCCTCGTGCCTTCCCCGCCCCTGCCCTTCCTCTGCCCTTCCCGCAGCCCCCCTCAGCCAGCGGCCTGCGCGTGAGTCTACCTTGTACAGGGAGAGACTGTGAACGACGAAGAGTGAACTCGCCACAATGGCCAAGCGCCGTTGTTCGTCGCGACCCCGCAGGACGTGACATCTCAATGCATCCCAGGCGGAAACAGGCGTCAAACACAAGTGGGTGGGCGTTTTCATCACGAGTGACGGACGTCACCGATGACTCCACCGGCATGGAAGCCACACGCCTTGCGTGCGAGTGACGCGGAACCCGAGTCAAAGAACGATGAACCCCATGAACGCAATCTAACAACCCCCCGCCGTCGTATCGCCGTCTGGAAAAACCCCTGCGGTCTCATTTGGGCAGGGTCGGCAATGCTCCACTCCCCCACGGCGGCGTCCTCGCATCTCCTTCTAGAAAAATCCACTCTGGGGAGGGTTCTTGTGATAACTCGCGCCTATCGTGCTCTCCACGCGCCCCTGCAGTCCTGGTCGGAATCAGGAGAATCCCAGTCGCCCTGTCGCCCGTCCTGTTTGAGACACATGGGCAAGCTCAGAAAGAGATCGATTCACCAGCCATCCGCACGGCTCATCTGCGTCCCTGACAGGTTCTCGTGCTACTTCCTTCCTGAATGCTGCAGACGCCGAGCGAAAGCTCAGGCATGGGCCTTGCCACCCCTTCGCCCCCCCCATATCCTCCTTGTGAGGACGCAACCCGCCGTATCCGGCAGAGAACAAGCACCTCGAAAGACGGGCCTTACCCAGTTGCTTCGCGTGCACTCGTCGTCGGCATCTTGGTCATCTTCTTCGCCGCGCCCTCCGCCTCGCTCGCTGTCAGACTCATTTTCAGATCCGGACGGCGGCCCTTCGCCCCCTCCAGCCTCTCCGCGCTCCGCGTCGTCCGCATAGGAGACCTGAAACGGAAAGAAAACAACACGCGAAGCACGCGTGCGGTTGCAGAAGACCAGCACACAAATGAACGTTGAGTGTGCCCCCCTTCGCCTCGAAGAACTGGCTGCCCACCACTCCGCCGAGCACCAGTACCTCGCGACTTAAAGTGTTGGCAGTCTTTGGCCTCCCGCATGCGGCATCTCATAGGGAGAAGAGACTGGTTTTGGTATGCTTTGCGCTCGCGCGTCCCCACCCTCTGCGTCCGGTCCAGTCTCTCCTCAACTTACCTCGCTGGCTGACGCCGGACGAAGTTCGCTGGCACTGCGCCGCTGCTCCTCGGCCGGTCGCAGTGGGGCCCGTTTGCTTCGGGCGCCTGGCTCGAAGGCGTTTCCTCGCAGGCGTGGGGAGTCGTCCGCCGCCTTCGCGTTCCCCCCTTCGCGTGGCCTGCCAGGTTCCTCCGCTGAAACCGCGAGTGCTCCCCTCTTGAAGTCGGCGTCTCTGCCTCCGGCCGTCTTGTCCCGCTGTTGTTCCATTCTAAACGTCCCTGGCTCTGAGGAGCCTGCCTCTGCGGGGCCTGGCGCTCCAACCCGCGTTGCCGACTTCTCCCACTCCTTTCCTGCACCTTCATCGGCAGGCGGAATGTGCGCAGGCTCGCGCGATGTGCCCCCCGTCGCCCGCTGATCGTTCGTGGGAGCCCAGCTAGCGGCGGCGCCGGCGACACCCGTCCGGTTGGCTGCTGGGCGCGGCTCCAACCCCAACGTCTCCCCGCCGTGTGCCGAGGCGCTTGACGGCGCCGCGCTCTCGAGCGCACACAGCGGAGGTTCAGACAATTCGGACTCCCACGTCTGCCTTTTGACGCTGGCGGTTTGAGGGTTTGTGGCGTTCGCGAAAAAACTCGCATCTCCGCGGTCTGCCGCGGGCTCCACTGCCGATGGCGCCTGGTCGTCGGCGAGAGTCCACGGCGACAGAGGAAGCGGAGATGCGGCAGCCAGCGCTCGGGGGCCGGGTGACAGCGTCTGCGCGCGGTCGCCCTGCGAACCCCAGTGCGCAGACGCGGCAACGAGACCCGCGGTCGCCGCGCTCTCGTCCTCCCAAAACGCGGCTCCAGGCTCGAGGTGCTGCTGGGCCGCCAGGAAGCGCCGGTATTCGTCAACGACGCGATCCCGCTCGTGCGAGACGATGCGGTGGATGTCAGGCGAGAAGCTGAGAAGCCGCGACAGGGTATAGACAGGCCGAAAGGAGGACGGTTGCACGACGAGAATGCAACAAGAAGCATTCAGCAAGCGCGACGCCAGCTGACAGACACGCCAAACGCTCAAGCAACCGGGCAGGAAGAAATCCGCGATCTCTAAGGCACGCTTTGACTTGGCCGCTGCGCCGTTCCTCCTCTGAAAGAAAGCGCAGAGGCGACACGCAGGCCCAGGGATCTAGTGCGGCTGCATGCCACTTCTGGTTGACTCATGCTGCTTTCCTTCGCACTCGCAAACGTGACGCCTACAGATCCTCGTGCACACTGACACAGCTCCTGTATCTGCTCATTCCCTCCTGCGTGGGAACTGAAGAATCAGCGTGCCCGCGGCGAGTTGCCTCCCTTTTCGACTCCCAACCAGGATCCCGCAAACCGAAACATGTGGGCTGACGCTGCGTCTCTCCTTTCTGTAGCGAACTTGACGCGTGAGCACGCCCGCGTAGACTTGATGGCCTCCTAGTCAAGCCTTCTTACCCTAGAGACTCGAGGAGATTTTGTTCGAAGGTGATCCCACTGCTCATCGTCGAGTAGAGGCCCACGTCTGCCGCGCCCCCCGCTGTCCCTCCCTCCGTATCGGCCGTGTTGGAGTCGCCGTCGGGCGCCGCGTCAGGCGACGCGGCGCCAGGCATCGCGGCGCGAGTCTGAAAAGGCGCCTGGCAGATGCCGTCGCAGCTTCCTGCTGCCGCTCGAGACTGGCTGCAGCCTTCGCCCGGCGCGCTGCCCGCACGCCGGGAAAGCACGGTCGCGTTTCCGGTGTACGGAGGACACGGGACGGGGAGAGGCGGAATGTTCATGATATCGCCGCTGCCGAGAGATCGCCGTAGAAAAGGCTGCGTCCGCGAGTCGAAGCGAGGCCCGATCCTGAGCGAGCTGACACTGCCACCCCCATAGCTGCAGCCTGTCGGCTGATCGTGCGGCATGGAACTTGCAGGCGCGTCGGAAAAGGACGCCGGCTGGCTCGAGAAGGTGCCCAAGCTTCCAAAGTCGCCCAGAGACCCCACGGCGCCCACCGCGGGAGACACGGCGGCCAGGCCCCTCTGCAGTCCGGGAACCAGCGCGGCGAGCAACAGCTGCTGCAGCTGCAGCTGGAAGAGCTGCTGCTGCTGAAGCTGCTGAAGAATCTGGTGCTGAACGGATGCGAACTCGCGCAGGGCGCCCTCAGCGCATGCGCCCGCGTCTGCATACGATGTCGCAGGGGGGACGGTCTCGAGCTCCTCCCTCGACGCGCTGCTTTCCGCGCAGGGGCGCGGAAAGCAGGGCAGGCCGTCCGCCTCAGGCAGAGACGGGCACGACGCGTCTCCAGGAAAGCAGGACGACAACGGCCCTGCGTGTGCGCTGCTGGCGACTGCGGGGCCTAGGGCGTGGCTCGCGCGCAATGCCTGCTGCTGTCTTTGAAGATAAAGGACGTGGTTCTGCTGTAGAAGAAAGAGTTGACGAAGGTCAGGCGGAGCGGGGCTCGAGAAAACCGAGGGATCCTCTGCCCGCACCGCCCCGCCAGCTCTTGCCCCGCTGCCGCAAGGCGAAGGGGAGCTTGTGACTCCGCGAGACAGATCCGCGGTCGCCCTGCCGGGGGGCGCTTCCAACGATGACCGAATTCTCGCACTATCATGCCCCACAGTGGAGAGCCGATCCTCCGCTCCTGAACGGGAGAAGCGGTCCCCGTCCTCCCCCTCCCCGCCGCCAACTACGCCTGCACATGCGGAGCCCCTGCGGCCGCCCCGGGGGAGCCTGTTCGCCAATGCGCAACGCGCCGCGCTTGCGCTCTCGTGTGGGGTGTGCGGCGTGATCTCACGGGGGGCGAGTTGCGGACGGCCCGCCAAAGCGGCGACGCCGGCGAGAGACTCTGCCGTCCCCGCTCGTGGCGACCGCATAGGCCCCCCGGCAGGCGAGGCCTGCAGGGCGCGCGAAGCAAGCTTCGCGTTTGTCTCGGCAGAAAAATGCGAAGGGGGCGTGTCCCTCGCAGAGTTTGCAGACCGGAGACTGTCGCCCAGCCCCTCCCGCTGGCCGCCGGTCGGGCCTGCGTCCCGCCAGGGCGTCTGAGGAGAGCTCGAAGCAGCAGAGGCAGCGTCTCTTCCAGCGGAGCCGCCACCGGCTTGAGTGGCCTCCGCAGTAAAGCGGCTCTCGCCTAGGCAATAAGACGGATCCGCGTCGCCCGCATCCACGCCAGAGAGCTTCCCCTCCAACTTCCAACCTCCCGTGGAAGACCTGGACGTTTGCGCGACCTCCCGCAGTCGCCGCGCGTCACTAGCGCTGTACCGGCGACTGGAGAGGGACGGCGCGTCAAGGGACAAACTGTGGAGCGGCGCGCCGCTGTCGATCGAATGCCGCAGGCCTGTGGGCGACGGCGCTGCCGGCGCGGCACTGCCGCCATCCGCCGCCCGCGTGGGGGTTAGGGAGTGACGCGCGAGAGCCAACGTATCTGCGATTCCGTCTTCGCTGAACGACGGCGGTGTGGGAAGTCGCGGCGCCGGATGGCCGTGCAAAGCGCCCTCCTGAAAGGAGACTCGTCGCAGCAGCTCAGCGGAGCTCAGGAGACGACCGGGGCCCTGGAAGGAGCCTCGCCGCCGACAGGCCGGACCCTGCGCCCCACAGGCACTCGACGGGCTGCGCGCCGCTGGGAGGGGCGGCGCCTCGCGCAGAGCTCGGCTAGCTGCAAAAAACACGGGCAGACAACAAGGGAACGGAGTATCAAGACTGAATAGAAAGCCGCCATCCACCGGCACCAAGACACACGCCCACAAACGCATTCATACATCGTAGGTACATACTGCTGAGGCGCAGAGGACGCCACACATAGTTAACACATCAGGGAATTGCGTGCACGCATACATGTCTGGGGCTAAGCAGCCCCCCCCCCCCCCCTCCCCCCCCGTCTCTGAGGGAGTCACGAAAATCATTCGCAAAGGGGCGATCGAGCGTCCGCTGCCGCCGAAAAGCAGACTTACGCGTTTCCTCTCTCTGTCGGTTGTCTGTCGACTTGCTTTCTTTGTGCGTGTGCGGCTGCGGGACTGGCGGAGCCGGTGGCGCAGCGCCTCTGTGCAGCAAGCCTGGTCGCTTCGGCCTGCCTGCAGCGGCGTCTGCCGGTCCCTCATCGGCAGCGGCGCCGTCTTCGTTCTTGTGTTCCCCAGGCTTCTTTGTCAAGCTCTTTTCGCGCTCGCCAGCTGTTATCCGAGGGGCCGCGGCGGCCAGGAATCTGGAGAGGCATGCCGCACTGCTCGTGTTTCCATCCCGCCGCCCTGCAGCTGCGTCGCTCGGCTCGCAGGTGGATTTCTTCGGCTCGTCTTCCCCGCCCAGCTTCAAATTGGATTCTCTGGCTGTCCCACCGCCTTTCGCGTGGGCGCGCGGCTCGGAGGACTCCTCCGCCTCTTCGTCTTCGCCTTCTTCAAGTTCTTCATCGACTTCTTCTTCTGATGCGCGCGGGAGCGACGCAGGGGCCTCCTCGTCCCTCGGCGACGGCGGCGTGGACTCGCCATGCAGCACCAGCGACGGCGGCTGACTGAGAATGATGTCCACGTCGCTGTCGCTGCATCCGCTGTCGTCTGACAAAAGTTCGTCGAGGTCTTCCTCAAGAACTGCGGGCACCTCGCCCCGCCCCTTCTCGTCGTTCCACGGCGCGGCGCCCAGCGCGTCACTCGACGCAGCCTGGTGACCCGCCGCCGTGGAGGAGGCCCCCGGATCCGGAGTGGAAGATGAAGAAGAAGAGGAAGCGGAAGAGGAAGCGGAGGAGGAAGCGGAGGAGGAAGCGGAGCTCGATGAAGAGGACGTCTGCTGCCTGTGACCCGGGGGAGGCGGCGGCCCGCAGACGCCTCCCCGCGCAGCCGCAGCAGGCCTCGCGAGAGAGGCAGCAGCCACGACCGCGAGGAGGGACGTGGGACCCTGGCGGCCGCGAGGCGGGAGCCCAGCAGACGGCAGCAGCCCTGGCAGGGGGCCCTCGAGCTCCTCCAGGCTCCGATTCACCAACTGAGGCACCTGGTGTACCTGAGGCATACACCATCGCGGAGGCACAACCATGGAGAAGACGGATGAGAGGGAGCTGCGGCACGCCGCGAGGTGAGAGAGAGAGCAGGAATGGAATGGCGGGGTTTGAAGCGCAAAGGAACAGAGGGCCGTGGGCGCGCACTGTCACTCGTCCAGTTCCTGCGAGTCATCAATCAGCGGCCTGTCGCCCGTGTGTCACAGAGGCCGCTGCAACCGGGAACTGACAAACACACCAAGAAGGACAACGCGATTCACCCCGGCAAAAGTTCACGCACATCAGTACCGGCCGCAGTGTGTGTGTATGCGTGATCTATCCGCCCCCCCCCCCCCCCCCCCCCCCCCCCCCCCCCCCCGCCTCCTTCCTCCAGGCGTTTTCGCGACGCGTACTGAGCGCAGCAGTTCTTCGTTGCTGTAGACGTGTCGGCGTATCTCTCTCCACTGGTTGCTGCTCAGATTCACATTCCAGGGGCAGACGCTCTTCACCCAGTTATACTTGGAGCTGATGCAGCCCGTGCGCGGGTCGCGGCGGCTGTACCAGACGATTTGGCAGTTGTGGATCTTCTCCAACTGGCCGCGCGTCGTGATCGCCCCTCCGCCGGGACCCGCGCCGCCCGCCGGAGACGCGCGACTCTCCGTCGGGCGCACGCGCTCAATCAAGGCTCGAAAGGACTTAATCACGCCTCCGTGGCAGACGATGATCACCCGCAAGCCTGCGCGCCACGGGAGGAAGGAAACAAGCGGACAGCAAACACGCAGAAAAGACTGGGGGAGCGGAAAAAAGGCACGCAGCATCAACAGAGACTAGAGGGGATGAATACCAGCGCGTCCATCCACACTGGCGCCGC
Organism: Besnoitia besnoiti; assembly: GCF_002563875.1. Taxonomy (NCBI): domain Eukaryota; phylum Apicomplexa; class Conoidasida; order Eucoccidiorida; family Sarcocystidae; genus Besnoitia; species Besnoitia besnoiti. The sequence continues at coordinate 1,375,991 of NC_042358.1, forward strand.
CTGCGCAAGTGCAGCAGGCACAGTCCATCCTCAGTGCGACAAAGGAACACAATGCAGAGGAGCAGGGCAGGACCCAAGCTCACAAATGCCTAGAATGACACTGCGTTGAACCAAACAACGCAGACAAAAACTAGGTACAGACGCACCTGAGCAAGATTCGCAGAGGTTTTCCATCACCCGGTCGACGCGTAGGCAAAGATTCGCGATCGACTCTCCGCCTGAAGGCTGTGCAGGAACGCAAACGGGAAGCCAGAAAACCCAGAAGGCAGCGACATCTTCGCGAGTATGCGGGAGGAAGTAAAACAGCTCAGAAGGACGCCCGCGCCGTCTGCCGAATTGTCTCTGTCGGGCCTTTTCCCCCGACAGAGCCAGCACACATCTTTGTCACTTCAGTGGCGTTGGCGAAACCACATGTGAACATTCTGTGACACGTCTACAAAGCTATCTTCGTGTCTTGTGTGATTTTCGGCTCGCACCTGCCAGTAGAAGGCATCTCGCTCTTTCCGCCGCATTTCTTCAGGGTGCTGCTCGTGTCTCTCATGGTGAGGCTTGTTCGCCAGAATCCCGCGGTCGCGCTCGCGCAGGTACATCTCCGTCGCCCACCGCGCCGTCGGAAGCGACAACATCGCTGCCGTCTCCATCGCCCTGCAGAGAGACAGAAACCAAGAGCGCCGCGAGACATGCCAGCGCCTGCGGGCGGTCAGGCACTCTTCACTGAGTGCAGGCAGACACCTCTCTCCTGGGAGGCCCGCGATCCCCGAAGTCACTATATGGAAAGAGACAACCGACGCACTCCTACGTCTTCACTTGCATGTGCAGTCAATGGAAGCCAACTGATGTGCGTAGATACGCATCAGGAGGACTCGTTGGAGCATGCGCAACTCGCCACGGAATAAGGTTTCCTGACGAGCTAGTCGACTCCCGAGCTGTGCGCGCGCCCACGTCCCGCATGCGCTGCGCTCCTGAGGAGATACGTAGACAAGTGACTCGACAGCGAGGACGGGCGAGACCTCGACCTACGCTGAGAGGGCACCCAGCCCAGAGAGTGTATGCAAATGCGTAGCTGGGGTCAAGCCTCGCGTGTGTCAACGGACGACGCGTTCACGAGTGGGTGCTGCCGGTCACTGCACTCACCTGACGTATTCGGAAGTGAAGTATTTGTCGAAGAGCGTGGCGACGTTGGATCTGATCCACCGACCAGCGACAGCCGCTTGCATGCGCCCTTTGTCGGTGAGTCGGTACAGGCTGTTGTGGCGCTCGCGGAACTCCTCCGACCAGACGCCGATGCCTGGCTCAGCCGCGAGCGCCTCTTCGCGAAGCGCGCTCGAGGGGGGGGAGGAGGCGGAGCCGGAGGCGGCGTCTGCAGCTTGTGCGCGGCAGGTCTGCTGCTGCCGGCAGAGGCGCTGCGCCAAGTTTCCCTCGGACTGGCCATGGCGCACCAGAACGAGATCAACGGGCATGTTTCGATACATCTTGCAGACGCGAAGGCGAAGTGCTCGGAGACCAGCGCGGAACGCGCACGGCGGGCAAGCCGAGCGACGCAAGCAGGAGTCTGCAAAGAAGGCAGGAACCAAACGCGAAAAGATACCGGGACCCGAACTGGCCCGGGGGGGTGAGGACATGAGAGATGCCAAAGGAGAGCGGCTCCGTGTCTGCCTCGGATTCCGCTAAGCCCCAGCCAAGGCCGTCGGCGCGGATCACGGAAGCGAAACGAAAAGACAAAACAGGCAAGGATGGCAAAGAGGCAGCAACGAGCGCCGAAGACGTCGCAGAGCCCGCACGAGGCTTGGAACGCTCATAAAGACATCGCATATATCTTTTTGCAATTCTTGCTGAATCGCATTAAAGTCGTGCAACGGATGTCTCGCTCGCTACTCCCCCCCCTCCCCCCCCCCTCCCCCCGACCCCGCCCCGGGGGGGGGCCCCCGCACCTCAGTCAGTCGATGCCCAGTAGTCTCAAGCCTCCGTTCATTCTGCGCCCGCCAGTCTTGGCTTGCTTCCTCGCCTCGGGCGAGCCACGCGGTGGGGACATCAGGGTCTCGTATCGCGGAAAATGAGAAGCGATTCGCATGCGACCCTCACTCCCTTGAACCAAGCAGCTGGCGCGTAAGTCTGTGGTGCGACGTACTCAGCGGTTCGCCGTCTGCGTGGCTCTGTCAAGCAAAGTCGCATGATGTGGAGAGCCGGCACGGTCCGTGGGCCCTCTCCGCGCGCTCCGCATGACGCCCTCCTGCAGCACTCGGAGTTCAGAGTCTGCTCGCCGGCAATAGCGCGAGTCATATCCGCGGGAGAGTCAAGCCAAAACTAGTCGCTTACATGACGAGATGTATGGGGATGTGGAAGGCGGAGGGAAGCGGCAAACGTAGGGAGGCTCGCTTGGCGCAAAAATTGAGGGACTCCGCAGACGTGCCAGGCGGTTTCATCAGGAGCACACTGAGCCACTTCGGGCGAGGCAGGCGCTTCCAAGTCAAATGCTCGCCTACAGGATGTGGAGTGCGTGAGTCTGGCGGCGGTGCAGCCACGCATTAGAAAGAGGCCACAGTCTGAGAGTGCAGCGCATCTCAAAAACCCATTGAAGAATTAGCAAAGTAAGCTGCCGCGAAGAGACGCGTCAATTCTAACGCGCGCTCGACGCGCGTTCTAGAAAATTTAGCCGCCGCATGCAAATTAAAGAAGAAGTTTGGAGTCGAATAATGGAGTTTCCATCCGGAGTGCTTCGCCTCTAGAGACGGATAATGTCAGCACCGTGAATGTACGCAAGTTAGGCAAAAGGGCACAGTAGTTCGCGACAGGTGCGCCAGTGCTTGTTCCCGCGGAAAGAGTGAACAAGGAACCTCTGAAGGTCAAGGATATCTAGTGGAATCTCGAGAAAAGAGAAACTTGACGGCTACACCCGTGTCTGAATACCAGAGCAAGGCGCATGCTCTACCCCGGCTCGACAAAGCACGCATGCGTGTGTTCGGACTTGCGCGAACATGCGCGCATGGCTCGAGACCGCGAGAACAAGAACTCGTGCGACAGTCTTATCTCTGAGGTGGTTTGTTTCGTTGCCGATTCAATTTGGATCCTGCTAAATTTGACAGAAAATCCAGGGGGCGAGAAATAAGTCTTGGGGTACCAGGTCCGCAAGCCGGCGGCATGTCGGTCATAACGCGGTTGAGATCCCGTTCATGTACCGATCTTCTTACGGTAAATCTCGCCGCTCATTAAGACTCACTTGACCTGTTCACAGGGTAAATCAAGGCTCTGTGCTCTTCTGGTTCTCCCGCATCGCACGGTTCGACAGAGTCGCAGGCGTCGTGGCTCGCTAGCAACATTGCTGCCGCGACGAGCTTCGCAGCCGACAGCACCCGACAGTAGTCACGTCGTGTTCGTCGAACGCGTAAGCGCCCCCTTCGCTTGTGAGCCGGACGTGCGTGTTTTGTGGAGACGTTTGCGCTCTTCTCTGTTGCATCCCTGGGAAGGCGACCGTCCAGGCTGTCACTAGTGGAACCTGCTTCGTGTCTCGTACTCTAAGGCAGCGTCGCCTCTGTTGACGTGGCAGTGTATTGAGACGGAAGTTTGGATTTAAGGAGCTTCCGATTCGAACATGTAGTGCCGGTGCTGGTACCTTCGCGTCTGCGAGCATTCTCACTGTCGTCAACGAAAGGGTGACTCTCACGAGATTGGTTCCACCGTCGCTGCATCTCCCACGCGATCGATGTGGCGGTCCCTTACTACTTCACCACCCATTCGCACTGAGTGCCAACAAGGGGGTGATCCAGAAGTCTCTAAAAAACATCCCTTCGAGCTTACGCTGCGAAAGGATCGCACCGCGGATCCAGGGTGTCGAATAATTTCAGCGTGATCCTAGCGTCCGTTCAAACTGCAGTATTACCAACAGACGATGGCATCAGTATCATTACTACTGCGGTTTCCTGCATTGTCTACTGTGGTAGCCGTTTGCGTGCTCTTTTCTGGCCCCTGCATGATATGTCACTCAAATGTAGCTGGTCGCTCTGAGAGTTATGGTACGCCATCACCATATGCGGGGTCCGGAAGAGAACAAAAAACAGAATCATATAGATTGACCACTGGTGGAGCACGGTGGCCTTCCTGTCATAAAGGGATCGACGTAACGGACGAGCCAGCGCGAATGCAATGGAGAATGTGCGTCATCTTCATTCGAAGCGTGACTCGCTCCCCAATCCGCCACAGCATATTAGGTCCCCGACGTTGTAAAGTAGAGGTGCCGGTACGCCAAGAATGCCTCAAGCATGCTGGAAAAGCAAGCACAGAAGACAAACGAACACAGAGTGACCGTACTCGGAGGATGCGGCGAAGCAATGTAGTATAACTTGAAAGAACACTTTCGAGAGCACGTCAGGGTTCATTGGAATCTGCAATAGCGGTGCTTCTGTCTCGGTAACTCAAGCCGGCCGCGATGATGTCGGTTTTCTTGCTGCTGCTTGCGGTCCGTTTATGAGTTCTAAAAGTTACGAGGTGCTCAGGATGAACCACGAAAGAAATCAATGGAGTGTACTCCAGTGCCCTCTGGAGCGTACGGCGTTTCCCTCAGGAGACTTGCTGCATTAGTCCATTGGCGGTGTGTAACTCTGGGACCACGCTTACTTGAAATGTCGCAAAAATGGGAGAGATTTCAGTAGCTTGTCGAGGCACTCAGATGCCCTCAAGAGGTACTTGTCAAAAAATGGGCTTCGCAGAGCCGCCAAGCCTATGCATTTTCTCCTTCATGGTGAACCAGGGAAGAGAAGAGCACGCGAGGGTCAGCATACTGGTGCGAACCGGGCAACTCTGACTCCGAGTATGAAGTTAAAGAAGGCTAGGTAAGGCTTCGTGTTTCTGCATGTATATGTTGCATGTGTAGGTGTTGTCTACGAACAGCGTCCGGGGGTGTCCGACGACACGTGAGAAACGGCATGCAATACAATCAGCACCTCAGGCGTGCAATGAGCATCAACACTCGGTTTTCTAGGGAGTTGCGCGGCATGTGCTGTGTGCTAAAAGATGCCATCTGGGGTGGAGACAAGGCCGGTGTCACCACGAACACCAACGGGGGCGCGGAATTCAAGTTTTGCCTACGTTTACATGAAAATCGACGCCGGTTGGAATAAAGAGCGTAATCACTGGCCACGCGAGAAAACAGCGTGTACAAAGAGGATATTACTACCTGCTCCGGAGCTCCGCTAGCTCGATTTCTTCAGCTGTAGGCCTCGAAAAATTCTCTCCTCCACGAGGTGGCCCCGAAGCCGCTCCCGCTACAGCGTATCGCCTTAATGTCCATTCTTGCACGAGACCCTTCTCGGCAAGGTTGCAACTGAGGAGATCCGTAGCTGAACAAGACAGAGCAATGTACAAGATACCCGTTGTCTAGGAAGTTAGGGTATCACACGAGTCAAGGCCCGCTTTTACGTGCACCTTGCCTCCTCGCAAGCGCACGTTTCAGTAGGCTCCGTATTCTGCTGGAGTGAAAGCGAATCTCTGTCTCTTCGTGACAAACGCCTAGTATTTGCCAACACAGACGAGTGCTGTGTATTCACGAGTCCGCACGACTGCAACTAGTCTCTGCTGTCTCCGGCACATGGCAGGCGGCGCCACCAGGCAGTGAGACGGTTCGGCAGGAGTATGCGAACTCTCCTGGTTGCGACAGTCTCGAAGCACATTTTTTGAGGACGCCTATCGTGCCCCTACTCTACCCCATGCGGAGACAGGACCAAGTCGTACAGGAAAAAAGCTACTGCAGCATAACCTACCGAAAGCCACCATCCATGGCAACCAGCCTCCTGCACTAGAGGAGGTTCGAGGCATTCCCGTTTGCTGTCGTCCACACTCTCGTGAAGCGTGGTGCCGAAGGAGAAGCAAATGAAAAATAGGACGCAGATGGTAAAGCGATTCTCCGACAAGTAGGCTGGAAAGGACCCACAAACCGGTATCCAAGACACAGGAACAGCAAGAGTACCAATCGGCGGGAAGGCGAAAAACATTCAATCAAGAGGCAACGAATCGTAGAGTCCTTTCACCTTTCCTCAAAACGAAATGGATCCTCTCTCTTGGGTCACTAACTGCCAACTAAATGCGCGTCCAGAGGGACCCGGCAGAAAACTGAGGCCACAGTGTGCGGGGGCTGCTGGAAACTCAGACGTTGTGCATACGTGTGCATTCGATAGCATACTCATTGGAGAAACGGCCAGTAGAACGTCCAGCGTTCGCAAATGACGCACTTCTTCTTTTGCGCAGCGAGGCGAAGAAGAAACGATATCTCTTTGTCCATATTGTCTCGAGCCCGCCTGTACGATTCTTCGTTCGCTATAACGTTCCTGTCGGTTGTGCTTTGCTTCCGTGGATTTGGCGAGCCCTTTTGTCGGCTCATATCACACCCACTGGGGTTTTGATTTCCTTGCACTGCTTGCTCGTATGCCTGGAATTCACCTGTAATGCCTTGCTTGACGTCACTTCCTCTCCATTCGTTCACAGCCTCTCTCACACGGAGGTGTGCGGCTCTCACCACAAGCCTCGAGAGCATCAATAGAAAGAGAGGTAGGAAAGGCGTGGGAAGAGTGGCGGATTCCATCAAACTCTCTCTGCGATGAGAAAGGAAAAGCTCATCAGGTTGTTCACCCACATCTTCGCAAGCGAGCGAAAGCCCTCTGCCTGCTCCCAGGCCCTTTTCGCTCCTTTCCTGACCCCTCGTACCTCGTAACTCGGCGACTCGCTCCGGCGCCACCTCTCTCTGAGGGTAACTAGCCGCTTTCAGTGACTTGCCTTGCTGCTCTTCCAGAAAATAGTCATGTTCCCTTCGGCCTTGCGAGTCTTCCGACCTAGTCTTGGAGCGCAGTAGGGGAAAAAACCGCCTAGTGCGTCTCCCCACAGACACGTGAGCAGACGGCGATTGTAGAATTGGTTCTTTGGAAGGCTTTCTCGCTTCGACAGAATGGGAGCCGGCATCAACTGACTGCGTTTGTGATGCCGCCGCTGCGAAAACTTGGCATAAGGTCTCGTCATCAGCGAAAATACGAAGGCGGCTTGCGTAGTGTATGTAAAGTTTCAGGATAATCTTCAAGACCTCAATCCAGAGACACACGGAAAAGCGTTTTACTGCACGAGTCTCTTGACCTCCGTGTGTCCGGAGAAAGTGGATTTCGAGAAGGCTTTGGACCGCACGAAGAGCTCGTAAACCGAATGTGCAGCTTTCCACGAGCATTCTCTGGGTGCCTTGTTCATTGGCAGCCAGTTTTTGTGTGAGTAAAGAAGAGGTGATACTCTGTTGACGATCAGAACCCACCGAGTGACAGAAACAGAAAGAGCATGTGCCATGAGCAGATACCTGACAGTGATGTGGGGGAGCCTGTGGTGCAGCCACCAAAATGCCTGAGCCTTCCTGTCCGGCCTCGTTTGGGCCTGGTGCACGACAGTTTGTGTTCACGAGCCGCGAAGCCACAATATCAGATACAGCATTGTGAGGACCTCGGCCTCCAGGATGCAGAAGATAGTAGCGATACAGTGGGAAGAGCTGCACGGTAGCCTGCAGAAGTAGAAGCATATGCCTACTTCCTCCGTTTGTTGCCGTGCCGCCTTGGCCAGGTAGATCCGGCTGTACTGAAGCAGCAATCGACACAAAAAATGCCAAGATCCGCGAATACGTGCACTACGACTGGCCTGATGGACAAAAGAGACAACGAAGTCTTGTAAGAACACCCTCTTCTATCCCACGCCTCATACACTCGTATCTGGGGGCTCGTAGCTCCACCTGCTCAACTTACTTCGGGGCGAGATGAAGTCGAAAGCATCTGCAAGGGCTTCAACACAATGTTCAATCAGGGTTCACGTACGCACACCGAATCTGCTACTACTGAGGTGACGCGCAAGCAAGCGGAGTCATCTTGTCATCGGGTTCCTCGAGCGACCTCTATCTGCGTTCCTGAACGGGCCGAAAGCATCGCCGCCTGTGTCTCCATCGCACCCCTTGTCAACTTACCGTCCTCTTCGACGGGAGCAGTATACGCTGCTACTTGGAGCATATTCTCGATCAAGTTCCCGTATCGCGCCATCATCTCCCTCTGCTTTTCTAAAACGCCGCTGCCTGCATTTCGCAGCCAGTTCACCATCCTTTCGCCGGTAAGAAGCCGCTTTAGCATTACGACATCTCCTTTACTCGGCACTGCTGCCCAAGCGGCTTCCGCTTGCCGAACGCAGGCGTTCAGCATTTCCCAGCACCTCCCCCTCCATACTCCTGGCTGTTCGCATTCCTCCCTCCCATGTTGGATGCCTACTCCGGTATCCATTGAAGCTGTGGAACTCTCAACATCTGCCTCTGTTTCTTGCAGGCACACTAAAGAAACTGGGGGGTTTTCTCGCCGTCTCTCGGAGGCAGTGCCCTTTTGTACGATGTCGACGTGGCGCTGGCAGCAAAGTAGTTTTGGTGACCCGAGGCATCGCATCCATTCCCGTCCCCGGTTACCTTCCTCCTCTCCGTCATCTCCTACTTCAGCGAGCATCTCCCCAGCAACTTGTGAATATATCCGACCCACGCAACCTGCCTGCTTTGTCAGCAGTTGAACACGGGCTTCTCGTTTGCCGCTAGGGGTCTGTGCTACAGGGCCTCTGTTTTCTAAGCAAGCGGGTACCAAACGAAGACATCAAGCGGCAGCGAAACCATTAGCTGTTCTTCGAGTTTTAGGTCGCTGTCGTGCCTCACTGATTCCCTCCCAAGTCCTCGCGCGGCCCTCTAGGCTTGCAGAACGGAAAAGGGGTTGTACACCTCCATGCCGCATTAGTATGCGGCTTCGTGTGTCTCGCAGGCTGGAATCAGGCTGGCTGATACTCGAGTGAGTAGACTGTGCAATATGCTGGGCAGCCGCAACAGGGAGTTGTATTCGGTGGGATGGGGGACATGCCTGCTTGTGTGCGCTGCGTTCTTCAGCCTCCTGAAGTTGGTCGGCAGATGCAAACGAGTTGAGCCGTCGGTGCCAAATCTCACCCGGCCTGCACTCGCTGGTTGAATTTCTGCCGCGCTTCGCTTCCTGGTCGCGTGCCACCACATCTGTTCTGTCCCCAAAGATGGTGCTAACTCTTGGTCTTCGCCTCTTCTCCAATCACTTGCCTCTCCTTGTCTTTGGTATTCCGTCCCAGGGAGATTGTCAAAAAAGCAGCGAGCGCCGCTGCCTTCTAGGTGGCACAAGAGCGGTGCAGAATATGTGCGATCGTAAAAGGAATGTGAGGCAGCGAATGTGAGAGAGGAACCCGAAGGGGGAGGAGAATGGGAGGGGGAGGAGCCAGAGGAGGAGATAGAGTGGGGGGAGGCGAGAGGCGAGGAGGACATGGAATAGACTTCGGTCACGGGAACAAAGAGTCTGATACTGCAGATCGGGGTCAAGGAATGCCAGTGTTCGGCAACCAAGCAGATCACCAAAGAACCATCAAAGTCTACATGCATACGAGGTTTTTCATATTTCTTTGCTTACGACGTCCGTGGTCGTCGCGGGGACGCGACTACCGTTTTACACGTACAAGATCTTCGTTCCGTGACACATTGCCAAACCGGCCCGAAAAGGTTGTATAGCCTGTCTAAAAGTCGATAGGGATGCCAGGTGACTCGCAGAATACGCAAAGGCCAGATGCAGAACAGAACGTACTTCCCGAGGAGGCACATCGACTATGTTAAGACGCGAGGAGAGACAGCGGTCCATTCCTCAACCCTAGTACAAAGTTGGTCTTTATTGCTGAGGCCCGACTTAAGACCTGAGACATGGAAGCTGAACTCTCCTACACGTACGTCTAGTAGATAATCATGCCGTCTTCGTTTCAAGAGAATCCGGCGCGATAGTTCGCTAAAATGGCTCTCACCCACTGTACCCGCGGAAGCTGGACAACTCGTTTTGTTGACAGCCAGGATCGGAAACCTCGACAGGAGCCCGCGGCCCGCACACGAAGGTTATCACGGTGACAATCACTCTTATCGACGAGATGCGGTAACCAAAAAAGACATGCGGAAAGAAATAGGGCGCGCCTAGATATCCGTCGCCTCTGAACCCAGAATGCGAAAGCCAGTTCGGGTCTTGCGCTTCAGTTCTAGCATTAAAGGAGGATAACATGAAGGCAGCAACTCGAAAAAAATGTGACAAAGAAGACTTTTAGCTGCTTAGGTCGGTTGTGACCCTGTTTTCAAGCAGGAACACAAATAGACTGCATAGAGGACTTGCGAGGAGATGCAGAAGCATTCAGAAATCATGATAGTACGATGGTTTTGATGCCTTACTTGAGCGGGATCTGTGACAGGAGTAAGCGAGGCCGGGGCGGAAAAAACCAAAAACCCCACGGGAGCCGGGGCAAGAGGAGCCCCGGTCTCCCTTTACACATGCGGCGGCTGTCTCCGTGCCTGGATCTGTGCCCTCGATGTATTTATTGACTTCCGAATGACGGCCGTGGACGGTGAACTGGTAATACGCCCTTCCTTATGACTACCGCACCGCAATTCCCAAATTCTAACCCTTCCTCCCACTCCGCGCGCTCACCTATCAAATCCTTCCTTTCACCGAAATGCAGTCGCTCTGGCACAGCGTAGGGAAATGAAGCTTCCTCCCTTCAGCGATTTCGGTGTCTCCGAGCAGAGTACCTTGGGGGAGACTTCATTCTGTAGTACGCCATGCGTTGCCGACTTGGTACAGAGCCGCCGCGTCTGCGGTAGGTTTGTTGCACGCTTTGTCTGCGCCGATACAAGTATGAAAATAACAGACACTGCGTTTCCAGTCCAATACCAGCGACGGCCACACGTGCGGAAGACTCCACTCTGGAATCCGCCTTGCATGCTACAACTACATTCAGATTCTGCGAGCGAAAACTGCGTTTCCTCAGTAAAATGATGCCCCAAGTGGTCACCCGATCAATACCACGAAAATCGAGCGGAGCTGCCTCCACTCCTGCTGAGCCTGGAAAGATGCCCGTTTACGATCCACGGCGGAGGCACCCACGTAAATCCGCTGGCTGCAGTGCAGATATCCTTCCAGTTCCCTGTAAGCTTGCCGCTTCCAACGTTCACTAGAGGGTTTAGATCTGAGAGTTCTCTTACGGACGTTGCGGACTTACACTTTTGCAGCGGTGTGTGGAGGAGAGCTCGACTGAGAGCTGTCCCAGCCGATTGCTAGGAGTCCGCACCGCGTATGCTCGGACTCAGGAACGTTTCCAGCCGCAGGAGCGATTATCTGCAACGCGCAAGGGCATTCATGCTTGCAACGACCCCGGTCGGTGTGTGCGCTGTTTGATGAACGGACTGTCGAACCATTGTGGAACCGTCTGATCGTTTATCCAATTCGTCACTGTGTGCGGATAGCCTACACGAATGCGGCCATGCTGCTTCTCAGCTGTGTTTCAGCTTGGCGGCACGCGTAGCACTGTTTTCCGTTTTCAAGTGGGGCCCATGCCTGGCGGCAGTGTGAGCTCTGGTCCTCTCCACTTCTGGTCAGGTCTAGCAGCCTTATCCGTTTCCGGCGTCCACTCCCAGCTACTTGCACTGAGGACAGATAACTGGGAAGGATCGTTACTGATACCCAGCAGTCAAGAGACGCTACAGCGAAACAGCCGCGATGTTACGTAGATCCCGCGCAGACTTGCGCCAGCAAACGTCGTTGTAGCACAAATACAGCCACTGCGATACCAAACACCTATTTTGCTTCACAGCCCTGGCATGGCAGAAACCTGCCTGGAAATATGCAAACAGAAATACATGGATGGCGTTTTCCACAAAACAGAGAAGCGGGGACAGACCTCTCCCGGCTCCGTGCGGCGCCAGGCGTTTCTAAGCACATGTGCATCGCGACAGAAGATTCGGGCAGAGTGAAAATGCCCTGCAGTCAACCCCTCCCTTGCCCATGAGGCTCTTTTCGCTAAAAGTCGTCTTTGATGGCGAAGGAGTGCCCGCAGCTGCAGACGTTCTCTGCTTGTTCATTCTGAACAATGCGAAACTCAGAAGCTGTGAGAGTGTCGGAGTAGTCCACGACTGAATTTTCCAGCAACGGGACGCTGCACTGGTCCACCACGACGCACCACCTCCTCTCTCGACTTGCAGCTGCAGAAACCGTTCCGGGCAGATTTTTCCCCCCTCCTGCAGTGGAACCTTCAGGCGTCGAGGACAGCCAGAAAAACCTGGGCATACATAGGCAAAATGAAACATGCGCATGGGCAGCCAGACATGAATGTACGCTACTCGCGGCCGAAGGCGGCGGCCTTCCTAGGCAGCACAACCACGACTCCCGAAGACACGAAATCAAGCGCCTCGCACACAGAAACACAGGCCTCTTCACCTTGCTCAACGCGTGTCCATTCACACAAGCCACTCGTAGCCTCCCGACCAGAAAACACCTGTATCTGTTTCTGTTCAGCCTAAGGTTCTTGACACGGCGCAAGATGTTCCGTCTGCACGCGACGGTTCTTCGTACGCTGATCGCCCCGTCTCACTGGGACTGTGTGGAACTCCTTACAGGTGTGTGCCCGCCTGTCGAAACTCGCCGAGCGCTTTCTGGCCGACTAAATCGAAGCAATATTGGTACCCCGAGCAACCTCCACTGACTACGCGAACGAGGAGTCCTAACTTGGTGTCGTGGATTCCACTCCGCGCCGCATTCTTCCGTTCCAATCCTTCCGCAGCCTCTGTGGAAAACGCGTGACCCGACCCGCCCCCCGTGTCTCGAATGCGTTGCCGATCTGCTGCCTGCTGGGCTCGCTCGCCAGGCAGCACGCCGAAGAGCTCCTCCCTCACGCGCCCCTCGCGCAGCAAGAACTCGGAATCCTGCTTGCCTGCGCCGTCGCCAGATGCAGATACACCCAGTGAGGTCGGGGTCCCGTGGAGATGTGCGTCGACTTGGGCTGCCGCCTTGCCGACTTGAGAGGCCGCGGCGTACGCCAGCAGCTCAACCTCTCTGCGTTTCACCCAAATCTGCGTCAACCGTTTTACTGCAGCTGGCGAGATGTGGAGAATCGTTTCGCCGTCCTCCTCCTTCAGAACGAGGAACTCGGACTGCGTCGACCCCCGCGCGCGCATCCCAGATGCCGCCTTTTCCGCAGGAGCCTTTCCAGAAAAAACGGACCCCGCATCTCGCGTGAAAAAACGGCGCGGTGCCCCGCTCCACCGGTCTGCATGAGGTCCGCAGCCGAGACACAGCAGCGGAGAAAGGAACCCTCTAAAAGCCGCTTTAAGTGATTCTTGAGGAAACGCAGGCGCTGATGAATGCCCGAAATAGAGCCGGGAACTTGAACACGCAGCACGCGCCTCGCTCAGATGTGCGGGGCGCACTGACGAAGAATCAGCCATGAAGTTACGGGCGGCCGGCAAAGAAACCACACGGCAGCGAGCCGCTCCTCTCAGCCTTGGGCGAGCACGGTGAACCGCAGAAAACATCATGCTGCCGGTGTGGAAGGGACGAGACGAAACCTCTCGCTCCCCGGCGGACGAACGAGATGTAGCGCCGCCTGTAGTTCGCGCTCCATTCCCCGAGGCTGCCAATGCCCAACAACGACTGTCTGTTCCTGGATAAAAAAGAGTTCGAAGCGAACCGGAGGACGAGCGAGTCCGCACCATCTCTTGCACAGGAGCGACGCTCCAGCCGTCGCGCGAGGAAATGCCAGGGGGAAGTCGTTTGCAGACAAAGCCCAAGTTGGGGACTCGCACCGCGGGCGGTCCCATTTATACCTCGCGGGAGCAAAATGACTGCACACGCTCCCGACGAGGATATCCGTATCAATGAAATTTCCGCACACAGTCAGCAGTCAGTGACCACAGCGCGTGACTGCGGTCTCGAGAATTACTTCCCCTTACATAGCACGCGCCTGCGATCGTCAGGAGGAACTTACACAGAGAGCGCGACTGGCTGGTCTGCGGCAGGATAGCCCATCACAAAGACACACTCGATTCTCGATGAGATCACCCTCTGAGCGAGTTTAGCACGCCGGGGCAACTTGAGAGCTAAGAGCTGGCGGTGACTGCAGCGAAGTCAAGAAACGCCGGGAGACGCTCGTGGTAAATAAAAGGAGGCCTGACACAAAAGCGCGTCTGTCACTGTCATTCACAGTCCAGGCCTGCGTGCAAAACCGGCAAATTGCTGGCGGTCAGCGCGCAAAGCCGTATGTTTGTCCCATGCGAATGCGGACCAGATTGTGGTTCAATGTTTTGCGCAACTGCTCAAAATGCAAAAATGGTGAAGAGGTGAGCGTATGGCAGGGGCACAAGACGAACTGAAGACGAGACTCCGCGACACGTCCATCCCTGCGCCATCAACGCCACGAAGCTCCTACTTCTCCACCAGTCCGCCGCGTCATTTTTCGCTGTTGATTCTGAAACTATTGGTGGCGTCAGAACGCGTGGGAACAGCACAACGGAAAGAACTGGACGCGGCGAACGCGCCGAAACAGGACTGGGGAAAAGCAGTGTACGCCAGCGCGAAGAGAAACGTCGACACGGTTCCGTACTTTGTCAAAAACATTTCCGAATATGCGTCTCAAACAAAGAGCTTTGCTCGATCCGTACAACCTAGCAAAGAAGAAGAAGCAACCGAGAACTCAATGATCTTCCGTACCGCCACGGAAGCTTTTGCTCCAACGCAGAAAAGCATTTCAATCTGCGGAATGCTGCCGCTCCTGCCGTACAGTCAACGCGTCGTCCTTCTAGATGCTGCCCGTGGCAACTGACCCTCGGGGGCTGACGCTCGTTCTTAGACTCCGCCATCTGATGAATCGAGATGGCGTGGTTCCTCATTGTCGCCACTCCTACGCCCTTCTTTGAAAAGTGAATTTACAGTGGATCTCATGGAAAAGCCAGACCACTGCCAGTCAAGCCAGGAGCGGCCCGTCACTGCGTAGCACACATCGCCACGAGGATGTCTGGATTCACCTTGTCGGTTCGGGTAAACTAGGTGTAAGTGAACGTATTTGTAGAGCACATCAAATCCTCTATCTACTAAAATGTGTTTGCCTTTTCGGACCTTCAGCCCTTCGCCCACTGATCCCGAGGGCGTGCCGCGGACGCGGCGCCTGCCCCGGGAACTGAGCGCAGATGCCTGCCGGTGTCGGGTTCGCTGGGGCGTGCTTTTTCTGAAGGTTTCTAAAAGCCGGTTTTGCTGCTCCACATTCAACGAAAACGTGCGACCACTCTTTCACCGTCTGCTGCCACAGCCGTCAGTATTTTGCGATGTGACATTGTCACCGCCATTCGTCCCATCCTGCAAGCGAAGCTCTACGAATTTCGGCATTCGCGATCCGCAAGGCAACGTACTGACGTGTGCGAGCTTCCCTATTTGGCCTCTCCCAAATAAATGGATATCGCTT
The DNA here is from genome assembly GCF_002563875.1 of Besnoitia besnoiti. Classification (NCBI taxonomy): domain Eukaryota; phylum Apicomplexa; class Conoidasida; order Eucoccidiorida; family Sarcocystidae; genus Besnoitia; species Besnoitia besnoiti. Next base: position 1,391,303 of record NC_042358.1, read on the forward strand.
CACTCTCCCGCCTATCTGTGCGAGGGTTTCTGCAGTTCAAACATAATAGAATGCGTAAGGTAGGTAGGCGTTGGACGGAAGCGCACTGGCGGCGCGCAGGTCCCTACTCGCAGACTTTGGTGGTTCGGCTCCCCCCCCTGCCGTAGAGATACCACGGCCTGCCTGTTTGTCTCCGTATACGTCGATATCAGCGTTCGTTGGAAAGGACGTGCGGTGGCGGACACCGCGTACAGAAGGCAGCTTCGGCGCAGGACAGCGTTCTGAATCTCAAACCACCGCCGAGGCACGTCCCTCCTCCGCCTCTCTCCGCGGTATTTGGTTTTTTAGGGTGGCGGGCGGCAGGCGAAAAAGTGACGTTCGCGCACGCGCAAAGGAAAAAAAGGGGTTTTCCAACGGCCATCCAGTGGCGGCATCCGGCCTTTCGCCTTCTGAAATAACAAAAAGACTAGCGTGTTCCATTCGTGTGGTTCGTTGGAGATGGGACCACATTCACAGTTTGTCTGATCGAACTTGAGAAACCTGTCTCTCGTAAGACACATGTAGTGTATACACCTCTGTGGCTCTGCCTCTCCCTCCCTTCCTGCGGTTGTTTGTCTGCTCATTCCTTTTCGTTCTTTTTTCCCCGTTTTCTCTGTTCTCGGGCGTCGTGTCACTTTTTTCTGTGACCTGTAACAGCACCTTTTTCTCCAGCGCATCCCCAGCAGGGAAGGCGGAAATCATCGGTCACCGTAGGAGGTCGCCTATCTAGTCGTAAAGTTCCTCTTTTTTCTTCCAGTTTCGTTTCAAACCCTCTGTTTCCCCATTTTTCGTCGCACGAGTTTGTCTTGTGCATGTACATCCAGGTGCTCCTTCCAGGGGTTCACTTTCCACTTACCGTCGCTTCGTCGACCCCATCGCAGGCCCCGGGCGGAGAACCTTTTATTGTTTTTTGCCCGGCTTGAGCAACTCCTCCGTGTTTTCGTGCACGCGTCCCCGTCCTGCTGTCCCGTGACTTTTCTCTCCTTTTTGTCCGCTCTTGAGCCCAGTCTCGCGTTGTCCTGTCTCACTCGCCTCCAGGGTGTTACACTTCGTTTCTGTTTGTGTGTGCCTGAGTCGAAAAGATGGCGGGACCGTTGCTTCGAATCACCCCCGAGAAGGTGATAGAGTTTCCTGTGGTTCTCTTCAGTTCGTCCACTGTCGAGTTGCATCTGGAAAACACTTCCGACACGTTTGTCGCTTTCAAAATCAAGACGACGGCTCCCAAGAGTTACCTCGTGCGGCCGTCGACCGGTGTCATTCCGCGTGGCGGCAAAGAAGTCGTTCACATCGTCCTGCAGCCGCTCTCCGAAGAGCCGACGCGTCCGTGCAGCGACCGCTTCCTCATTCAGTCCACAGCTGTGACCTCCGACGCGCCGCTGGCGCGCGACTACTGGCAAACACTCGACAGAGATCAGATCGAAGACACTCGGCTGTCTGTCGTCTACCGCACCAGCGGGTCCGGCGGCGACCACGTGGGCGGCGCGGGCATGGGCTCCGCCGACGGCGCAGGCCCCACTGGTCGCAGTGGCGGCTATGGCGCCGCCAGCGGCAGCCAGGGAGGCAACTACTCTGCAGATCTGAAGAGTCGCTACGACCAGCTGGTCGAGTATGCGTTGGCCTTGGAGCGCCATAAAGACGAACTCGTCAAGGAAAACGAAGCTCTCAAGGCGCAGATTGGCCGCAAAGGCGCCGCGCAAAAGAGCGGCGGCATGGGCATGTTTGAGCTGTGGCACATTCCCGTCTACATTTTCATTGGCGTTGTAATCTGGTACTTCTTCGGAAGAACTGCTGCGACGGTCGCCAACTAAAGACGGGGGAGGGGGGGGGGGGTGAGGGGGAAGTGGGGTGTCTGAAACGCAACTGATGGAAGGTTGGAGCCGGAAAGAGGGCTCACAAGCAGAGAGAAACGGAACTGTTACGAGGGGAAATACAGACCTCACCTTTTTCCGCAACGCAGTCCTCTCTTGCTGACGACTTCTGGCCTCCCGTTCCTCGCACGCATCCAAGCACAACTACGTCAACGTGCACATTAGTGTAGTTGAAGACGGAAAGGGTCGTGAGTTTCTGCATGGTTGGGGAGGAGAGAGAACGGAGTGGAGACTGTCTGTCGAGTCCTCGGCCTCTCTGATTCAAGAGACACCTGGAAACTGGGCGAACGGCTCCATCCTCTATTGTTCCCGAGGTCGCTTCTGTAAAGAATGTCTTCGCTGAGCGTGCGCGTGATTGTCCAGGGGGCTGGAAAACCGGCGCAGAGCGTCTTTCAGTGTATGACGGGAGAGTGGAAGAAGGCGAGAGAGTGGAATACCGTGTTTTGCGCGAGTTTCCGTTTGTTCTTCGTAGGTCGGCTTTATTCTTACGCCCTGCCGTGTTGTTCATGTGTTTGCACGTGTGTAGGAAACATGTCCAGTCTCGTCGCTCTCTCTTCCGGTGGTGGCCTTTGGAACAGCGAATTATCACTAGACCCGCTAGTGGCGCTTCACACTCGTCTTTCAGATCTCTGCCACTTCTGCGTCAGCGCGCCGAATCGCGCCAGTTGCCGTCTCTGCATCCCCTACCCATCGCCGTAACGGCCGCGTCCCCAGTCGCACGCTATGCATAGGTGTGGGTATCTACGCATGCGCCACCGGTCGCTTTAATCCACTCGGCACACGTGCATTGCTTTTCTTCCATGTCCGCAGTATTTCCGCGGGTCTCACAGTTCGGAGTACGCACGCATTTAGCCAAAGTTTCAACTTCCGGGCGGCGATCCAAGCACGCGAGATACCGTCCGTAGCTACCGCAAGCCACCATTGAGATCCGCGTGCGCTCGGCGACTCTTGTCGCACGACTCGGCAGAATAGTGCACACGATACAGGTGAAAGCGTTCTCAGATTGCAAGAGATCTGCGACCAGCGCATGTCACGTCATTCTGTATATTTAGTCCCAGCTCAAGGAATGGTCGTGTTACGTTTCCGCAGAGCGACACTATGTTCCCTGTTCTCTGCCCGGAAGTTAACAGATGCCCGCATTATTCCTGCGGCTTCAGCGCGAAAGCGCTACGAGGCCGTCTGCACCTGCAGACCTGTAGCACCTGTGACAGTTCACGCCGTTGCGGCGAAACACGCGCATCTGTGTGTCTGTGCGTCACCACTGTACCCTCTGTTGAAGCTGTCCACGGGCGTGGTGGAGGTTTCTGGGCTAATGCGTGCCGCACAGCGGCCGCATGCGAGCACCTCGCTTTCTCGACGTGAAGAGTAGTGATCTCGTGACAGGGGTAAGTCACAGGTTAGCAATTCCGGAGCATGTTCACATCCGTAGGCGAATATGAATACACGTGGCAAAGTTTGCCTAGATTGATCCGCGCTCCCGTCGCGTGCACGAGTCGTGAACAGACATTTACTTTGGTAACTACTTTGAGACAAGGAGGGAGCTGTAGACACCGACCGTTTAGCTGCGACTCCACTGCCTCTGGAGGCGTGTGTGTTGTTTTGCGACTACTGTTGGCGCGAAGCCCATCCCACTCTGCGAGAAATACTGTAGACTTCGGACGTGTCTGTCCTCCCTTCGAATGCCTCGAACACCTGGATCAGGTTTTTGGGATTCTCGAGCCGCCAGTCTCTGTGGATTTTCCGGTAAGTTTCCGAACCCTGCATCTCGCAGATGCTGACAGGAGCACTGCTGCTGCTGTTCAGCGAAACAGGCGATCAAGGAACTGCCTTGCATACCGTGTCAGGCAACCGTTAACTACTAAATGAAAGGCGAAACTGTAGTTCGTAAGGCATTTGGGGGGGCGGGGGAGGGGGGAGGTGGGGGAGAGGGGTCTCGGCCGGCACGCCCTTTCTTTTCCAGCCCCATATCGCGTACCTTGACGTAGATCTCAAACAAGCAATGGAGGCGTTAAGTCGGAGGTATCAGGCGCCTAGTCACCGCTGCCTCTGCGTATTATGATTCTGGATGAGACCTAAAGGCGAGCGGAGGGGGCGGATAGCCAGTCCTCGTCCACATGACCACACGGCCAGACACGGACTGCTGGTTTCAAACTGTTGTAGGGCTGACGCAGAAATGTCTTCGGAGCACCTTGAGATCGTGTGGTGTTTCTGAGGTTCGTTTTCACCACAGTAAGCTCTGCAACTGCGTAACACTTTCTCCGCTGTCTCCTTGTTTCTTTTAAATTTCAGGCGAGCTGAACCCGACAGGTATAGCGAGACTCTTTTTGCCTTTACAATGCGCATCTCCACGTATCTGAACGGAACTGCCTGCACGCCGTTCCTGCCGTTTTTCCTGTCGAAGTGAAAATGTTTTCGAGCTGTCCCAGCGGTAGCCCGTTGCGTGACCCTCCTCGATCGACGTCATGATGACAGCCTTCTCGGCCCACACGTGCGCGGCTGCTCGCTGGCGCGCGCGCGCCGGGTTCGCGAAACCTAGGCAAAGCGAAAGGGTTCCACGAGTACTTCCCTCCACTACCGACTTTTACCGCCGGAAATCCGCAGACAAGGACCGTCGTGATCATCTTGATGTGTTTTTGTTCTGTCCCAGCTTCTCCGAGCTGGCCTCTGTCCTCACTGGGCTCGTAGTACCGTGCTAGACGGTCGCGCGGCGCTCGGCTCACTGTGTGTCTATTACGCCGAGGTTTTCTGTTTGGTGTGCCTCTGTTCTTCAGTTTTAGACACGTCGACGATCAACAGGTTGCGGCTGTTCTCCACTCCTCTCCTGTATTGCCTCCTTCACATTTCAGGCCTCCGGAATATCTGGTCTCTGAGCCGTGGAACTGGGGGGCCCCGCCGCAGCGCCTCTGCGAGGAAAGGAGAGACGGCTTTTCTGTCTTTTATTAAGTTCGCATCACGCTGCTTTCTCGCGTACTGGCAGTGTTGCCTTCTCTGCAGCAGCAGTGCAAATTTCGTGGGTTTTCTGTTGGAGAGGTCACCGTGCCGCGCCGTTTGGGGAAGAACAACCCGGCTTGCGGGAGGTGACTGTGAAGCGTAGGTCCATACCGGAACAAAACGGCGGTCAAATTCGTTTTTTCGTTGTAGCGATGCATTCCCCGCATCACTGGAGCAGTCCCATTCGGTGGAACTCTTCCCCTTTCCTGTTTTTGTGCCGCGGCGGAACAGCTTCAGGTCGTTCGGAATTTTGCCGGTGTTTGCCGGTACAGAAGTGGCATGCGGCCACGTCTTTGACCCAGTTGTCGCTGAGCGTACGCGTTTGGGCCCAAAAGGCGGTGCTCCTCGCCCGCTTGCTTCTAGCTGTTGTTTTGTCAAGAAAGTCGCCGTGTTTTGCAAACGGCCGTCTCCCCTCTGCGGGTTGAGACGGGGGAAGCAGAGGTTCGCGCCGCCCGCCTATGACAGACTAGGGCGCGTGCAGACAGTCCCACATATGCCTTGCTTTAGCTCTGCGGCGCCGTAGTACGTGCCTATAGTCCACATTCCGAGTGTTGACGTCTGCATGCCTACATGCATCCGCGCACGTGTTTGCGTTGCCTTGTTTCGTGCACCGGAAGCCGGGATCTGCAGTCGCGCGTGCGTTTCCCTGTCGTTCCCCTGCGTCTTTTCTGTTTCCATTCCACCACGATGGACGCCTCGGCGGACCACACCACACGGGTCTCGATGCCTCTGTCGCCGCGAGCCGTGCCTGGCCTCAGTGTCGCTGCATGTGAAGGCGCAGTTGAGGCCGCTGCTCCGCCCGCGAGTCTCGTGGGTGGTCAGAACGGGGGCGCGGAGGCCTCAAGCCGCTCCGGCAGCGCGGTCGGGGAGCTCGCCTTGAATCCGGCTGAAACCCCGACTGCGTGGCTGCCCTCCATCCCACTGCTTCCCGCGGACGGCCTGGAGGCCGAGGCGAAGGCCGCGTCCGCGCGCGAGCCAGTGACTGGCGCGCAGGCTGCAGCCGAGCAGCGGCGGCCCTTCAACCTCAGTCGCTACGTGCTTCTCGTGGTGTACGTCCTCTACACGTTTGCCTCGGCGCGCGTGCTCTTTGGCTGGCCGAATTTGTCTTCCATGCTGTTTCGCGCGGGCGCCTTCTCGTGGCTCTGTCGCGGCGAGCCGCTCGTGGAGGACAAGCGCTACTTGTGCCGCGCGCAGGACAGCGCTGTGCAGTTTCTCTTCACAGTCGGGATCGCGGTCGCCTTCTGCTTCTCGCTGGGCGCGGGGCTGCTGATGGACTTCCGGGGGCCCAAGGTCTGCGCGTGCGTTGGGCAGCTGATGAATACCCTGGGGTGGATTCTTCTGGGCGTCGCGGGCGAGTCCTGCCAGACCTACATCCCAGGCGTGCTGTGCCTCGCGCTCGGCGCCGACGCCGGCTACTTGCCCGCGCTGAACATCAGCAACTTGTTCCCGGGTCATGAAGGACTGGTGATTGTGACGATGAGTGCAGCCATGTCTGCGTCCTTTTCGGTGCCCACTATCATGGACGCCTCGTGGCGCAGCAATCCGAACCAGTCTTTCTTCTCCATCTGCTTGGCGTACGCGCTTGCGGGGACCGGCCTCTGCTTCCTTGTCGCGCTTTTCCTGTTCCCTGCGCAAAGCTACAAGTCCCAGGAAGAGCTGGCGCAGAAAATCCGGCAAGAAAACCAGGAGCGCGAGCGAGAGGCGCAGAACGAACTTGCTGAGCGTCCCCCGCTGGAGAAGCACAAGTCCGACGCAACAGCTGCGCAGACAGCGGCGCCTGGGGCTTCGTTGGAGGAGAGCATGGAGGCCAGTCCGGATGCGACCGGCGCTTCCTCTCAGCAGGGACTGGCGAGTCCCGCAGCAGGAGACGCGCAGAAGGCAGACCGTGCGGAAGACGCCGGAGTGGGTGTGGCCTTTGAGGCCGCTCGCTGCATTCCCTTTTCCAAGCAGATCCGGTCGCCGTACTTTTACTGCTTCTACATTTACTGGCCGCTCAACGCGCTGTTCTACAACTTCTACATGACGTCGGCGGAGAACTTGTTCAACGCGGAGATCAACGACCTCCTGGGCATTCTGGGGCCCTTGTCGATGATTCCCTCGATCCTCCTCGGCAAAGTCGCAGACATGTGGGGGGTGATGTCGCTCGTCCTCTTCATCATCACGTCGGGCGTGCTCATGTACGCCTTCGCGATCCCCAAGTCGCTGTTTTGCTACTACGTCAGCGCAGTGTTTTCGTGTCTGTATCTCTCGAACTTCAGTGGGCAGATGTACGCCTACATGGGCGACACGTTCAGATCCACAGACTTTGGGAAAGTCGTGGGCGTCACGAGTGCAACCGGCGGGCTCCTCTCGCTGCTGCGGATTCCGCTACACGACGCACTCACCGTGCGCGTCTTGGACGGGGACTACTTCTACGCCTGCGTCACCATGCTCGGCCTCGCGCTCATTTGCTTCTGCCTCGCGCTCCACCTCTTCTTCCTCAAGCGGCGGTGGCCTAAGGCTTACCTCACGCGCCCCGCGCAAGTGGAGCCCGCCGCGGAGCCTGGCGACTTAGTTCTCGTCGCTGTCGAGGGCTGAGCGCGCCCCCGCGCGCAACTGGAGCTCGCCGCGTCGACTAGGGAAGTGCGTGACGATCCAGAATCCAGTGTCTCGAGTGGAACTGACGGGCGAGCTACTCCTCCAGCTCCCTGTTCGTCTGGAAACGTGTGACGTGATTTCTTGGTATCGCACGCTGTCTCTCCCGCCCCCCAGACTGCGTCGCGTGAGCCAGGCAAGCCCCCTCCGGCAGGGGCAGGCGGGGGAGGGGGACGGGGGGGGAGGGGGACGGGGGGGGAGGGGGACGGGGGGGAGGGGTATGAAGGGTGGGGGCATAGAGCTTCTGAGCGCATCATCTTGGGAGCCGAGAAACCGCTCGATCGGCCGTCTCGTTTGATGGGAGCGGACGGTTGCAGGTTCAAGCTCGGGGCGCCATTCTCTTTCCGCTGAGAAGAGGCTACTTGGAGGCTGCCTCCTGGAGGTGCCTCGCGGATGTGTGGCGGAGTGCGAGGCTGAGAGCGGGTTTTTTTTTCGTCTTCAGGGACGCGGCGGCGAGAAGAGCGATGAATTGTCTTCTTGCTTTGTGTGCGACACACGGGGAAGCAAGAGCCTAACTCGCTTCCTACTTTTTTTTCGTGAATGACGATGCAGCAATGACGTGTTCTGTTTAAGTTTGTCTTTGTTGAAGAAGGTGCATCTCCGCGCGTGACCTTGTCCACATTTAATGAGCGAAGTGTGTAGTATATCAGCGCCACATCCGCTTTCTCCCCCAGCCCGCGAAACGTGTCCTCGCAAGCCCTGCATGCGCATGCGCTCGATTTTCCAGAGGTAGTTTGTGCGCGCCGTCGGCTATACATCACGTGGGTCGTGTTGTTTTCGATGACGGCAGATGCATTGTGGACTATTTCTTGCAGTCCTTGTCGACACGCGAGTGTTTCCGCTCACAGGACAATGCTTTCCAACATGGCACACCAGTCAAGGCGGAAAGCCCCTAGAGCTAGGCACTTGGCTGAATCGGTGAGCAGGGCCAAGGTTATCCTCACATGTGCGGATAGATAGTCAGAAGATCACAGACGCAGAGATGGCCTGTTGCCACGGATTTTTAGCTGTTCCCTCGACTGTGATATCACCGCTACCTGGCTCTCTGGCCGCTGCCAGTGTGCCACGCATACCCAACAAACTACACGCGCCTGTCTCTGTACACACAGCGAGGAGCGTATGGTCGAAGTATATATATATTTACATATATATATATATACATATATATATATGTATATATATGTGTATATTATATGTGTATATATAGGGGGGGCAGGGGGGGCTTGGGGAAGGTTCGTTCAAATATCTGCAATTAATCAGATCGCCACTAGCTAGCTGCCTTGTTTCAAAGTGTCACGCAAACCTAACACGCTGCACGTGCCTGTCTCAACAGACACAGGAGCGTATATCTGCATCGGCCCACTGCATGCCGCGGTACATATCTGTCCCTCTCGAGGTCGTAGGAGAGAGGACTCGTAAGAGCAGATTGCAGCCTGAGTAGCCGGAAGTCGAATGATAACGGAAGGTGGGAGGAAGCCGGGGAGAGGGGGGGGGGCGGGCAGGGTTCGTTCAAATGCTGCAGTTAATCAGACCCACCAGCCTCCGGAGACGCTGGTACTTCTAGGAGCCTCGTCTCCGATCGAGGCTCATGCAGAACGCTACGCCATTCTAGGAAGTCTTTTGCTACACGTCGTAGACCTCCCCTCTGATCATGTATCACATTTTCTTTTGCATGCTGTCTGTGCCTTCGGCGGACGCAGGCGGTGTAGAAGTATCTAGGAAGGCCAGTTTTCCCTGGCTTCATGAGTCCTGGCTTGTGAGTCTGGCAACTCTGCAACGCTGAGCACACACGGAACAATCGTCGTCTTGCCCTCCCAAATACTGCGTGACGACTCATGTGTAACCCCCTCCAAGTTCACCTCGTCCAAGAACTTGAGAATAGGGCAGACTACATACCCGTAGATCAATCCGATGCCAGCTTCCGACTAGGACCCTCAGTGTACGAGTCTCCCGACTAATAAACGCAATCGGGGAGAGAGTCAGGAGCGCGAAAGCAGGAACTCCCATGCACATGCTACAGAATGCTAAACGCAAGAGGGAAAAAGACGCGTAGAGCTTCTGAGAGAAGTGACACCACGACGCAGAGACTCTGCGTTGAGCCTTTATATGTAGAGGCCGCGTAGAAACCGGCCTCGGAGACATTCAGCTCACTAAAGCGCGCCTGGTAAAGCTCCAAAGCGGCGAAAGCAAAGGGAACTTTCCCTCTTTTTGCGAATCTGCAGCAAGCCTAGAGTCATCTGCAGCAAGCCTTGACTCATCTGCAGCAAGCCTTGACTCATCTGCAGCAAGCCTTGAATCCTCCACGCTTAGTTCCCCAGAGAGCAAAGCACGAGAGTGGAAGCCGCATGCGCGTCGAACTCTACAAAATCCAGACTTGCGGACTCATCGTCTAGCAGAGACCCTCACCCTCTAACGGGGAGCCGATGCACTCATTTCTGAAGATCCGGCGACTTAAACAGCGGCTCTCGGTAAACTTGAGAACCGGTTGACATGTCTACCTTGCATGCGCTGAGGAAGTACTGACCACTGCATGCGCTACTTCTCAGTCACTACGCCCCGTGAAAATATCGCAGTTTTTACCGCACTAACGATTCTTTCTCGTTCGCCTCTTGCTTTTGTGCCCTTTCCTGAACTTTTCGTCTGCTGCCTCTGTCTGTGCTCTCGGTAGAGCTCCGGGGCTTCGGGACGACGCTGACTCAGAGCCGAAGCCGAGAAGGCAGTTGAAGTTGTTTTTTCACCTGTTTTTTCTGGCATTGCCCTTTTAGGTATCCTTCGATACTTTCCTTCTGGGATCGTGTGTACACTCTTTTGATGTGAACCAAGCGGAAGGATTGCGTGGCGTGTTTTCACGCGTCCCGCACGGCGCACCATGTACTTCGCCGTTTCCGTGCATTCTTTGCGTGGACGAAGTTTGTACCGTCTTTGCTGTGTTCGTCCGCCTCCAGCCCATGTCTTTTCTTACTCTACTGCGTTTCCATTCGTTTGCTTTCTCGGATCCGGGCGTACCTTCAAGTCTCAGGCGTTCTTCCCAACCTGCACCCCCTACTGCATCTCTCCAAAGTGGCCCTAGAACGCATCTGCGCGTCGGTTTCTGCAGTTAGTTCAAGTACCTTTCTCTACAAAAGAATCCGTTTCTCCGCGAAGACGCGTGTGCGTCTTCCGCCTTCCTTTTCGGAGCATCCTGTTTCGTCAAGCGCCGTTGGGGGGAGCAAAGGGGGCGTGAAGTGGCGGTCGCTTCTCCGCTGATATCGGCGCAGAGACTGCTGCGTCATCTGCCCTAATAAATCTCGCCTTCTGCCTTTCACAGACGCCATGTCGAGCGCGAAGGAGATCAGCTTGTCGGTGGAGGAGACCAACAAACTGCGGATTAAGCTGGGACTCCAGCCTCTCAAGATTGATGAAACACATCAGGCTGATGAGGTAAAACCCCGTCTCTTCTCTCTCGCCTCGCGCAGTCATCTGGAAACCCCTTGGCGCAACGAGGACAGCGCGTGCGTCTTCTTATCTGCTGTGAGGGTTTAGATCTCTCATAGAAACGAGTAGTGTGTTTCGAAGAGTTCAGTCTCGGGGGGCTGCCAAATCTCCGCACTGTCTGCCAAATGAAAGACCGAGACGTGGCAGTAAACCCCTAACCCGAAAAGACTTGAAGACCATCCATTCGCGTCTTTTTCTCTCTCGCACACATTCTGAGTCGCTCGGAGCTCGTACCGAGAGAGAATCGATCCCTGCGTCCGACGTTTTGCTTTTCGCCTCCGTCCTTCGTACAGCAGTGGCGCCCGTTGATACTTTTAAAAAATCCATTTAAATAAACAACAGGGCGAGTCTGCCTTTGCAACTCCCACGATCGGTTTTCTCGGGACTAGGCTCGCGCCGTTCTCCGTCGCCGTTGGGCGGTGGAAGAGTGGATGGCGAATGCCGCAATTTCCTTTCTCCAGGACGTTTTTTAACGCCTTGTTTACTCACTGGATACTACTGTGCATCTGACGCACCATTAAACGCTTCTTTGTTTTGCGCTGTGGCCTCTGCGAGGCGGGCGCCATCCTTGTGTCGCTGCTGCATCCGCGCGGCAACTTCGAAGCGCAGAGAGGCGCGGTGCGGCGGGCGAGGCACACCTGCTTTGCCTTTTCGAGTTTTTTGTCTTCTCAGGGATCTGCTGCAGACGTGGATAAGCAGGCGGCGGCTCCCTCGGAGTACCAAGCCTTGACAGAGGCCGAGCGCGAGGCGCAGCGCCGGCAGGCTGCGCAGAACTTGCGCGACCGGACGGAGGAGAGGAAGCGGAAAGCGATTCACGCTGCCATGACGGGGGGTCCGGCACTCGGCGAACAAGACGACGACCTGGACGACCCTGCGGCCTGGGTGGCGCGCATGCGCAAACAGGAGAAAGAAAAACAAGTCTTGGCTTCACAAGCGAGAGGTGCGTGTGCTACCCGGCACAGGCGAGGCTCGCGACCTGCGCCGAGCAGGGGCCTCTCAGCTGATGTACACCACGTCCACACTAAATATACATATATATATATATATATATATATATATATATATGTATGCAATATTTGGGCGTCTGTATGGATGCACGTATGTAGGTGTGATCTGACGCATGCACGTGTATGGGGATCTGCGTGTGTGTATTACAGGTGTGCACATATGTATAAGGTATTTCTCTGGCTGCTTACGCGTATGCGTACAGATCTATGCAATTCTTTACTGCGGCTCTTTGACGGTGGCGTTGTCTCTTTTCGCGCTTCAGCGGACGCGGCACACTACGACGACGACAGCGACGAGGAGACTTCGGTGCCTTCCGGCGGAGGCGCTTTGCGCGCGCAGGGGGAAGACTCGATTCCGCCTGCGAAGCGGCACAAAGGCACACCGTCTGAGGACGCGGAGGCCGGTGTCAAGGTGCTGCACGACTTGAAGGACTTCGAGGAGGGCGAGACGGTCGTCCTGACGCTCAAAGATACGCAGATTTTGACTTCGGATGGCCGTTTGAACGAAGAGGTCGACGCACTTGAGAACATCAGCTTGGTTGAGAAGCGGAAGCTGCAGAAAAAGCTGCGGGACAAGGAGAAGAAGACGCTCTACGACCCCACGGAGGACTGGGAAGCGGGCGAGGACGGCGCGCCTCAGAAGAAGGAGATCCTCGCGCACTACGACGAGTGGGAGCGAGAGAATCTGGCGGCTCAGGGCAAAGGATCGCTGCCCGAAGACGACAAAGGCTTCATCCTCCCCAGCGTCCACGGCAGCGACGCGGACGCGCCGGTTGAAGTCCAGATCGAACTCCTTCGCGAGCGCCAGAAACTCGTCGAGCGCGAAAAGCGAAAACTCCTCGGGCTCTCCGCGTTCGCCTCCTACCACAGAGATGACGTCGAGCTGACGGGCGCGCACCTGAATCGGCAGAAATACGACGCGTCCGGCGCGTCCTCCGTCGTCCTCACTGGCGAGCGCGAAGCGGCCACGGGCGCCGAGGAATTCGCCTTTCGAAAACTGAAAAAAAAGAAAAAAATCCAGAAAAAAAAACAAGGCGCAGAGTTCTGGAAGGAACTCCTCGGATCCAAACCCCAAGACGAGGAAGAAGGCGAAGCTCAAGACCAAGACGAAGACGATGAAATCAGACCCGTCCCGGTCAAAACGAAAAAGACAGATCGCCACCACGGCTCGCGAGCAGAAAAAAGGGACAGAGACAGCAAGTAAGACCTCGAACCACAGCCGTGCTGACGCAGCCGGTTTGTCTCACAGAAATACACTTTAAAATCCCTTCTTAGCCACCAAATGGAAGCAGCGCGCGGGAGGCCTTAGGCGTCCAGGAGGGGCAGGGAAGGGGGAGGAGTGTTCAGCTTAAGCTGCCGAAGTTCTTTTACGGTGCGTTTTTGTCCTTCGATTTCTCCGTCGACCTCGCTCTGCGTGTACGCGTTTTCAGCAAGTCGCCATGATCATGTCTCGCTGTGTCTAGGTCTCCCTCTCTCTAGCTGATGCGTACGGTTATTACAACAGTCTGTGAAGCGAGCTATCTACATTTGCGAGACATTAACGAGATCTACGCGTCAGGCTATCTGCGGATATGGCGCTCAAATGCGGATTTATCTTTAGCATGTGTTTATGTAGTCCTTGCGTGAGCGTGCGCTGAGCGCCGTGATGGCACGCGGGTGTTTCACTGTGCCGTGTGCCTTTCGTTTTTTCCATTTTTCTTTTCAGGAGATCTGACACTCAGAAGCAGCACGTGCGAGAGGCGCTAGCTGCGGCTGCCAGTGCTGGAAAAAACTTAAGCCCCGCGCCGTCGTCGTACCGTAGGGCTCGCGAAGAGACGAACCACGACGCAAAGAACGCCGAGCTCGACGTGGAAGGATCCGATGACCTCGTAGACGTCGGCGCTGTTGACAGAGAGCTTCAGGAGAGCCTCGAAAAGTAGGCGCATGCTTCGAGATAGACACCGATCACACACATTTATAGGTATGCACTGCTTCTTGTCATACGCACACAAGTCCACAAGCATGCAACGTGTAGCTAATATGGGCATGCATACATATATATATATATATATATGTAAGGTATGCATACATATATGTGCCCACACACACCCGCTTGGGCGTCCTCCCAGACGCGCGCGGTGTGTCTTCTGGACTTTCGCGACGTGTTCCAGGCAGCGACGCCTGGCGCTCACGAAGCTCTGCGAGCAACGGGAAGACAGCGAGAAGGACGGAACAGAGGAGGACAGGAAGAAGCCGCAGGCGAGACTTTTGAATCTTCTGCGCAGACAGGCCGGTCACAAAGGCAACGTTGTTGGTAAGCCCCTTGCCCTGCCTCGCCGCGTTCTCTCTCCTTCGCCCCACTCCAGCGGAGGTCCAGAAAAGAGGAGAAAAAATCGCAGCAAATCGTCGGCGTTTTTGGCCTCTGGCTGTGTATCTCCTCCCGCCGTCTCACCGCTTAGCACGCGACAGCCGCTGGCTCTCGCGGCCGGATTCGTTTAGATTTACATCGCCTCGCAGTTAGGGATGTGTCGTGCTTGTCGAGGCCCGCAGTCTAGGGTTTAGGGTTCGGGGTCGGCGACGAATGAGCCGCGCCAAGTTCGCGTTTGCCTTGTGGCTCGCGGCTTCGCGCGCCGCTGTCCCTCCGTAAAAATCTTGGATTTCAACATCGCACTACTCCGGTTTGTGATCCCTGCGCGAGTCTGCACTCGTGTTCGGCGCGCCAGCTGCGTCTTCCTGTCTATCGGGGTGTTGCCTTTGACTGCTTTCAACACCGGGCTGCGCCTGCGCTTCGCGGCGGGTTCTCTGTGTGGAACGCGTGGACAGCTTCGCTGTCTCTGTGTCGGCGCGCCTCCGCTGCAGATGACGAGCTGCTGCCGATGGACGTCTCGAAGACCGAGCCGATGGCTTCTCGATTCTCCAAGGCGGGCGGCGCCGGCGACCAGCCTGACGGCGACGAGGAGGAAGATACGCGCGGCCTGCAGCTGACGACCACCACCGAGTTCTGCCGCGCGTTGCAAACGCCTCTGGAAAAAATGGAGAACTTGAAACAAGAAGCTTACGTCGGCTCCAGATTCAGCCGGTGAGCAGAGCCGTGAGGCTCGCAGCGCGGGAGCAAGCGCAGCGTTGCACGACGCGGCGCCTGCGCTGACAGGACCATGCTGTCCAGCGATGTCTGCGTGCACAGCCCCGTGCACCGTGGCTAGCAACACACACGCGGGGGCAACGATTGCGTCCGCCGCTCAGCGGTCTACCCCTGTCTGCTTTTCTTTCGTTATCGCGAATTCACGCGGGTCTGCGAATGCGGGATGCTTGATATTCGCGAGTCAAGGCATGCGCAGAGCCGAGGTGGGATCTCCGTCTGAAAGGTCTGCGGTTTCTTGACTGGCTGACTCTGCGTGTCTTAGGCAGCACAAATCGGCTCAGGTGAAGGAGGAGCGGGCTTCGAAGGCGAGCGACCGGGCGCGGAGAGACGAGGAAGAAGATGACGAAGACGAGAAGGGCGCGCAGAGGGACGACAGCGGAAGTAAAGAGCGAGACGGCGCTTCATCGTCCGAAGAGGAGGATGAGGACGAGCTTGACGTAAGCTGAGCGATCCCCGTGTCTCTCCGGTCCCCTCTGGGTGACCTTCCCGTGCCTGAGGCCTGTCGAGCCTCCACGTATGCTTTTCACGCGGGGCATTTCGAAGTTCAGGTTGCACCGTCTCTCGATCTGGGCACCCCGCGAGGCGCACGTTCAGAGGCTGTTTCTGCGACATTTTTCTCCACCGCTTGCCGTCGCTCCTCTTTCGCACCTTGCCAATTTGGCCTGCAGACCGGCTTCATGAACGAGAATCCCATGGGACAAGGCCTTGCGGAGGCGCTGAAATATTTGCAGAGCAAGAGTAAGCGCGCTGCCGTGTTCTCTGAGTGTCTTGGCTTCTCTGGGTTTAGGAGTCAGGAGCAGCGTCTTCTCTCCAGCCTCGGCTCCGCCGTCGCTGGCGCCTGAGCTGTCTGCGGTTGCTTTGCAGCTGCCTTTTCCAGTTTGGTGTCGCGGCCGCAGCCCCCATCTTTTCTGTCGTGTGTTTCCTGCCGTTCGGCTCGTCCGGGAGGTGTTGCTGGGCGACTCCGCGTTGCTCCAACTGTTGCAGCTGTTCCTCGTGGAGGCCCTTCACAGCGTTCGCCGTGTTTGGTGCTTCGTTTTCTTCAGTTGGCGCATGCATTCTGGGTCTTCCGGTGTCTCTCAGACCACTATTCGCTTGACAAGATGCGGCAGCGCAGACACCGCCCCGACGAGCTGCCGCTTCACAAGCCGCTGGGAGAGAAGGACATCAAAATAGATCGGCGTGACCAGTTTGGCAACGTCATGGTACGTCCCTCCGCGCTCCGCACGGCGTCTAAACTGCGCCAACTCGCTGATTTCTTCTGAGACATCCACTCGCGCTCAAAATCCCAGCTTCGCGATCTCGACGGGACGCGCCACTAATCAGCTGTGCAGTGGGATTCTCACGCATTAAATTAAAGAAAACCAATCTATTTCTTAAATAGTCATCATTCCAATGCAGTGAGAGATCCACGTCACGCGCGGACCAGCACCCGACTCGACTCACTCACCATCCCTCTACGAACCAGGGCGGAAGACGAAAGGAGCGAGGAGAGGCAGGAACAGGGACGCCGGGAGGGCGGGGGGGGTGAAGGGGCTCGCGGGGTTGCCCGAGGTGCGCCGTGCGCATCGCGTGGAGCAGAAGGCTCGCGGACATTTCTGGACAGCATGAACAAAACTATCGGCCTCCTGCGCACGCCTGTGTCTCCCTCTGTGCGCAGACGCCTAAGGACGCGTTCCGGCAGATCTCGTGGCGGTTCCACGGCAAGTACCCGAGTCTGAGGAAGCAGGAGAAAAAGATGAAAAAGATGGACATCGGTGAGCGGTCTGCCGCGGTGGCGTGTGCCGGCTGAGAGACAAAAAACTCGATCACGGGGGTCCATGTGCCTACACGCGAAGCACTCCTGCGCAGCGTTCCCGACCCGAACCGATCGTCCCTCCAGCGTAGGCGCCGGCCTCGTGAATATCCCCGTGCGGCTGCGTGACCGCGCCTACAAATAGAAGCAGTGTTAGATAGATGCATCCTGCGCTGAGGCGAGCGTCGCCTTGGACATGTGCAGACTATTCAAAGAGCCCGTGCCAAGGAGGACGTCGTGCACCCACGCGACACGCTCGGTGAAGGCGTCCCGATGGACTGTGTCTGCTGTGTGTAGCTTTCGCTGGCGGTGGCACCGCTGCATGCGGTCTTTTGGAGCAGACCGACGCGGGTTATGGAGCTGTCGCTCGCGCGCGTTTGCGGCTCACGTTCGTCTGTAAGGGTCCACGTGCTTTTGTTTCGAGACTACAACCGCGGACGCTGTGTGCTTTTTCTGCAGAGCGAAAGCTGCTTCAGAATCCGATGGAGGCGCTGCCGACTTTGAACGCACTCCAGAAGCTGCAGGAGACTGAGAAGGTGTCGCACCTCGTCCTCACTGGCGGCTCGTTGGACCAGTAGACGTCTTTCTGCCCACAAAGAAAATCACCCCTGTCGCAGAGCCGCTACGGCTGCGCAGGATGCGGGGTGGGGCTGCCCGTTCGTTCGCCTTCCGTCTATCCCGCCTGTGGAGCGACGAAACACTAGATCGTGCCGTCGCGTTAACATATATATACATATATAAGCATATACGTATATATATGTATATATAAGTATGTACATAAATATATACGTGCCCGTGTATCCGTAGGAGGCTAAACTGCACCCGAGGGAGTGCCTTCCTGATTGGCAGGGTCCAAAAGTGAACCGCACGAAGATGTGCAGCAACTGGAATCGTGTATTAATGTGTATGTATTGAGCATCTCCGGCGTGCCCATCAGTAGGTGTTTACTCATATTTCTGTATGGATCTCCTCACGAGACGATTAGAGGCCATTTTTAAGGACTTTTGGGCAGCGGGAGGGGGCAGGGCCGCCGTAGGTTGATTGCTTCCCACTCCCGTTATGCCGCGGAATCTGCGCCGCCAGATGCGTTGCACGCGAGACGCGCTGTTTGTCGTATTCCGGCGCAGGAGCGCCAGCGTGAACTAATGCGAGAGTACCGACCGACCCCGCTGTAGCTCGGCAGCCACCTGACGCCACATTCTTACCTGCACGGTCGTACGAATACTACTTTTGGGCAGTCAGAGTGTTCACTATCACGTCTCGCGAGTAAAACGCTTCTAGACGTCTTTCAGTCACGCTGTCGGCTGCAGGGAGCCCAGCCTTAATTGGGACTGCATGGATAGGCTTATCGTACACGCATGCAGCTAGTTATGGAAATGCGCTCACGAGCGGGGCTAATGGAGAGAACTCACCGCGAAGGACAGGCTCGCCCACCTCCCACACAAGCTGTCCCAACGGAAGACGGAAAAAACCTGTATATCTTTGACAATGAGAGCCAGGGTCTGCAGCAGGGGTATGACTTCAAGTCAACACAGACGCGCGCCAACAAATACTTTACTGCCAGACATGGGTTCATGTGGGAAGGACAGCATTCGAGCGAGCTTCGTGCTTGTCGCCAAGCACCCTGGCACTACGCATCATCCACTGCCTCCTTGAAGGCATCGATTGTCTGCTGCGCGACCGTCACACCGGTCTCTGGTAGAGTCAATTCGTGGACGAGGACAGAAGTCGAATCAAATTCCTCTCTACTGAAGCTATATTCGCTGACCTGACGTGACCTCTGGATCCGCGTATTCGTCGCTGTTCGCACGATGGCTTGCGCACACAACACTCACAGCTTGAAATAACTTTCGTCCGCTAAGAGGCTTTGTGGCCCTCTCTTCCAAAACATATGGTGTCCCGATTACTTAGGATGACTCCCTATCCCTGTAGTCGACGTAGTTGGAGTACAGGGACTCACACAAGAATTTCACACGAGTCATATACTCTGCAAGCCTATGCATACTTCAGATGGAAATCGTAGCGCAGCATCGCCGTTTTCCTGTCCACGCGCGCTGTCTTCTTCCTCCCATTGAGCCTCAAGTTTTTCACAGCTTAACCGCAGCATTCCCGCCGTCGTAAACCTCACCACCTGGCGCGCCACAGCCCAATGAAGGATCAGTTCCTCGTCGTCGAAGCCTGCAGCGGCCAGTAGGGCGTTCATGTGGTCTGACCTACCCATGATCACATCCTCGTACCATGCCCGCATCCGTCGCAGGAGTGCCTTCCGACTCTCGGCCTCTCCCAATACAGCAGTCGACTCCGCCGACGCTGGAGGGGGCAACGGGAACAACGTCACGACTTGAGCCAAGTGACTGGCGACAGCGTGCGTTCGGGTGGCAGACACTCGACGTATCTTCTCTCTGGCGGCATCTGTAAGATCGCGAGCACATTGCATATACTATGTGAAGGCCAGCGAGTCGACAGTCTCACCGGACTCTGTAACAGTTTTCCCTCTGAGTAACTTTCGCTGCTTCTTTGTTCTTGAGCGCTTGCTCGATAGCCCTTCAGCCGCCGACGTGATGGCCTGGTGAATCACCTCCGTCAGGTACGAGGAGCCGTACGGTCGCCTTGTGAGTCTGTGCATTTCCGACGACGGCGTCATATCTGGGACGCCATACGCCAACCAGACTGACCCACGGCTAGGGCGCAATCGGCTGGTCGAGAACGATACAGGCGGCTTCCGTTAACAGACGACCAACCTCCACACAGGAAAAAGTCGCCTCATGGCCATGTCGCGGGTCTGGCGGGGGAGAGTTATCGGCGATTGCAGCGTAGCAAAAATCGAGGCCGTTGGATATCACGCCTCTTATGCAGCATCTCTGTTGATGATGTAGTTTCAGACGTCTAAGAAGTGCAATGGGGGCCAGCGTCGTCAAGGTGGGCGGAGGGGGGTGCCGCGAAGGAGTCGGTGCTGAAGGTGCGTGCAGCCAAGCACGATTATCTGCTCACGGATCGAGGCAGTCTCCGCAGCCACGGAGGCGGTGCGCGCGGGCATATGGTTAGAGTTGGACTGTTCATTAAGTTGCCTTCAAGTTGCCACGGAGATACGGTATTTGGACTAACGAATACTACCCATATAGCATCAGAATCTCTGCGCGAATTCAGGGTTTTCGTGCTGGGTGACGCAGTGCCACCACAATCCGAGTCAACTGCAAAGTACGCGGCGCAGCAAGCGTGGAATGGCGCAGTCAACGAGCGGCCGGCCTCGGCCGCAGAAGGCGATGCAGTGGGACTTCTACCCTACACGAGAACCGAATCCTGCGCATTGCACCGCGTCTCCTGGTGACAGAATGCAGCGCTCTGACGAACGCCGCCGACGCTGGCACGGGTGGGCTACCCGTCGTGGGTCCACTGCTAAACCCCACTCGGGTCGTGTGCACGCTACCGGAAATAACTTGATCACGCACTGCAAAAGTTTGTGAACGAGCATCTTGTGCTATTCTAAGAGGTTTTGTGTGTCTCTTGACCCTCGACCGCACTACTTCGATTTGTGGCGAGAACTTCCGCGCGAACGCTACATGTTCCATCATAACGTCTGAGCGCCTTCACAGTCCGAGAGTCCGCTCTGTGCATTGGGCCAGTAGACAACGGTAACGCAAAGCTAGAACTTCAAGAAAAAGAAGGCTCAAAAATGCAGTCCTCGACGTTGGTCCCACCACTTAGTCGCACCCCATTCATACAATGCACACAACAATGGCAGGGGGGATGGTCGAACATGATTGACGTAATAGTGGCATTCCAAAATGCGAATACTTGGATGACCACGTCAACAGACACCGTCAAGAGCACGACCAGGAGTCCTATCGACATTGACGAGGACGGCGGTTGCATAAAAAGTGGCGCACAGCTGCACATTCGGCTCAGCCACCGGCGCCTAAGTGACCCAGCAGACGATCCACATTAGCGAACGCGACCGTGTTCTCGCACGAGCAAGGATCGCCCCGGGGAGCGCATCTTGAGCGACTGACACCCGAATTGCTACTGGCAGCAACGCAGAGGAGGTGTGTGTAACACCCCCCTTTCTGCTCAGCTACATGACTCTCAAACCTCCGCAGCATACCCAAAAGCGGGCGCCCCATCAACTAACTGGACTTGGAGCGTGGACGCGCATCGGCCGGAAAGCGTGCCCCGAGCAAAAATAGATCCAATACAGAGTCGATGACACGTGTCTCGGGGTTGAGTGCATACTCTGTCGCCGGCTGACCCTCACCGCAAACAGTGCAGACACAGCGCTGCTATGCCCCAACCCCGAAACCGTCCTCACACGTCGGTCCGCGGCAGCGCCCAGGGTGTGCCCTGCCATAAGCAGGCGGCGACCCAGACCTGGCAGGCTTCGAAAAAGCAGTACAGTCGGCCGATGGCGGCCGCAAGCACACGGCCGTCATCATGCACGCTCCATGTTTCGCGCTACTGCCCCCGACAAGCGCGGATTCCCCCTCCGGGTGGAGTTGGAGAGACGGCAACTCGCACAGCCGCACACCCTCTCGGATGCTTCACGATTTCTCAAAAACGGCGGCTCGAAAGATGGCCTGTTGATGAGCTCGTTGCTCCTCTGGCGACAGAAATGGCGCATTCGTTCGGAAAGGCGCATCTTTGTGGAAGGTCGCTAGAAACACCTCATACGTAAAAATGAATAGGTTCCTGTAGAGATCTACGCCATCGGAAAAGCCATTCAACAAGTCATTCAGCCCCTGGATCGCAGCAGCGTTAGAGGCCGTACTGTCTTGCCTCCACTGCGTTAGGAGCGACTGTCCAAGGCTCCGGATCGCCGACACTGCGACTAAACGTGCAGCATGATGGCCAGTCTCTTCCATCTGCGCTCTGCGCTCTGGGTTCTCGACGTTGGCAGCGTCTTGACGGACGAGTGCTCTGAGCTGCGTGACCGTCTCTGAGTACCACGTCATCATCCTCTCAAGTGTCGCTTCACGCGTCTCCTGCCGGCTGGGCGACCCCTCAGACTGCTCACTTCCGGGAAGCTCAAACGGCTGACAATGAGGAACCATACGCTTGACCTGGGATCGCAGGCGGAAACCGGCCATCTTGCCGATCCACTTCCTGGCACGATCTTTCATCTTCTTAGCACGCTCCATATATGGCCCCAACTTAAGGACGTCTTCCTCACTGAAGGAACCCGCGGGGTGTTCCCCCCTCTTCGCCTTTCGCTTCTTACTCTTGGAATGCTGTTTCACGACCGCCTCAACAACCTTTTTATTAGCTTCGTCTACGAGTTCCGAGAAGTGCGAACAGGCCTGCCAGATTTCTGACGTAGTGACTTCAATCTCTTCCAAACCTTGCATGGTTTCTTCATCAAGACCGATATCTTCATCATCGTTGTTTTCGAGTGCCAGCAGTAAATTCCTCGTTGTCGCTTTCTCCATCAGGGCCTCAACAAGGGTTTCCAAATGCTTTACAACCTTAGCCTCTAATGCCTCAATCTCCTGCAGAACCGGTTCCAGGCCGCCACTCGCCTCACTTGAGATCTGGCCGCTTGCCGAGGTCTCCTGAGGTCTGTCGGATGCCGCCGAGTCTCCAGCGGCCTTTGTGCCCGCCTGCAGACTCTGCCTCGCTAAGGCTCTCCTCTGCTTCGCCGTCAGCGGGGCGGCTGGAGCATCGCCCTCCCCCGCGTCTCCTGTCTGCGCCTCCTCGCCAACGGCTGCGGTCTCTTTCGCTCCCGACGCCTCTCTGCCACCAACACCACGGCCCGCCCTGCTGCCGTCCTCGCCTCCTCCCGCAGCACCCTCCTGCGACACCGTCGGCTCCGCGCTGCCGCCGGCGCTGCCTCCAACGCTTCCGGCCGCCCCGCCTGCCGCCGGGTCGTCGTCTCCTCCGGGTGGTCCTCTACGGCCCGCTCCCAGCCCGGGCTCATCTCTGCCGCTCTTCGCTTTCTTGCTCTTCTTGTCCCTTTTCTGACCCTTCTGATCACCCTCGTCATCGTCCTTCGCTCCGCCCTCAGCGCCGCCGCGCTGCGACCAACCGCCGTCGCCCTTCCGCCCTCCCGGTGGCGGAGGTGAGCCACTTCCCCCGGCCCCCGCTGCCTGCGTCTGCCGCGATCCGCCAGACCCCGAACCCGATGACGATGACCCGCCTGCTGCGGAGCCCGCAGCGTGGTCCTTTCCGCCCGCTGCGTGTTTGCCCGAAGATCCTCTCGAGCCGCCGCGCGACGCGCCTGCTCTGCCGCTCCCCTGCGTCGATGGGGACTGCTGCATGTGCGTCTTCGGTCTCGCCCCCAAATCCCTGGACTTCTGGGGCTCGGGCTGTGAAGAGGCGCCACTTTGTCGCGGGGGCTGTGCCGGAGGCGCTGATGGGGCGGCTGAGGGAGCAGGAGGCTTCTTCGGAGCCCCGTGGCGGACACGATGCGCCCATGACACAAGCGATCCAGTCTCGGCCTCGGTTCTTTTGGGAGAGTCCGACGGGGCGGAGTGTGGACGGCCCCAAATCAGCTCGAGCAGGGTGCGCGACCCCCAGAGACTGTGCGAAGACAGACCGCTTCCTTCGTAGGCCGGGCTCAGTGGCATGTGTTCAGGTCCAGGGGGTGAAGTAGGGTCCAGGAACCTCAGGCCTAGTTCATCACTGCTCAGAGGACCGGCGGCACCCGGGGGGTCGGTCGAAAGTTGCGACTGGGCTCCAGTCTCGAGGGTGCCCGGAGGAAGCCTCGGGAGCCTGGTAGGCGCCTCGTGGGCCTTGGCAGGTTCCGCGTCACTGCCAAACAGGAATTCGACGGAAGCGACCCCTGTAGAGAGAAGGGCGTCTTCTTGACCTGCAGCGCCACCGTGCTTGCCTGTCAGGCTCCCTTGCTGAACATCCGGCTTTGAGGACTCACGAGGGACAGGGGAGATGCCGGCAGAGTCTGCCGCGTGTCGTGAACCTTCCGGATGTGTCTGCGGGAAATGAGTTCCTGCAGGGCTCTTTGACTGCGAACCGACCCCTTGCTCCTCCGCAGCATCCGCGCTAGCGGACGCTGCGCCTGGCGGGAGGCCTGCATCCGCAGACAGTTTTTCTTCCAGCGAACTAGCCGCGCCTGACGAAGAGTCTTTCTGCCGCCGGACCTCTGCTGCAGCATTCCTCAGATTATCGACCAAGGGAATCACACTGCTCAAGGTGGTGAAAAGTGCATTCAGGCCGTGCCTCATGTGGCCGCGACTTACTGAGAGCCTGCCGACAACAGCGCTCAGAGTATTAGCAATCTCTTCCAGCTCCACTGCGTCTCCCTCCACAGTTCCGAGCTCCCCTGACTCAAATTCACTCGCCTCCTGCTGCGCTGCAGGCACATCCCTAGGCACTGGGTGCGGGGGATTGTGACCGGCCGGCCACTCCCGGGGGGGCGGCGGGGGCCCCGAGCCACCTTGCGCCGCATTGTCGCAGGTGGGCGGCGAGGCGGGCGGCTGCCCCCACCCGCTGCCGGCCGCGAGGCGGCGAACCGAAACAGACGCGTTTTGGTCTGCGGACAGAAGCGAAGATGGGACGCGGAGTACGCAGAGGAAAGCGTACCGAGCCAAGACGACGGACACTGCGGTCACTGCGACGGCGGACAGGAGCCTGACGCCTGCCCGGCCTGTTGCCAGTGCTTTTGGAAGTCGCTTCGCCCGCGGGTCTCCTCCAGTCCCTGAAGATAGTCGCCCTCGGACCTTGTTGGTCCCTTTATAGTGCTGAGGCGTCTCTGGATTGACCAAAGGGACAGCGGACATAAACTCTGAACGGGCCAGAGCGTAACCTTGCAGATCCTCACGCTCTGTGTCTACGGCCTCCCGTTTGCGTTCGCCGGCGTCCACACCAGGCTCCCGCCGGCGGGATTCCGTTGGTGCCAACGCCGCCATTTCGTGACTGCTAAAAGATTCGTCTCTGCCGGTGTCACTGTGCGCATCTGTCTTTTCGTCAGCATACTGAAATTTGTCACCAGGCGCGGATGCCGTGAAGTCTCTTGGTGACTGC
Source organism: Besnoitia besnoiti (assembly GCF_002563875.1). Taxonomy (NCBI): domain Eukaryota; phylum Apicomplexa; class Conoidasida; order Eucoccidiorida; family Sarcocystidae; genus Besnoitia; species Besnoitia besnoiti. The sequence goes on from NC_042358.1 coordinate 1,416,179, forward strand.
GCCATTGTTCGTACCCGGTACCGCTATCACGCGACGATTCTCGCTCGTCTGTAGACAGCGTTGACCCGCGACGAGAGTGGCCTCTCCCTCGCAATGTACCCAGCGGTAAAGAGCCGCAGCCGCCGGTCAAACACGGTGGAACATCGTCCTCGCTGATGGGGTAAAATCCACAGAGCCGCTCAGCTCACGTGTAGCGGTAGTGTACTGTGATGACATGCAGCAGATCTGACATTGATGAACCTATACTGGATCTCACGAGGCCACGCACGTGTCGCCCTTCAAACTCATGGGGCTGCTACGCTTACGAAGGAGAAACGCATTCGCAGTATCCGCAGTCCTTCGAGTCAACGGCAGAGAAAAGGCCGACCACGACAGGGTTGCATTCCTCCGGGTACACCTGCAAGCGTGGAGGATGCGCGGAAAGTCCAGATTGAGGACAAGAGATTGCGGCATCAACATCACTCTGGAAATACGTATAACTTCACAGGGCGTTTCCGTATAGGCCTTGTTACGACCGGCTACACCGGCTGCCGGGCTCGCGGGATCCGGTCTGCCCCACCCGGGCGGTGCGCGGCAGCGCGACCGCTTGACAGCCGCGTCTCCAACTGCCCACGCATCAGTGGCTAAACGAACGGAGACATCCGCCGAGTTGAGGCGTGAGTCTGCTCGAGCTGCGGGTCAGGACAGAGGCACAGTTTTTCAACAAATGCCCGCTCGCCACGGAGTCTCTATTACGTCGTTCTAGGTTGCTGACAAGCACCGCCGTCTGCTAAGGATCCCGCGACCCCGGCAACAAGCGTGCCGAGCGACACTCGACACTGAGGGGGGGCTCTGGAGAGGAGGCAGGTGCCATCCCGCGCAGCCAAACTGAGATCCCACCTTCGCGGTGGCCCCAAAAGAGCTCCGCCATGGCTGCATGGGGTCTCTTAGCGGCGTGCGCACGAACGTACGTCTTCCTACGTGTGCCCGTGGCTGAATTACATTTAGTTAACCGGTGGCGGGAACAAGCACGCGTTCATGCCGTGCACGGACCTGCTTGCACACTCCTGAAACTAAAGTGTGGGCTACCCCGTCGGTACGCATGCAAGTCTCGTCGGCAAGAGGATGCTCTATTCTGACAAACACTGCAGCCGAAATATTCCCACCTCTTGAGAGCGCTTACAACTATAGGTTCAGGGAGCGTAGACCCTCTGGAGCTCCCCTCGATCCGAGAAGACACCCCCTCCCTCGCCCACTTCAAGCGGCGTTTCACTTGGGTTCACTAGGCGGTTCAGCACCGCCGCCCACAACTGAGTCACTAATGGAGGTTAGTTGGTCGCCATGAGGTCTTGAGGCAACCTCGCAGCAGAAGGTGCTGCTGTGCGGTACCTTCGTCGACACTGCGAGCGAACTGCCAGCCACCACATACAGTCTCCTCCACATATGTAAGACGCTCGCAGTTGAGAAGAGTGGTGCTAACATCAGGACAAAGTAGTTTCAGCTCCACACGTATATCTGACACGCAACGAGGCCCGGGATGACCCCCGCTTGAGCCACTCGTCGGCGGCCTCACAAATCTCCAGCATGCTTGGTTCCCTGATCTGAATATGACTTGGGCGCGTCAAGTTACTGCACGTCGATGCTGCACGTTGAAATAGATTGTCCCTAGGCGGTAGTCCGAGCCGCCGTTCAGCCGCTGCTGCTTGTCGTGATTGCCTCTTGACACGGCACGTTGTTGACCTTGGTAATCAATTCTCACACTGATGAGCGCGTCTTGCCAGACTAGCTTACAGGTTCCGTCTCAGTGATGCAACATTGCGACAAATGGCGGCTCAGCCGTGTCGGCTTGAAAAGGAGCTAGAGGCTCAAACGTTCGATAACTTCTCGTTCGCGAGGGTTTCTGGAAGTTGTGTCTGTTCTTTTGCGGAAAGGACGGGGGACTGTACCTTAAAAGGCGCATCGGAGTTGAGGTATTTCCGATACTCCGAATACATGGACTCATAAACCCGTTTATCCCAAATTATACTCTCGGGGAGGGCGCTGCCAGTGGTAAGCCTTGTAGCGCGGCCTCGGCTTCCGCAAGTGGGTGCTCTCTATCTTCCGATTTCCATACTTCCTCAATCACAGACCCGACGACGACGAACATCGATTTCATGACGAATTCGGTCGCATAGTAATATAGTGTGTGTTGAAGCTTCAGCTCCTCTGCGCTGAGGTTGTCCTCGAGAAGCTTCTGGTTAACGTGGACTCGGAGTTTCAGCGACGTTGTCTTGTACCAGGCATGTAGCCGCTGTACTACCTCCTCACGAGCCTGCGTCCCCCGCAGGATAGACGCCGAAGACACGATTTCATTCGCGTCAGCCACATCCACAAGTGTACCTAAAGTATCGAAAACTGTCTCAAGTTGAATCATAGCCAGGGTTCGGATTTGGTCCTTCGTGGAAGCAACCATATTTTTTGCGAACTGCATGAATAGCGCAAACGCAAGAGGGTCATCCTCAGAAGATGACGCGTCTTCCTGCTGCCCCTTTTTCGCTTTCCGGTGTTTTTGCCCTTTGGCGCGTGCTTGCCCAGAAGGGCCTGAGCGCTTGTCTCAATTGCGGTGTTGATGAATTCGGACAAATAGGTGTAGGACTGCCGCAACTCTGAAGGGACATACTCTATTTTTTGCAGGGCGTGGATATCAGCCTCAGATATACTGTCAGGATCTCACCATTTTAAATCGCGCTAAGAAGGGGCATTGTAGCTGGATTCTCCTTAAGCCCTCTCATCTTGGGCAGCGCGCTGAACAGCATCTGAGACTCCAACTCCGCTATTTTGGCAAGCATGCATTGACCTGCCTTCCTCGAAGAATCCACAGACGCTGCCGCAGCTGCTCGCGCCGCACCGTCTCCTCCAGGTCCCGCTGAGTCTCCACCGAGCTTCGTGGTCACCTGCAGACCCTGCCTCGCTACGGCTCTCCTCTTCTTAGCCGTCAGCCGGGCGCCTGAAGCACCGCCCTCCCCCGCGTCTCCTAAACCCCCCTACGGTCGGTTGCAAGCTACCGGAAATAACTTGATCACGCACACGTTTGTGATGGAGCTACTTATGCTATTCTAAGAGGTTTTGATGGTGTGTGTCTTGACCCTCGACCGCAGTGCTTTGATTTGCTTAAAAAATGTGGTCCTCGCCCTCGTGAAGCGATTGGTGTTATGTTAAGACCCGACATGTTCTGGCACACAGCCGACGATAGACTGACAGTGCCTCATCTTTTTTGGTACGCTGTCGTGGAATAAACGGTTGGATGCTGCTGCGCTTTTACAACTATGTTCAGCATCTGGTTGCCTTAAAGTCTCGGAATGGCAGACAGCGGCGCAACGGTCGTTTGGCTCTGGACTTGATCAGTGCGCTTGCAGATATGCAAGCCGTAGGGTAGCTGCCGTTCCAGCGTATCCAGACTGGTACAGCTTACAATGCCGTCAGACGTTTTAGGTCGGACCGAGAGGGAAGGCTTACGGTTCATCCTAGGTATCAGGGAACGTGGTGGGACCGGCTCCGCGGCCTATCCCCGTCGTCTGGTGGACAGTTGCATTTTGCCCAAGATTTAATAATGTGCGCCGTTTCAGCAGCGCGTTTTGCCGCTTTTGTACAAATTCGCGCTCGCCTTATCGCTCTTCTTGCCCAGTAGGACGGACTGCGGAGGTCTCTGCAGACCAGTTGGAGTTAAAAATAGTTCGCAGATGCCTCGTGGCATCGCAACCTCGTTCGGCACGCTAAGCGGTCTAGTCGAACCCTCAGTTCGTGTAGCGCTCTCGGGAGACCATGGGGACAAGCACTTCGCGTCTGCCGTGTTGGCTCTGTATTGGTGTGCGATAGGATACGATAGTCCTCGCGCGCATGAGGTTGAGAAGCCGGAAGCCGCCACGACGTTTTGTCTACACTGTTTTTCGCTCTGACGCATCCAGCCTTCCTCTCCTGTCCATCTACCACCCTGAACAACACTGGCGGACTGCTAAAGGTCTCCGTTTCTATCTACACGCGCCAACGCGCGTGGTATGCCATGTTTCTGGCAAGCCTTTGACCGCCCCTCCCGTCGATCGAGGAGCCTCTCTGTAGACATGTTGGTTTCCCCAAGGCCACCGAGAGTCAACATTTTTTCTTCACTTTTTACAAGGCATTCGATAGTTCGACGGCCCCGCAGACCTTTTCCGTTTTTTCTCCGCTGCAGTTCTTGACTTGGTCCCGTGACGCCACGGCTACGCGTCGCGGCACGCTCACCTCCCTCTGCGAGTACGAGCAACAGTGACTCAGCCACGAGATTGGAGACATTACTCTCCGCGGTCGCTTTCTTTTTAGCGGATAGAATGTGCTGTCATCTATAGAGGACATGTCTTCTCTTCTGAAATTGCTGACTTTTCTTGCCGCCCAGTTCTTTCGTGTAAACCAGCCCCCCAGGCGGACGTCTCCGACGGGGCTGCAAGCGGTGTGTCTTGGACCCCCCTCCTGTTTCCACCGGAGACTGATTTTTCTCCTTGGTGGACGTTTGCGAAGAATCTTTGCCTTCACCGCCTTCTTCTTGACCTGCATAGAGAAGATCCGAACTTCGTTCATGCTCGCTCGCACTTCATTTACGTATTCTTGCTTCACTCATTCGTCTGCAAACACCGGTGTTGGTGGATGCCGGAGGCGGCCTTCGAGTGAGGCTTTGCGCGACCCTGCACACGGGCTGCCGGGTGTCTTCGGCCTTGAAAGAATTAGGCATTCTGCCGTTTGTGGCTTGGGGAACATCTTTTTGCAAGTTCCCCTTCATCGTGGCTTTCTCAAGCTTTTTTCTGAGTCGAGATCAAAACGACCACAAATCGCCCCCCTTCAACACCCGTCGCTAGGTGTCCTTGTGAGACGGAACCTCGCATCAAATCGATATCAGGCCGTCGCCATCGCGCTTGCTGATGGAATCCGATCACTTCTCTTTGGAGAGCGTTGCATTGCTGCCTTCCGTCGTGCTTCTTTGAGGAAGACTCTATCGCCCAGCCAGCGAATACGTCTTGTTTCTCGGATTTGTCTCTGCCATCGGCAGTCTCGCTTCGGTCGAGGGCGACCTTCCCATGGCCTCCGTCTTGGCCAAGTTTTTTCATCGCCTTCGTGCCACTGTCGGCGGGCATTCTTCGCCATCGTATGTCTTCGGGTATTGTCGCGGTGGTTTTTATTCGGCCCTTCCTCACGACTGTGACGCGACGAATCGAGGCGCTCTGGAGCGCCAGCATCCTGCCCTGCGCACTGTACTGCCAGCTTCTCGAGGGTCGCAGATGAACTAGCTATTCCCGCTGTTTTTTAGCGATCAGTGTCGGTGCTACGTCTTCTGCTTTGACGAAACTGCATCTAGCAAGCGCGAGGGAAGTTCCTTCGTCGACTGTACCGGTCAAAGTCATCGTCGCGTCTGCCCCTCCGCACGCCGTCCTCCGTGGCTTTTTTCGCCTGTATCTTTCACCCGCTGGTTGCCTGCCGCTTCCTCCTCCTCTCTATAGTTGGCCTGCCTGTTGCGGATTTCTTCCCTGCTTTTATGCACACTCCGGTCTCCCTGGCTCTCCGTCGACCTCCCCTCAGTCCTAGTCGCGCAGCCATCGAGGCGTCTCGTTCTGCGTCCTCCACGTCATCTCCGTCTCTCGTTCTCCGCCAATTTCCTGTCGAATCGGCATGTATGTCTGGCTTTTCGCTGTTCTGTGCTTCGTCTCCTCTCCGTCAAGCTTGGGTTGCTGGGGGATGCTTATAGTGGCGGTGGCGGGAGTCGCGCGCGAGAACTGTCGTCTAGCAGAAGGCCGAGGGGGGGAATGGAGCGGGGCTGATAAGGCACTCTTCTAAAGCCCCTGAAGCAGCTCGCCAAGATGGCGCCAGGAACAGACGACAACACACAAAACGGGCGGCCAGCGATAGCCGTCATGGAGCGGGGCGAAGACGAGGAGCGAAACGCAGGCGATGCAGCGGAGAGTCCGGACGCAGTCTCTGAAGGTACGCCAGTTCTGAAAACGCGCCACAGAAACTGTGGGATGCGTGTCTTCTGAAGATGCTGGCGAAGGCACGGTGGCCACAGACGAGAAACGTAAACACACTACGGGGGATAGGCGCGGGACGACGAAATGGGCTTCACGCGTATAAACAAGAGCGGAAAAAGTCTGAAGGGGCCTTTCGCGGTTCATCTGTGTGCGCTGACAGTCTGTGCAAATAGCAGTTCAGCGGAGTCCATTGGGATTGATACGAGGCCTGACGCTAGTGCGGGCTATCCTTCCGCACACACAGCCATCATGCGGGCGGTTCGACCGGGCGAGCGTTGGGGAAGTCAGTATTCATTTGCGGATGTGCTGCGGGTGTGCCTGCTGAACTCGCTGCTGGGGTGGTTTTCTCACGACGTGTGGATTTCACCGCCAGCACGCAGAGGGGGAATCGGCTCTGTCAAAGCGAACTTGGAGCGAATCAGGGTGTTTGTTAGCTGCCTCGGATTGCGTGCATCTGTGGAGCAGTGGGAATGGGTGCACATCTGTGCTGTAGGTTCGACAGGGGGGGGGGGGGGGCGGTCCTGCATGGCAGACACTTCTGTGCCTCGTCGCCTCCTTGTCTGCGTGTGTTGCCCACGCAGATATGCTGCGCAGTGGAGGAACTGCAGCGCAACCTGAGACCAGAGAGACGCCTGAGCCTTTTGTCGTGGTAAGTCCCCTCATCCGGTGGCCTTCCCCTTGATGGCGGATAACTCTTTCGGTTACTGTGTCCGCATATCGCGCAATGTGCATGCCACAGTCGCCGAAGCCGGCGCACAGCCCCACAGTACGCGGGCCCCTGCATACTTCAGTCTGTCTTCCAGGAGCCTGTAGAGCGGCCATTTCAGTGGGACCCGCTTTCCCACTACTAGTATTACGCCTATTCGTGCTCTTGGAGTGAGACCGTTTACCCGCTAAAATGAACGATCCCTGGGACGGATGTGCGAGTTGTGACCTGTGGCGGCATTCGCACTCCGGAATCGAGCGAGGGATTTGAGAGTTTTTGACGAATCGTGTTACAGAGTCACCAGATGGGCAATTTTTGGCGCTTTGACGAGGCGTGGGTTGTGCAGCGTACAGTTGTGCGTAGGTGGAGTAACGTAATCATGCGGATGCATCCGTGATGGCTACACGTTCATGTATGCTTACAGCCTGTACCATTGCTTTCAGGAGCGTGCCGTTGATTTCGATGACCTTACGTGTTCACTCAAACTGAATAAACGCCTTCGTGATGTAAGCCTGTTCAGAATAATTAGGACTACTTCTTTTCATAATGACAGTGCATCTGCTAATGGGCGTTTCATCTTGACCGGTATACATTTCAGCCACATATTGCTGGAACCTCTAGTCGCCTGAGGATTTTCACTTGTGCCGGTGATATCGCTGGCGCTAGGGGGGCTCTACCTGACTCGGCTGCGCCGTGTGCTGCGGAGTGTCTGTATCGCGAAACAGAGAGAGCATCGCGCGTATGTGTGCGCTTCGCGCATACGTCGTTTGTCTTCAGGTCACCTCTTATCCTCGCAGTTCAGGGCCGAAGAGCGCTGCTTTGTCAATCGTCGAAGGAGGACCTCAGTCCTGCCAGCCGTTTTTTGCTTCCGCCGCTTCTCTGTCGTTTTCATTTCCGTCTTGGTCTCCTTCGCTAGCGCGGAGCGCGTCTCTCGGAGCCGACAGCAGGCGCGATACCCACGAAGACCGCGCAGTCCAAGCAGGCCCTCGATCCGTGTCCTCTCCCGACGGAAATGCGTGGGAGCCTCAAGCCGAGTATACGCCGGCGCGAACGAGCCGAGCGCGCCGCGCAGCGAGTCAAGAAGACGATCTGGAGGGCGTTCCTCCTTCCCCTGAGCGGCCTGTCTGCGCGGCCGCCGAGGCGCAGGCGCCTGGGCGGGGGTTTGCGCTGCCCCGGCGCCACGCTCCGGCTGCGCTTCCCTTCCACCGCCAAACACAGAATGACCTTCGCCTTTTCCCCCCGACTCCGCCTCTCTCCGTGGCGTCGCTCCCTCTGCCTCCCTCGATCCCCGTGGCTGCAGATCTAACGGACAGCGACGAGGAGGACGGCGCCCCACCGCCTGAGGCGCTAGGCGACGGTGTGCGGGACGCGGGAGACGAGGGCAGCGAGATGGCCAGCAACGGTGCGGTGTGTGTTGTCTCTGCTGCCTCTGAGGCCGGCGCCGCCTCGGCGTCGTGCGCCTCTAGTAGCCGAGGCGAGTGCGCTGCTGAAGAGGAGGAGATGCGCAGAGCTGAGGCAGACGCCCCACGGGTACGCGTGGAACACTCGGGCCGTGCAGAGGCCCCCGAAACGCACGCGAGGCGGCAGGGCAGCGAGAGAGAGGAGTATGGCGAGCCGCAAGACAGCGACGCAGACCAGAGTCGAGACGCGGGCGGCGACGCCGGCGTGTCACATTCTCCATCTTCAGAGGGCGTGCCTGAGGCCAGTCGCGAAGGCGGATGTGACGCAGCCAGAGGGACGGCGGCGGGTGCCGCGATTGCTTCAGAGGGCGAGAGTGAAATAGAGAGTAGAGAACTAGACGCCCAGGTTCAGAGCGATGGCGGGCTCCTGGGGGAGGACTGGCGGGATGCCGCGTTTGTCAGAACTATGGCACGCGACGGACAGGGCAAATGTAGTCTACGGGTACCGAGCGAGGAGGGAAGAGACAACGTGGAGAGAGCGCAATCAGCGCAATCGACAGAAGATGCAGATAGTGCAGACCGACAAGCCTCAAGTTGCGATACCAAGAAAGGAACCCTGAACTTCACTCTTTTTCGCAAGAGGCTGAGTTTGTCTGTAGAATGGAGAGGTGTCCCTGAGAAAGGAGAGGACGTAAGGGCAAGGAGCGAGCCCCATGATGCCGCCCGGTGTGCGTCGCCTCCCCATTCGTCTTCAGCCTCTTCCATTTTTTCGTTTTTCCCCTCTTCGCCGTTCAGGGGCAGGAGGCAACCCCCCGAAGGCAGTCCTTCGTCGCCTGCACTCCCCAGTGTAGCATCCTCCTCATTTTTTCCGCCTCTGTCGGTCTTGCCACACAAAAACTTTGGACGCGGCGAAAGCGACTCGTTGCCTGTTTCCCCGTCGCCTCCTCCGTCGTCTTCAGCTTCGTCCAGTTCGTCGTATTCGCTTTTCCCTCGTTTCTCTGCGTCGCACTTTCGATTCCTGAGTGGAGAAAGCGACGTCAGGTCTTCGCCGTTCGCTGCGTCGTCTGCGTTGTTTTCGCGCATCCCTTCGCCAAGCAAATGGAGAAAGGGCAGTGAGTCCAGTCCGTCTTCTCGTCAGGCAGCGGCGTTGGTTTCGCCGGCCGATTCTGCGCTGTCTTCGTCAATTTTCTCGTTTTCCGGCGAATTTAAAGGCAGGAAGCCTGGCGGGCAATACGGCAGCCCAGCAACTCCATCGCCTTCTTTGTTTTATACGTTCTTCACGGAGCCCGATTCGTGTGCGCTGCCTCGCAGAAAGCGCGGCAGAAAGCGGGTGGGGAGCGCGCCGCTGCCCGCCTCAGGATTCAAACTTCAAGTCAGTTCCCGCCGGCGGGCTTTGTCTTGCCCGTCGTTTTCCTCCTCCGCGTTTCAGCGGAAGACGAGAGAGCCAGAGGGCGGAGCATGCAGGCGGTGTCCGACTCGTCACACGGATGAGGCAGCACCGTACGGAGCTCAGGAACCCAGCATAGATCGCCTGACCGAAGAGCCGAGGAGCGTCGAAGCAGACTCAGGGGTAGCTGCGCAAGGCGGCTTTCAGGGGGCTGCTCCCGTGGAAAGGAGACCCTGTCGAAGTGCGTCCACGCCGTCACAGTTTTCTTCGCCTGGGCGCGGAGCAGAGAAGAGGAATCTGTCCATTTACGCCGGTGCAAAGATAGGTATGCGCGGCGCGCCTTCGTTCGGCCCCGTTGTCGCTACATCTCACCGCGGACCGGCCGTCGGCGCGTGGTGCACAGGTTCCGCGGAGAAGGCAAAGCTCGCTTCGCCGCAGAACGACGCCGACGGGCGTGCGAGGCCGGACGCGAGCATGTCTCGAGTCTGCCTGTCTGGCTGCGCGGCGGAGAAGGAACGCGAGCTCTGGAAGCTCGTGGAGGCCGTCAGCGTCCGCGAGAAAACGCGAGAGTACGAGAGGCTGAGCTCGCGCGCCCTCGCATCCAAGCAGGATAAGGCAGGCGCGCTGGCAGCGAAAGACGCCCAACGAGGAAAGAAGATCTCGGCGATCGTCGTCAAAAAGGCCGGCTCCTTGCCGCCGACCACCAAAGTCCTCTTCCCGATCCGAGCCAAACAGCAGGAACTCGCACACGCTAGAGGAGAGGCAGAGAGAAGAGGCGGACAGCACCGGGAAGGCGAGGCGCGGTCAACCGGCGGCAAGAAACCGGCTGTCGGAAGGCTCGAGAAAACCCTGGTGAAGAAAGCAGCAGCGAAAGAGCGGCGGCCGCTGCCGTTGCCGCCACTCAAGCTCTTCGCCCTGTACGCGAGGCAGGAGCTCTCAGCGTCGCCTAGTCGGCAGCCTGTGAGGCAGCTGGCTGCACACGGAGAGGGCGCGCAGACGACGGGCGAATGCGCTGGCCATCTGCGAGGCGAACACAAACGTGAAACCGAGGGCAGTGACGTCAGAGAGGAGCGAACGCTTCGGGCACACCCTGAGGACACCCGCACGCCGCGGCAAGCGCCCGAGAGCCGCGCCGTCCGCACCCTCGAAGCTCTCCAGCGGGGAGAGTGCGAGGCGAAAGCGGAAGCAGCAGCCTGCGCAGCTGCTGCGCAAGAGAGCGGACCGCGAGGCGAAGACAGACACGAGTCCCGCCCAGAGAGACGAGTCGCAGAATCGGAGGAGAGTTGCCAGGAGGACGAGCGAGAGCCCCGCCGGCCGGCGGAGGGACATGTGCCGGAGACCTCTGAGGAGCCAGCGCCGATGATGGACGGAGGAGGCCAGCAGGAGGTGGAAATGGAGACGAACGCAGGCGAGTTCGAGTTCGAAAATGGAACAAACAGGGAGGAAGAGCAGGTGTGCGGAGAAGCCGGAGCCTCAGAGTGCAGCAGCGACCAGCAGCACCAGGCGGAGGTGGAGGGGGATCCAGAGGTCGCGCGTGAGGCACTCGAAGGCTGTCTCAGCAACGGTGACCGCGCTGCGTTGACCGGGGAAGGGCTGACACAGCAGGAGGAAGACGGAGAAGCGAACAACGGGGACGCGACGATTCCTCGCGCGCCAACGCTGGACGAGGACTCAGGCCGAGATGAAGCCGGAGGCGATGCCGTCGATGAGGCGACGCCTTTGCTCACGGGGGTTGCGCCGACGCCTGCGGCAGAGCCTTTCCAGGAATCCAATGGAGAGGCCGAGGTCTCCTTAGGCGTGCGAGAATGTGACCCAACGAAGGAAGGCCCCGGATGCGAGCACGTCATGGGGGCGAAGCTGGGCGAGACTAGGGATGCGATGTTCCCCGGCACCAGCCAGCGAAAAGGTGAGGCATCGAAGAACGCCGCGAATGGACGAGGCTCAGTGCCGCGATAATGCAGACAGGAAGCGCTCAGCTGCAAGCGTACGGGACACAGTCGAGGCGTCTCTGGTTCTGAACGTGCCGGCGTTCTAGCGCTGCGAATGCCTAGTGAGCCTTACAATTATTCTCGCACATCATCTACTCAATACGCGCCTTCGCCGCGCACTCTTCACTCGTTCACCCATCTTCCGTGTGTTTGCTTTCCTTTTGTCTTTCCTGTCTGTCTCCAGACTCCCTGCCTCGTTTGGCTTCGCCCGCAACTGGCTCTGCGTCTTTCTCCGCGCCCGCTGCACTGTCCTTCGCCGCCGATTCGTCTTCCCCCTCTGTCGTTTCACCCGCGTCGTGGTCGTTGCTGTGTTTCGACGGCGACGTTGAGAGCGGGCACGAGGGGCGTGCAAGTCTGTGTTCGCCGTCGACCTCTCCGCTGCTCTCGCCTCTTTCCCTCGCGTCTTCCGCTGTCCGCTATCCCCCCAGCCGCGGCAGAGTCTGCCGTCGCGGGGCTGCGTCTTCGCGGCGCCGCAGAAAGACGGATGCGCGGAAGGGAGAGAAAGCGAGGACTTCCAGATCCGAGAAAACGAGGCCATCCGGCAATCCCCGGCGCTCTCGAGCCTCCAGCGACCCTGAGAGGGCCCAAGAGGGTGGAGACGAGAAGCCGCATGTGGGCGTCTCCGTTGAACACGTGAACGAGGCAGTCACAGAAGGCGCCCACCATGCCACGCCTTCTCTCCACGCCGCGGCCTGTCTCTCTTCGTGCCCTCTCTCCTTGTCTGGCCAGAGTTCCCCGTTGGCCTGTTCATTTTCCTCTTCCGCATCTGCTTCTTCGTCGGCGTCTGGGGCGTCTGCGCTCGCTGGCGCATCTTCGTCTGCCTGCCCCGCTGCCTTCGCTCCCGCGTCGCCTTCCTACGGTTCGATTTCTTCCGCGACACCGGCGGCTGCTTGTTCTTCCGCGTCGGCTTGGCCTCGCAGAGAGGCAGACGCGCTCGCGGTCTGCGGGCGTTCGCCGCGCTTCGTGCGCGTGGCTTCTTCGGCGGCGCCGATGCTGTCTGTGGAGCCTCTCGCGCCTGCCTCGCAGGACGGGAAGAGCGCTCCGGCGGCGGAGGAGGCGACGATTGACGATGCGGCGGAGGCTTGCGATGCAACTGGCAAGCAGCCAGCCGCGCGAGGAGAGGCAGAAGAAGCGAGCCGGCCTCCGTCGCCACAGATTGTCGTTGACGTCTCAGAAGACGAACGCGCGGACAGCGGGTCGCCGGGCTCTGGGGTCCTCTCTCCACCGCCTTCGCCTTTCGCGACGCAGGTCGTGGCTGTTCCGAGCGAAGAGTCGGAGGACGAGCGCGTAAGCTCGGTCCGCCTGGAGTGTGCATTTGCGTCGATTTCCTCAGGAGGGAGCGATGGAACGCCACAGCCAACCGCGTCGCCTTGCTCGCTTCCGGCACTCGACATAGAGGAGGGGGAAGGGGACGCAGAAAGCGGCGACAGGCTGTCCACGAATATCAACGTGGTCTCTTCGTCCGAGCGCGAGAGTGCAGACGAACGCTGGACGGGGCGCTGGGCCTCTACGATGCCCGATGCCGACGACCAGGAAGATGGGGAGACCGACGACGTCGAAGTCAGTCTCGAGTCTCTGCGGTCAGGCGCGGAGGAAGCCGGAGAGCGAAATGAGCCCTTCTCGGCGTCGCCCGGCGGGACGCCTGGACGCGGCCCGTCGCCCGCGGGCGACGGCGGGTCGGACGATGACGACGAAGTAATTCTGCTAACGGAAGATGCTTGCGAAGAGGAGGAACTAGAACTCCAAGAGCTGCTAGTGCCAGTGCAGACGTTCCGGGCGCGGACGCTCCTGGGTGAAGAGGAGGACTTATCCCTCCGAGCGAGCTTTGCGCTGTCGAAACTCGGCGACGACGGCCTCCATTTGCTGGTTCGGGATCTGCCTTCTTCCGCGGCCCTGCGGGCGCCGCTTCACAGCCCGCCGGCGGCAGCTGCTGCTACGCCGAGGAGATTCGCGCCCATGTCGAGGCGCCAGGAGGCGGGCAGCGCGAGCCAGCCGCAGGGCGCGGCGCAGAGCGGAGACCTCGCGAGAAGGCTTGCCGCTGTCGAAGACGGCGGCAGACAGGAAGCCGACGACGCAGAGGAGGTGGGGGAGGAGAACGAAGGAACTGACGAAGAGCGAGGAAGCGAAGTCGGCCTGGCGTTTCAAGTCGAAAGAGATCGCGGCCGCGAAGCAGCCTCGCAGGAGGACGAAGAAACGCTGGATCTCAGCGGTCGTGAGAATACAGAGGCCGAAGGGATGGAATATCGCAGGAACGCGTTCTTGCCGGAAGATCTCACTGGGGCGGAGAGGGGCTTGCGCCTGCGAGCAAACGACTTTGGCGTGGAGCGTGCGTCCAGCGACCGCGAAATGGATGCCCTGACTGAAGGCAATATTTCCGATGAAGAGGCAGGCTCTCACGATATGGACGAAGAGGAGGCCGTCCCAGCCTGGGGCAGCCTCCCGCCTCTTCCTCGCGCTTGCCCTTCCGCCGCGCGTCACTCCCTCGACTCCCTCCCGCGCACGCCCTCGTCGTCGGCTCCATCTTCTCGCGTGCGGCGTCGGCCCTCGTTGGCGCTGCCGCTTCCCGAGGCAGAGGGCGACGGAGACAGTTCCATGTTCATCACGCGGCAGGCGGAGACAGCTGAGGAGAGCTGGAAGCGACCAGCTGGCGGCACGGAGGCGCATGACGGCCTTCTCTCCTTCAGGGCTGTAGAGGACGCGTTGCGCGAGCCCACGTCTTCGGCAGCGATCCGTCCCGCTCCTGTCGCGCTGACGCCCCCGCCTGTGACCGCCTTGTCACAGGCCGCAGCGGTGAGTGCAGACTCGCCCCTCAGCTACGACTCAGGCCAGTCGAGGGGAGAGGACGAGGGCGGACACGTCCGCGAACTTACGCGTGAAACGGCGAGACGCGAGCGTCGAGAGAGCGCGAGAGAGCCGGGAGCAGCCAGACAGTGGAGGGACGAGGCAGGGATTTCATCGTTGGAAGGCGGGCAGATGGGAGGCGCTCGCCTCCGAGATCGAGAGAGGCAGTACGCGGACGCGCAGAGGGCGACGAGGGGGCTCTCGAGCCCGTTGCGGAGTCGCCACGCGCCGAGCAAGAAGACGATTTCGGGCGGGGTCTCTGGCGCGGAGGGGAGGGGCACCAGAAAGCGGGGAAAAGCCGAAGCAACGCGACGCAACTCGATTTCTCAGCGGGTGCCGCCGCAGTCGGTCTCGTCCGAGCTGAGAGATCGCGGCATGGAAGGGAGGGAGAGAGAAACAGAAAGAGATGAGCGCGGGCAGCGGTCTGCACGGCTGCTGCCCAGCTCGAGGCTGCGAAGCCTGGGCGGCGGACCAGGCGACGCAGAGGCGCTGCCGCCGCCGCGGCTCCGGTCGACGCTGACGATAACGGAGGAGACTGACGACGAGTTCCAGCGACGCGTGGGGATGGAGAGCGCCAGAAAAGCGTGGACTAATACACACGCGGATGGCGACGACCCCTTCTCGCTGCGGCGTCTGCTTCGCGGATCCCGCCTGCGAATTGAGACGGACGAAGACCGGTCCGACAGAGAGGCATCGAGTGCGTCCTCCCCTCCCGTCTTCGTCACTCCGACGGCGCACGGCTTCCATCCCTCATCTTCTTCTGGCTCTTCGCGCGCGTCCTCGTCAGCCTCCTCGTCTGGCAGGCCTCGTGCTTCCTTGGCGGAAGCCGGGAGCGAGCGGCGGTCTCCGCGCAGGACCAGAGTGGAGAAGCGAGAGGGCGCCTACGGCTTCTCGACCCGCCTCACAGTCGAAGTCAGCTCGGACGGGAGTGTGGCGGAGGACTTGCGCATTCTGCGGAAATTCGATCGCTGCGAAGCGAACAAACCGCGTTGGGCGCGAAGACAAACGTGCGGAGAGGCCGCGGCCGCGGCGGAACTGCCAAAAGGAGAGGAGTTCTGGTGCGCACGCGAAAAGACCGCCGAGGCAGACCGGAAGCGTACACTGAGTTTCTTGACGATTGCCACTGACGAAGACGAGGGCGAGGCAGCGCGAGGCCAGAAGAGCGCACAGAAGTCGCTGGGTCATATCACCGATGCAAGGCACTTCAGAGAAAGCGCGAACAGTCTCTCGGCAGCGCCTGGCCACGAGCTGCGAGGCGAAAAGGTAGCGAACAAACCCGGGGGGCCGCGCGGAAAATCCGCGACTGGAGGCACGAAGCGGCGTTTTGACGACGGACTAGCGTCGTCGCGGCCCGGATCGCGAAACCCCGAGACAGGCGCAGCGCACGAGCAGGAAGCACAGGAAAATGCGTTTTTGGAGGATCTCAAGATGCATTTGCCGGGCGGGGAAACGGAGACGGGAAACGGGCTGTGGACGCCGGGGCTCTCCACGCTGCCCACAGAGGAAGGCGACCAGGAGGGGGATTCTTTCGGTGACAAGAAGTTCGAAGAAATCGTGCACTGCGAGCGAGTTCAGGCAGCGGTGAGCCGCAGCGACAATGCCAGGCCGGGGCTGCGGACTCTGGCCTCTGGGACGGCGACGAAGGGCGCGGCTGGACAAGATGAACGCGCGCGCCGCAAGTTCAAACAGGCGCTGGTGGCGAAGACAAAGAGAGACGAACCCGGCCGGCGACGTCGCGAACGCGCGGATAGCGACGCAGACAGCGACGCGCTCAGCGACATCATCGCGGGCCTGAAGGCAGAGTTGACTCGGCGATCGACTTACTGGTGGAGAAGCGCCATGGATGCGTTCTTCCGCTCTGCTCTCCTAAGCAGCTACGAGCTCCTCGGCACGCAGGGCGCCGCCGGCGTCCTGAGGGGCGAGCTACCCGGCCCCAACGCCGTGTCTCTGTTGAGCAGCAACTGGCACGACCGGCTCCAGTGGAGCTTTCGGCAGGTTGTCGCGGAAGCGCGCAGCGCCGCGCCTGAAAGCCAGGAGCAGCTGGCGGACAAGGAGCTGCTTCTCTGCAAAGAGCTCGGCTACTTCACTGCGGCCGCGCGCGCGGCGGCCGTCGTGCTGTCTTACGCGTATCCGGCTGGCGACTTCAATTCTGCGTCGAATCAAGAGTACTTCGTGAGCGACGCTCCGGAGAGCCGACCGACGCGCAAACAGAAACTGAAGCAGGCCGCGCGGGAGGCAGAGAGCGACGACGACTGGGAACGCGACACGCGCGAGGTCCGACGCAGGCAAGAAGCCCAGCGCCGCAAACTTGGCGTCGCGGGATGCTTCGTGCAAGTCACGCCCCAGAACCTGCCTGCAGTGTGGAGAGTCTATAGACCCAAGTTCGACGACGACAAGGTCTTTGTGTTTGACAGCCTGGTGCTGACAGTGGTTCACGGCTCTCGCCGGCAGGGTGTCTCGACGCGCTCGGCTCGCAAGATCTACGCGAACGACTACAAGGGCCGGCAGGCGGCGGCGTCAGTGATTTACGAGATGAACACCACGGCAGATCTCTCGGCAGACGGCGGCACCGAGGAGTTCCTCATGTCCGACGTGCATCGGCGGCAGCTGCAGTTCGCGCGAGGCGCGGAAGACCCCGACTTCCAGCGAACGGACTACGCACTGCCCGTCTGCGCGCTCGTGGACTACTGCGGGCAGCGCATCATGGTTGAGCCGCTGATGCCGATCGCGCCGGAGCCGACAAACGTCGAGGAGGAGTTGGTGGAGTGCCTGCGGAAGGAGCTGCCGTTCTACGTGCAGCAGTGCAAAGTGCGAGGCTCGGAGTTCCTCGCGCTGGACGCGATCGACAAGATCGACCGCATGGTCAACCAGAAGTTCCGCTTCATCTCCAAGTCGCTGAACCTCCTGGGCTGCCCGTTCGCCTTTGGGCACTCGGACTTTGCGCAGTCGTGCCGTATGCCGCGCGCGCAGCTCTGGCGCTCACGCGTCGACCAGCTCTGCGTGCTGCGGAATCTGCACGAGTTTCTCCCGCCGACTGTCTCCAAGGGCGCTGTGCATCCGACGTGGAGACTGCGGGAGCGGTTCGTCCGCCAAATCTTTGACGCGCCGCTGCCCAGCACCGCCTCCGCGCCTTGGAGTGGCGCCGCGACCGAGGAGAAGGAGTTCTCAAAGTTCACGCGAATCGCCAAGCCCGGCAGCGGCATGGAGCTACTGGAGACTGCCCACGAGGCCCTGGAGGAGTGTGTGCAGGACGACTTGGTGCCTTCGATCGAAGCGCTATGCGTGAACTTTCTCGACAGCGCAGACGTCTCGCACGCGCTCCACGAGCAAGGCATCAACATGCGCTCGCTGGGCCTTGTTTACAACCAGTGCTCAGGCAGCGTGTTTCGCGACGCCGCCCTCCGCGAAATGCTGGCGAGGGCCGCCAAGCACCTCTTCTTGAAGCAGGTGGAGGTCCTCGTGGGCAAGAAAGTTTACAGGAAGGTGCTGTGGGGGGAGTTGCTTCAGAGCGCCGTCGTCGCATTGTTCAACGTTGTGCTGGGCACCACCGAGGAGACGCGGAGCTTCTGGCAGGAGCAACTCCTGCCGGAGGTGGCGGAGGTCTTCGGGGTCGACCTCGTCGGGAGTGTGAGCCCCAGAAACGTCTGCCTCCTCTCGCTCTTCAAGGCCATGGAGTTCCGCATGGGCGTCAAGTTCGAGGCCTCGGTGCTTCGAAAGACGCAGTCAGGCAAGGGCGAAGCGCTGGTGCTGCAGCTGCCGTTCACGACTGCCGATCTCTGCCCGTTCACCTCGTGTCGCGATTTGGCTCTCTTTCCACACGTCGATTTCATTCGCAGTCTCGTGACGCAGAGCGCAGACGCCTTCGCGAGCGCTGCAGAGTGCCGGCCAGAAGACTTGAGGGCGAAGGGGTCGCCCTCCTCGCTGGGGGCGGGCGTGGGCGGCCGCGAGGGCGCCGAGGACGCTGGGTCAGATGTCTATCCGCCGAGCTTCCTTGATCTGGAGAAGAAGAAAGAAAGGACCAAGGCGGTTCTCGCGGGCGTCTCTGGGCTCCGGGAGACCTTCTCGTCGTCCACTTTGTCGAGCGACGATGAGTCCGTCTGCCCGAAAGCCGAGGGAAGGGGCGACAAGCTCGCGAAAGACGAGCAAGAGGACGAAGAAGACCGGCAAATGATGAACCGGGAGAAGGAACTTGCGGCGCTCACGAAGCGGATGGCGGACTCTTCCGGCCGAGAAAGGCAGCTAAACACGCACGCGCAGACCCTCGCGGGGCTGCGGGCCGTCCGCGGCTTCTTCCCGCAGGTCCAAACAGTTCTTCCAGGCTCCCTGGGCATCATTCGCACCGCCCTTGGGCAGGCTGAGCGCTTCCCCTCGAACGCCGACGTGTCCATTGAGACGAAAATCCATCAAATGAAGGCAGGCTTGACCGTGGCGAATCGACTTCCGATGGTCTACGGGACTGCGGGCATGGCGTCGTACGGGCTTGACGGGGCTATCCGGGCCTCCATTCTGGGCGTCGCCTACCCGTGTCACCCGCACTGCATGAAGTCCTTTCCGGACGCCCCCACGATGCCGCCGCTTCTGGCGCAGGTGCGCGAGCGCGTGGAAACCAACACGGCGAAAAAGGATCGTCGCAGCGTGCTTGGGCATCGCGAAGAGAGGCATAAGAAGCAGAGCCAGGGTGGGAAATGCCTCGTCTTTGAGGGGTTCCGCGTCAGCCTCGCGCTCTACTTGACTGTCCACGCCATGGTGGCAAGCGACATCGTGACGATCGGAAAGATCGCCACGCAGCTGGCTTACGTTCTCCTGCAGCACGGCGAGACGAAGCAAGCCCTCGCTGCGGCGGACTACATCCAGTCCAAGTTGCCAGACATTGGCTTTCTCGACGGAGATGCGAGGCTCATTCAGCTCCAGTGTCAAGTCAAGAGCAGGAAGCTCCACAGCATGGTGCAGACCTACAAGGAGCTCGTCCCGGATTTCCTCTCCCTGGAAGGCCCGCTGTCCCTGCGCCTAATGCTCATGGAGCTCCTCCTCGCCGCAGTCGCGTTTCAACAGAAGCAGTACACCGCGGTGATTCCTTCAGGATTGAAGGTCTACCATGCCTCCGCTCTGGTACGTCTTCAAACGCTGCGTGTGTGTATCCGTCCTCGTGTCTCGCCCTCCTACAGTTTTTGCTGGTTGCCTTCGTCCTCCCTGTGTCTGCGTCCGCTGATCTGTCGACCCGTCTCCACAGAATTTCTGTGCTGGATCTCCCGGTTGTCACCATATACACGGTGGTATCTGATAAGGGACTCATGTGCCAAGGAGCATGTGCCGCATGCACTGCGTCTGAATCGTACAACTCGCTGATGCTGCAGCGTCGTAGGGGACTCTGCGCTAGGTATGTCAGTCCAGTCTCCTCGGCGAATCGCCCTGTTTCCCGCATGTCAGACTGCCGCCCTCTATTCGGATATCTGTTGCCGCTTCGCTCTCTGCCGCCTCTTCAGACCGTGAATCCCAACGGCTGCCACTGGACAGGCGTAGCGGCGCTTCGTCTCATCGGTAGGCGTGTTGTCCCAGCTCCCCTCGCTGGATGAATTTAAAGACTTGGGAGGTGTGCGGCGTTGAGGAGCATCAACACGTGACCCGAAGAGTAAAAGGCAAATGAAGAGTTTATAGAGTCAAGTGGTAGACGAGCGGAGAGGTTCTCGAAGAGCAGATGATTGTGCTGGGAGAAGGCAGACCAAGGCTGAGGCGCGACAGCAAGGCAGAAATGTTAAACCTGGCCGTAGAATGGGAGATAAATGAGTAGGAAGCCTGTATGTGGTCTAATATGGTGCTTGTATAAACAAATGTCTCTCAGGATGAATGACAGCCATCTCTACTCAGCACATGTCCTGTTGCTCCCCCTTCAGGGATTGCTCGGCTGTCTATTTGTATGTGGTAGCGGCGGCATTCAGTGTGCTCCCACTTCGGTTGCAACCATATGGGATGCCTCATAGCCAGTTTTTGTCTCTCCGCATACATGTGTATGTCTGGATGTCCGCCTGAATACTGGTTTTCGATTCGTTTTTGTGCATTTTTTTCAGGCAAAAGTCTGATGGAGCTCCAGTGTTACTCGGAGGCCATCACCGTTCTGGAGGACGCCGTCCGCGGAGGCCAGAGAGACGCTTCGCTCCCGTCCTTCGTCACTTGCATGAATCGCTACTGGCTGGCGGTCGCTCTCTCCAAGTAGGCTGCCTGGAGATAAAACTGATGAGAGAGAAGAGCGTTGTGATGCAGCATTGCCTGTACCCGCGATCGTGTTGGAACTGTGGATATTGTTGTGCGCATGCGGTGGTTTTGCTACGGTGGACAGCGTCCGCTCGCGCGCGGTGGAAGGCGTGTGTGGGCGCTCTGAGCCCCGGCGCAGGCTGCTGGGCCCTGGTCGACAGTGGTCTAGGCTTTACGGTTTAGTTTAGTATATATATTTAGGGTTTAGGGTTTGAGTGTAGTCTAGTATATACGTTTAGATTTAGATTTTAGGGCTTACTGTAGTATAATATACACGTTTGGGGGATAGATGGTTTAGTTTAGGGTAGTGTATACGCGGTAGACGAAGCGAGAAATGAGAGGCAGCGCGAAGAGAGGGAGAGAGGTGCAAGACAGGAGCTGAAAGCCAGCAAGGCTGTTGGTGTCGCATGCAACGATCTGCGAGAGTGAAGTGCGCCCGTTTTCGTTTTTCAGGGTCGGACGCTTCCAGGATGCCAAGGAGAAGGCGTCTGAAGCCTTGCACCAACTCGAAGACCAACTTGGCACAAACCATCCGGCTACGCTTTCAAGTCTCTTCCTCGTTGGTAAGCGTGCGGAAACCGCATGCAGCTTTTTGATCGATATCCGAAATAATACAGTGGGAAGGAACTCTTACGCGGTGTCTATGTGTTTGTCGTTTATATGGGCAGCTTCATATGTGTATCTGTGTTTTTTCCGTGTTTTGCGCTCCACTTGTGGTCGCCTCTGCGCTCGCGTGCGTCAGCGGCACCTGTCAGACCCAGCCTGCGGGCGGCTCCTTGGTCTGCGTGTGTTGGCCCTGGCGTCACGCGTAAGCCCTGGACGGGCGCATGGAAGAGGCGTCGTTTGCCGCCCCCTAAGCAGCAGCGTGACGTCGCCCAGTTTCCTCGGCTCGCGGGAGCTGTCTCTGTTCTTTGCGTAGCACAGAAGGGTAGCGGCGCGTTTCACTTCGTTTCGCTTGCTTGCGTCTTTCTCTCTTAGCCGAGTTAGATCAAACGCTCGGGTGCGAGGAGCTGGTCGCCCCGCCTCTGAGCATCATAGACGGCGAAGAAACGCTGATGAAGGAATTCGGCCGCGCGGCCTGCGAAGACGTCGGCGAGCTCATGCGATACCGTCCCATCGGCCCGCAGGACCTCGAAACAATCGAGAAGGTCGCTCACGATCGCGTGCGAGCTAAGTGCAGACAGGTAAAAAAGGCAGGCTGCACATGTATTCACGTGTATGTATGTACGTGTGTATGTATGTTTCCATATGTATATATATATATATATATGTAAATGTAGGTCGATGGGTATATATTGCGCATATGCAGATGGATGCCGCCGTGTTGAGGTCGGTAAACCTTAAACCCTGAACTCCACTGTCGCGTGTGCTGTTGTCGTGTGCCGTCTGCCCGCAGAACGCCGTCAAGCTCTTCACGTCTCTCTTTGGGCGGCTGTTCACCGGAGACCAGTATCTATACGTGACGGAGGAGCAGTACAGGGACAGCAAAATTCAACGGAAACAACGACTTCTCGCCGCCGTCAAACACACCCTCATGGTCAAAATGTGTGATCTCCCGCTGCCAACTCAAAGGGTACAGTGCTTGCGTATCAGTGTCTCTCTGCGCAGCGTAGATCTCGTGTCGCTCGTACTGGTTTAGAGAGTAGCGGGTGACGCGCACGAAGCGCAGAACACTGCTGCCTACGTGGAGCGAAACGGAGGTCTCTGCGAACTTGCACGGCCTCTCTTGAACGCATGCAGAGGTGCGGCCCTCACGCCGCCCGCACCCCTTCGCCTTGTGGGTGTCGTGGCTTATACGCGTCCGTGTGGGAACGCGAACGACCACAGAGAGAGTGAGAGAGTGGGCGCGTTGATGAGAGGTGGCGTCGCCGCCTGCACGCGGTGGCTGGGCATGCTGTGTGTGTGCTCAGATCCTGGCCTATCGTCTGTACGTCCTCTGCGTGAGTCAGAGCGGCTCCTCCTTTTTGAAGCGCCTCGTGGCGATGGATCGCGAGGGGCTGTTCCCGCGCGACGACCAAGAGGCCGAGAACGGGCCTCTGGGAAGTCCCTCAAGCAAAGCGCTCCGCGGCGCCGCGGCCCAAGACGGCGAGGGAGGCCAGCGGAGCCGGGAGTTTCGAGACAGGGACGACGCACTCCTCGACTTGGACGACTTCTTCATGTTCCACCGCGCGACCTCCACCTACGGCACGAACGTCGTGTCGCAACGCAACGTTCTCGCGGCCACAGTGAAAATCGACCCCAGCGAACTGCCGATCCGGTACGCAAGCCAGCACGCACGCGATTCTACAGCGGGCTCCGGAGACCCTGAGGCGTGACGATTTGGTGGCTGCGAAAGCGCGCGCCTAAACTCTACTACTGTGCACGTGTGTGCATGTGTGTGTTTTGACGTGCATGAAACATTGCGCGAGGAACGTGTTTTCAAGGCTCGCTGCACATGCCTGTAGATGTGTGTGTCGAGAGGGGGCACGTTCGCTGAGCGTATGCAGGTATATCAGTATGCTGATATATGCTGTGTTTCCTGTAGCTTGATAGAATTGGGTTCATGCATGTGTGTGCGTCTGCTCACTGCCAGATATCATGTATCGCCGTAGGTTTTCATACAAAGTGTGAGCCTGCAGACCTCGATGTGTGGAGTTGTTTTTTCTGATCTTCTGTTCGCAGCGAACACGGCATCCTGATGATGACGCTGCTGGTGTTTGCTCGGCCGTCGCCTGACATCTCGGAAGTTTTGGAGCAGTGCGTCGCCGACTGTCGGATGGAGTCGGGGCTTGTCCCTGCCGCCTGGTGAGACCTCTGTCTTCATTTTGTGCCTGCATTTCTCTTTTCTGTCTTCAGCAAACTCGTATATCTACTCACACATGCGGCAAAAATGTCGGCCCTACTTGTCAGTGCGCATGTCTATGAATATATACGTATATATATATATATATATATATATATATATATATATATATATATATATATTGCAATTAATAATGTATCCGCATGTTCGCACATCATTACGTGGGAGTACACATGCGACGCGGGTGACAGACTCTGGGGCCAAAAAAGCTTCTTGAAAGTCTAGATTGTCCGGGGGCTGTGGCTGTGTAGCTGGAAAAACAGAAAGTCGGCCTCTTTTAGGAAGTCGTAGACAAGGGACATTGCAGACATTCCATTCTTCTCGCCTGCCGTTCTTCGCGCGTCAGGTTCGATCGGTTGCTGGCGCGCATCATCGAGGAGAACGGGACGCCCGACGACTTGGTCTTTTTCGTCTCGATGCTTCGCACTTTCTACGCGCCCATCCAGAAACGCATTTTCCTGTTTTTCCTGCACGAAGAGTGTGGGAGGGCGGATGTCAATCCGGGGCTCCTCCACTCGCAGGCTGCCAAGCGCGAGCTCTACATCGACAGTAAGAAAGAAGCTGCGGCGTCGACCTGCTTCTCTAGGGGAACGCGCGCCGCTGGCGTAGCCAGGCACGAAGAGGCAGGCAGCTGCAGTTTCTGTTCGGTCTCTCCTTTGTATGGTTGCAAGGCGGAGGCAGTGTCTAGCTGTCAAAGATAGATAGACTGATAGGCCGGCACCTACGCATCGATATATATATATATATATATATGTATTAGTGTGTTCGTGCGTCTGGCTGCAGTCAGCGAGGCGTGCGGCACAGCATGCTAGGGTTCAGGGTTTTTGCCTGCGCCTCGGGCAGATTTTCGAAGCGCAGTATACCGGCATAAGGTGGCTGCTTGACACTGAAACGAGATTTTCGTTCTGCATGTATTCCAAACTCGATCGCGCCACTTCTCGCGCCACGGCTCTGTGTGACGCTACCGAAGCGAGTGTCTTTCGAATTTTTTTCGCAGCCGTCAAGAAACTGATTCAAGTTCGCATGAACAATGCACGCTTCCGCGAATACACCAAGCTGAAGAAGATCCGCGAGAAAAACAAGAGAGACAAGAAAATGCTAAAGAAGCGCGAGCTCGAGGATACCGCCCTGATCGACGGCACCGACGGAACTGATATCCGTGAGCAAGGCGAACGCGTCGATTCCGGAGATATAGATCTGCGTCTGCTGCATGCAAATGAAGAAACATGAGATCCAAATACACATCCTGACAGTTTGTCCTCTGCCGCGAGGGGCGAAATCGTGCATCCACACACAGTCACGATTGGGCGGGGGGTGACTCTTAACCCAGCAGGCCTGAGAGGATTGAGCTAAACGCTCACCTAGATATGCGTAAGCGTGCGCAATCTGGCAGGACAGAACAAACCATTCTCGCCCGACTGTCCGGTCTCTTTGTTCACAGGATTTCTCGAGTACACCATCGAGTCACCGGACGCTTCTGACAGCGAAGAGTTCTTGGATGACACCACAGGCCTCGTCAACAGCTGCGTATGGAATGGTAGGTGCCGCGCAATTTCCTTGACTAGCATATATATATATATATATATATATATTGCGTGTATTTATTTATGCATGCACGATGCTGGGCGCTCTGGCCGCTATGGCTGTTGCTGTGGTGTTCAACGGGGAAGGCGAGCCGTCTGCCGCAAGAGTGAGGGAGTGTTTGTTGTATACCGTCCATTCTGGAACTCGATTCACAGCAATTTTTCGCGTTCGCTTCTACATAGCTGAAAAGGTTTTACGTTATGAAGAGTCGAATTGGCGGCACGACGCGAGTGGCCCAAACTGTCTGCTTTCTTCGCGGTTTCGTTCCCCTCTGTCTTCTCTCTCGCTGCCAGGCGGGGGAGAGGGGGGGGGAGGGGGTGGGAGGGAGGGGAGGGTTTCGAAGGAGTTCCGGCGTGATGACGTGTGGCCCGTTTGCTCTTTGTGTGTGTGTGTGTGGCTTTCAGGGGTGTCTCTGCAGAATTTGAACGCGCGTTTGACGGAGCAGCTGCTTCACCAGGAGTTCCTCGAGAAGGAGCATGTGAGGGACATCGGCGCGCTAACGAGGGCTGCGCGGGCGGGCGCGAAGGACGAAGATTTGCGAGTGAACGTGGAGCGGCTCTCCGCAGCCGACCGCAGTCTCCTGGGCAGGGGTCTCATCTCTGGGCGGACGGCCGTCAGGCCCATGGGCCGCGCAGCCGAAATTTCGATTCAGAAATTCGGCACGGAGGGCGGCCTCGTGGTGAACTCCCTCCCTTCTGCCTCCCTCGCGTACAACTTGGACAAAATCGAACGCATTCCTGTGCAGGAACGAGAAG
The DNA here is from genome assembly GCF_002563875.1 of Besnoitia besnoiti. Lineage (NCBI taxonomy): Eukaryota > Apicomplexa > Conoidasida > Eucoccidiorida > Sarcocystidae > Besnoitia > Besnoitia besnoiti. Next base: position 1,441,939 of record NC_042358.1, read on the forward strand.
AAAACCAAGTCCTGCGCGGCGTCCACGTCGAAGGCGGGTTCGTCCCGTAAAACGAAAACGCACCCTGAAGCCGAAAGACGCGAGACCTCACAGAGTCTGTACCGACCCCTTCGCATTTCACGTTCTATCTACACTTTCACGTGTCTGCTCCACGCAACCCCGTTGCTCCCTCGTCCTTTGCCTTGTCGTCATGGAAGACCCACGCCGGTCCCGCGTGTGACGTGAAAAAAACATGCATATATATATATATATATGTTGTTGCTCAATGTTCTCCAGTTTCTTCGCTCCTGGCGGTGCTGCGGGTTGGCCAAGTATGTGCCCGTATTCCTCGTCGCTTTGGAGTGTGATTATCTCTTTTTCTCTTGACGTCGCAAGACGATCCAGTGAAAGTAGCCCGTATGCAGCTGTCCCATCGCATATAAACTCTGATGTGCCTGTATGGAACCAGTGGACGCAGCTTCACTGTGGAGGCAGCAAGCCTGTGAAACTACTGCTACAGATGACGCGAACTCCTTCTTCGTCTTTTGGCGCAGGCCGCGGAGGGGACAGTTGCAGCCGAAGCATGTCCGTTGCTGGCCTCAGACCCGGGCTTTAGAAGCGCCGGAAATGAAGCTCTCACGAAGAGTTATAGGTCACACTTAGAACTGAACGGCTGGGCGCATCAGCATATTTCTTTGCATTCACACGTCCTTGTCGTGCTGATATTTGCGCCTTGAAGCAATTAGTTGCGCATGCAGTGAAAATGAAGCTTCGCTGCCTCCCGCGTCTTGGGGCGAACCCACAAAGCAACGCGTCAGGCTGGATGCAGACAGCCCCGCCACGTGTGAACGGCTCGCCTGTCGGCCTACGCATGAGCACAACTACGTAGGTACATGTGTACCTGCTCCCTACGCATGCGTAATCGATCACCCATGCATATACAAATATATATATATATATATATATATATATATATATATATGCATTATCTATCTATACATCAATTCTGTATCTGCTATACGAGATAATATAAATATATTATATGCCGCCAGAAGGCACTGTGGCGGACAGTGGCGCCAAGGACTAACAAGCGAATTCCTGAGGCCTGTCTCAATCTAGATCGTACGCGGCGGCCTAAGGTCTGCATCAGGGCGTGTCCCTCCAAACTGGAGATTCCGTTTTCGTTGCCAGCCCAAAGATTTGCAGTTTCGCGAAGGCCAGGGCGACCCACTCGCCGCGCCTGCGCGTCTGGCTCACTGGAAAGAAGCGAAGTCGCTGTTAAGCAACACTCAGAGAGAGAGAGACGACACGCGACACTCGGGCGGCGAAAAGCGAGGCGCAGAGTTGCGCCGACTTCAGGGCGAGGAGAACTCGCCGCGGAGTCGAAGCGCAGAAAAGACGAGAGACCCCCCGGCCCGGTGGCTGGCGCACCGTAGGCGCGGCAGCTCTTCAGAGTCCGCGAATGCAGCACACGAAATCCTGAAGGCAGCGGTCGCAGAGCACAGCAGGAGCCTGACGGGCCAAGAGAGGAAGGAATGAAACGCCTGCTGGCGCTGCATCGAGACAAAGAGGAGAAGGACTGGAAGAGAGAGGGGAAACTCCAGGCACGAGAAGGACAGGTCGACAATCTCGAGGAACTACCGGCAACGTGCGCTCTCTGGTCTTTCGAGTTCCCTTCAGCGAGCGTTGTCGCTTGCTCTAGTCTGCGCCGCGCGGCTTTCCGCTTGTTTAACACAAGACGCAGCGTCTCGGCTCCCTGTGTTTCCCCTTGCTTTCCTCGGTCTCTCTTCCGTGCCCCCTCTCTCGTCCTCTGCGCAGCGCGGTCCTCTTCCCTTCGCGTCCTCACCTCGAAGGAAAACTCGCCGTCTCCATCGACGTCGCCCGCGCGGAGCAGCTCGGCGACCTGCTCGGCGCCTTCGCAGAAAGAAGACAGAGAAAGAGACACGCTGGCTGCCCGGACGTCCGCCCTCGCTTAGAGTACACGCCTGCGCGGCTGCTCGCGAAAACCACTCAGCCGCGCCTGCCGACCCGCCCCGCGAGGCAAGCAGGCCAACAAATCCGTATGCTTCAGCGAGAAAGACAGACACAGAGAGACGCAGCAGACACCGGGCGAGATGCGACCCATACCACTGCGCATACGAGCACAGCCAGTGGAGGGCGGTCCTCGCGGAGTAGCTGAAACTCTGGAGCTGCAGACAGAGAGCTACGGGAAGCCCACGTTTGTGTGCTTCACTGCTTGTCGCCGCTCAAAAGAGAGCGTGCGACATCACCCTATGCTTCTCGAGTTCTAGCCGAGGCTGGTCGGCTCGCCTTCCTCATCGTGGGCCTTACACTCAGGAGGGCAGTGCGGCGAAGAGGCGTCTTCGGTCTCACTCCATCCCAGCGCTTGCTGAACCTCGCTCACACTCAGGCGGCCGTCGCCGTTGCGATCCAGTTTGTGGAAGGCCGCTCTACGAAGAGACACTCAAGGAAGAAAACGCGGAAAAGCTAGAGTCAACCGAAGGCGAGAAAAAACAGCCAGAAACAGCCGAGCAGTTTCTAGTACCATTAGTGAACTCTTTTGGTCTGATCCTAAGTACGCAGTGAGCTAACTAGATACAAGGAACTTGACGGATCGCAGGGGGCGAAGCCGGCAAGACGCAACGAAGCATGAAGATGCGAATTGAAAAATTCGCTCAGACGGAGCCAAAGGTGCGCACAGGAGTGTCGTGCCAAGCCAAATACTGAAGTCAGAGACGAGCCCGATGGGACGCCGACCAGAGGCAAGGCATCACACTGCTGCGATGCGCAGCGGCGCGCGACAGACTCGTTCGGAGTCTCGCTCTCTCTCCCCGGCGGACGAAGGTCACTTCCTTCGCGGGCGAATCCGCTCCTGTCTCTGTTAGAAGCGGGGATGCCCCACCCGTCATAACGAAGCATCCTGGCAGAAAGCAGGCGAAACGGCCGTGCGTGAGTGTGCTGCAGTAACACCGCATCCCAGAATCCTCTCTTGCGTCTGTGGAGGACTCGGCGGCCCGTAGGGTGTGGGGTCGTGCCTCCAACAACTCCGAGGGCTGCGAGGCTCTCACTTGAGCACGTCCTGCCGGGCGAAGATCCGTTCATCTGCAGAGGCGGTGAGAAACTCGGAGAGATCCAGCACGCCGTCGTCGTTCGTGTCGCAGTCCCGTATGCACGCCTCCACGAAGGCCTTCGCGTCTCCTTCGTCGCGCCACACCGCCAGGAGAAGGCGGCGTCGCTGTCGCCTCCGCAGCTGCAGCGGCGAGGCGTCCACGAGGCCTTCGAGGCCCTCTGCCGAGCTGTCGGGCTGCTCAGAGTTTCTCTTCTGTGAGGGCCTCGGTCCACAGACTCTGTCCTGTTCTTCGCCCTCCCTCGCGTGCGCCTTCTGCACGCCTCCCGAGCCGCCGAGGCCTTCAGCGTCTCCGTCAGCGTCTCGGCCCGCCGCGCCTCCACTGCCGCTGCTACCGCCGCCCGCGGCTTGCGTCGTGGGGCATCGCGGCAAGGACGAAGTGGAAGAAGGGCCTGCCCTCTCTTCTGATTCCTCGGTTTTCCGCAAACACCGAGGCCCTCGCTGCCTCGAGTTGTTGTGTCGAAGCTGCGGCGCGGCGCGACTCTGCCCTTCGCATTCCTGGCTCGCGCCCAGAATCGAGACGCGCGTCTTGTGTGGAGCCTGGGCGCCGCCCGGCGGCGCGCTGCGGCAGACTACGAGGAACTCCCGCTGGCGCCGAATCACCGCCTCGGCCGCGCGAACATCGCGCGCCTCTTCTTCCAGGCGTTTGTCGCGGAGCTTCGTAAAATTTGTCGCCTCGCGCTTGCGCGCCCCGTCTATCCTCCACTTGAGACGCAGCAGAAGGGCCAGATGGCGCAGGCCCTGGAAGAGCTCTTCAGGCGTCAGCTGGCCGTCGCCGTCGCGGTCGAGAAGCATGAAGAGGCCCTCGAGTCTCTGCAGCTGCTCCAGTGCGCAGTCGCTCCTCTCGATCTCTTCGGCAGAGCATACCGACGCGCCGGGGCTGGCTCGCGACTTGATGGGGACTCTCCCTCCTGCTTCCCTGCCTGCCGTCTGGGGGCGAAGCGACTCTGCGGCCGCCGCCTCCGACGCGCCAGCGAGGGCGCCGGCAACCCCTGACGGGCTCGCGGGTCCGGCGCCTTGCGCTCCGCCAGCCAGGGAGCTGTGCGGAGCGGGTGGAGCCCTGCGGGCGCCGAGGCGCACGCCGGAGGCCGCAAGGGCGAGAGCCACTGGGCGCGAGGAGAGCGAAGAGGAGGCGGAGAGATGAAGCGCATTGTAGACGTTGGCGAACTCGCCCCGCGCGATTTGAATCACCGTGGAGGAGAACTTCTTCTGCAGCACAGTTTTTCGCGCGTAGGTCAGCCAGCGCTCCAGCAGAATCGGCGCGAGGGGGCAGAATGGGAAAAGCCGCACGTCGTATGGAGTCAGGAAGCAGATTTGGCCGCACTGGGGGGAGCTCGCGGACGATGGGGAGAGCACAGCAGCCGATGCAGAAAGGCGCGAAGACGACGCAAGTGGCGGAAGCCGGGCTGGCGAACACGAGGCGCGCGCGACAGCGGAGGAGGGGCCCAGTGCGGGGAAAGAGGCGTTGGAATGGGCAGCGCGAGAAGAAAGGAAATCAGAGGCGAGGACGCGCGGTGTGTGCTCGCGCGACTCGTGACCTGCGCCTTCAAGGCCCTCCGGCGCAGGGCGTCGGGTTGCGGCACACGCAAGATGGGGAGACGAAGGCGACGAGGGCGGAAGGTGGATATGGGGTATAGGCGAGCAGAGGAGGAAGTTCAGTTCGCGCTCCTCCTGTCGTCGCCTGAGGCGCTCTTCATCAATCCGTCGCGTCTCTGCCTCGCAGAGCGACCATCTCCGGTCTCCCTCCCGCCTCTCGGCTTCGCCCCTGACGATCGCGTCCCCTGCCCCGTCGGTCCCCGCCCGCGGAGACAGCGGCCCACACGTGGCGCAGTCTTGGGGCCGAGAGGAGACAGTAAAGCCGCGAGCGGAGAGCACAGACGCAAACGGATGCTCAGGTAAGCTTTCGCGTGTGGCCGTGGAAGCCATCGCGTCACGTTGAGACCCCTGCGTCTCTCGCCCCCCCCTCCCCGAAGCAGTCGGCGAAGACCCTGTCCCGGCGTCGGCTGGTTGCCAGCTGCTCTGATCCAGATACACGCCTCCGCCGAGGGCCATCAGGGTCGCCGCCGCGGCTTGGGCTCCAAGTCGCGCCGCGGGCGGATGGGGTCCCACGCACCCGCGGGCGCCCAGGGCTCCGTACGCCGGGCTGCAGGGGCCTTCCACGAACGTCACGTCTGGCTTTCTCCTCTCAGCTTCGCTCTCCGCGCCGGTCTCACCGGCGCCTTGGGCGCCTGTGGCCAAGTCCCCCGCCACGGCGACCGCGGCTGTCAGCAGGGGTCTTCGAGCCCCACCGGCCCGCGGGCCAGGCGCAGCCCCTCCGCGTTCGGCTCCAGGTCGGCCGTGGGGGGTGTCTCGCAGGCCTTCCCCTCGCACGCCTGCAGCGCCTCCTCCGATTGCATCCGGCGCGACGAAGGCTTGTTTCCCTGCAGCTTTCTGCGCAGCGATTGCAGCTGCTGTGCGCGTGCGCGGACTGTAGACCAGCGCCGTGTTGTGATGGCTGCTGGCGTCTTGGAGCGCCGGTGGCGCGTCGTGGGGGAGGAAAGAGGGCGGCGCCTGCATCTCGCCGAGAGGATAAAACGGTGCGGTCGGCTGAAGAAATGGAGCAGTTGTGACAGTCGGCAGGGGGGCTGTCGTGGCGCTCGAGGTGCTGCTGCAGCTGCTGGCGCTGTCGAAGCGAGCCCGTCTGTTCCCAGACGCCTTGGCGCCTTTTTCCTCCCTTATTGCGCTCGGAGACGGATTTGCGTCGCTGGTGCCGGCGGGCGCCAGCCTCTCCTCGCCGCCCCACGACGAGGCTGTCGAACACGCGGAGACAGAGGAGGCGTTGGAGGTCGTCGGGTGAAACACAGGCGGCACGGAGACAGCGGGAAAGGAGAAGACGGGGGACAGCGGCAGCGGCTGGCAAGAATCCCTGGCTTCTTCCTCGCCGTCGTCGCCGCCGTCTGAAGATGTCTTTGTCGCATCGCCTCCGTTCTCTTGTCCAGAGTCCGAACTGCTGTCGGAGCTGTCGCCGTCGTTCTCCTTTTCCAGCGTCTCATCACCGTCGTCGGCCGCGTTCTCGCTTAATCGGCGAAATCGGTTTTCCACTTCTTTCCTAGCTGCCTCCGCATCCGTGCGCTTCGTTTCAACGTCGGTTTCCTCCTCCCGGTGTGTTTTGAGTTCTTTCCTTCCCTCCTCTTCTTTGTGTGCCTCCCCCACTTCCCCGTCCCCCCTGTCTCTCTGTGCCGCCGCTGCTTCACCCCCGGCCGCCGCCTTCTCTTCGCGTTTGCGTCCAGCCTCCACCCCGCGATGGTCCTCTGACAGCTTCTCGCCGCTCGGCAGCTGCCGATGAAGCAACGCCCACTGCCGCTGCGCGGGTCCCCGACACCAGCAGACGTAGGCAGTCGTGAGGGCGACGCTGTCGCCACCGTCGCCCAGCTCGTTGGCGAGATCTTCCAGGACGAGTTGCCATTGGTGCTGAGCTAGATTGGCTTCCGCGACCTCGCGCACGCCGCCCACAAGCACGTGGCGCCCTCCGGCTACCCCCCGCGGCCGCCTCTGCACACGCTCCGCGGCGGACAGCGCGAGCGCAGGCGCCGAGGCGGCAGACGACCCCGGTAGGGGGGGCTGCGCCCGCAAGGCGACAGCTGAGGGAATGGAGGCTGAGAGCGGTCCTGCGGCGGAGACACGCAAGCCGATGAGGCTGCGGACGACGAGAAAAATAGAGGCAAGGTGCCTGCGGTGGAGGCGACGGACGCCTCGAGAGACAACCCCCTGGACGAAGACTGAAGCCGCCCCAAGCGCTCAAGGAGAGCTACAGCTTGCGTCGGGTTGATGTTGAGCTCCGCTCTCTTTTTCGACTTGCGCTTGGTCTTCCCGTGTCTGGCCTTGCCGCCGTTCTGAGTCTCTTGGGCTGCCGAAGAGCGGCGGGGCTCGCCTCTTTCTGCTTCTTTCTCTTGCGCTGAAGCGATCGAGTCCAGAAGATGCGCTGCTGACGCGCAGGGCGGAAGCGCCTGTCGATGTGCGTTGAAGGCCGCGACGGACGCAGATATGGGTTTTTTGTCGCCGTTTTCCTCAGAGTCCAGCCCAAGGCTCGCGTCGTCGCTGTCTCCTGGTCGGTGAGCCACGGCTGGCCTCGCCCTTCCTGCGTCGCCGAAGAACGAGCGATCTTCCCTCAGGCTCTCCTCCCCGCCCTGCCTCGACGCGCCGCCGCCGCGAACGCCTGTGGCGGAAGGCGAGGTCAGAGGCGACGCCGAGGGAAAGGACGAGGATTTGCTCTCCTGCGCCGGGACTTCGTCTTGATTCGATGGCGGGGGAGCCTCACGGAAGCAAGAGAAGTTTGAGGCGCAGAGCGCAGAGAGAGAGAGACTCCCCTCCAGCGGGGGCTGCAGAGCCCCTCCAGGGGTATAGGCGCCCGCAAGGCCCAGAGGCGAAGAGGCCGCAGCGCCTGTTTCCGGCGGGCTAACGGGCGCGAGCGACGAGGAGGCGGCGGCGCTGCCCTCTTTTCGGGAGAGGATCGCTGCGCCACGTGAGTCGCCGCAATAAGCGCCTCGGCTAGCCGCGCGAATCCACGTCGCTCTGCGGCTGCGTCGCGCGGCGCTGCAGTCCGCGCAAGAGGCGCGTACGTCTGTCTCAGACCGGCACCGCCGAAGCCACGCAGGGAACGCAGAGGACACAGACGCCGCACGCAGCGGAGGCTGCGCGAGGCCGCTGGCGACCGCGTCTGGCGCGGCCTCTGCAGGCCCAGGGCCGCATGCTGTCCGCGACGGCGAGCCGACCGCAGACGCGCCGCAGCCAGAGGAGCAGTCCGAGCCTGGCGTTTTGTCCGCTTGCACGCCAGAGTCGCCCCTGTCTCTGCCTGGGCGCTCGTCGGGCGCCAGGGACGGGAGCCCGCCGCCCCGCGGCAAGGCGAGAGTTCGCCAGGACGCCGAGCGGAGGAGGGGTGCAGAGGCCCACGAAGGCGCAGGCTCGAGGAAGAACGACGGCCGTCGCAGGTCCTGCCCCAGCAGGCTAGGGAACGCGTGGAGAGGCAGCGGAATCGTGTGGGGAAGGAAGACGTGAAAGAAGGGGTGTCGCAGCGCCTCCCCGGGAAGCAGCCGGCTCGTCGGAGGAACCGTGAGCAGGCGGCAGATCAAGTCCTTCGCGACCGACGAGATGGGTTTCCAAACGTTGCCTGCGAAGGACGGCGAGGAGTGAAGCATCTGCGCACGCGACAGGCGACACGCGGCACGCATGAGAGCAAACACCCCGCGCCCAGAGGACCAGAAACCCAGCGGAGTCGAAAAACCAAACAAAAAAAGAAACACGGGGACAGGACACGCAAGGCTAACCCAACAACGCATCGTAGGGGGCGCGCACAGAGACGGCGCTGCTGCGCCACGGATGCGTAGTTTGAGACGAGACAGAGCGCGACTCTGGGATGGATGGACGCAGCTGAAGGGATGGACGCAGCTGAAGGGATGGACGCAGCTGAGAGGAGTCTCTCTGGTGTATTATATACGTAGAGCTACAATTGCGAGTGCATGGACGCATCGCACGCTGATTCGATTGTCCTGTTGCAGTTTGCTCTTGCCTCCTGTTTTCCCTCGGCAAGCCCTAAGACGTGGATGCTCACTCGGTGAAGCACGTCGGCGTCAGATCGCCCATCGAACGGCAGGTCGCCGCTCAGGAGAAGGTAGAGCAGGACGCCACAGCTCCATGAATCCGCGAATCTTCCGTCGTATCCAAATTTGCAGTCCAGCGGCTTGGCGCCGGCCTGCCGCGTCCCATCAGCGCCCTCTGTCGATTTCTTTTCTCGTCTAGCGTCGCGCTCAGCACCTTCCCCCGCCGCCCCAGCTCCGACCGCGTCGCCGTCTCCGCCCTCTCTGCATGGCACTTCCGCGGCCGCCTCTTGAGAAGGCGCCCGAAGCAAGCGCGGCGGCGAATACATCGACAGGTCTCGCACAGACATCGAGAGAATCTCTGGCGCCGCAAAGTGCAGCGTGCCCACGATCGAGTGCAGCGGCCGCACGAGTCGATGGCGACTGCAGGACTTGCCTCTGCGGTCTTCTCTCTCGACGGCCTCGCTGCTTTGCGCGGGAGAAAACTGAGGAAGCGCGGAAGCGCAGGCGGAGCCGCAGGTCGGCGAAGGCGCGCTGTGCGAAGACGCGGCGCCGGAGGGAAGATGAGACGAAGAAGGCGCAGAGAAGGAAGAAGCAGAGCCGGGCGGAGGCGGTGCGTTGAGAGAGGAAGCTTCACGGAGGCTTGGAATCCGATGCTTTCTGCGCTCCTGGTTCAGTTGGAGGCAGCGGAGCGCCTCGCCGACGGATCTGCAGACCCATGGCGAGTGCATCTCTTCGCGGTCGTCGCCAGTCTGGCTGCGCCCCCTCGATTCAGCCTCTTTCTGCATCTCGCGTGCTTGCTCCTTTCTGCTAGATCCTCGTTCTGTGCTTTCCTCGCTTGCGCGCCCTCCTTGTTCGCGTCTATCTGCCGTGGCTGTCTCTGCGTGCCTCGTCTCCAGGCTCCGCTCTTCCGTCCCCCCGCTCTGTGCCCCCGAGATTCGCGCGGCATTGGAGAGCGACTCCATTTCAGGGTCTCCCTCGCCCGTCTCGAGCGCGTCCTGTCGAGTGCCTTCAGCAGCAGGCCTTGAGGCCGCCGCCGCGGAAGGCGACGGCGTGCAGAGGGCGGACGGAGGCCCGTGCCTCTCCCGACCGCGGTCGGAGGGGGCGCGGCGTTCCGCATCCCGGCGACGGCGTTGCGTCCGCGGCGGCAACTCGTCCGCGTCGTAGAGGAAACTCCTGGAGAGGCCAAAGTCAATCAACTTCAGTTTGAAAGAATTCGGATGCGTCAGCAGGAAGTTCTCAGGCTTGATGTCGCTAAACGAAAGGACACACAGGCCGCGAGGATCGCATGCAAGTCATTTGCCCGAGAACTACCCTCGCAGCCCTCCACGAGCTTCTGGCTGCGGCGGCTTCAGCCGCTTCGAGGCGCCTCCTCTACACAGACAACGCGCGTGAAGTTCGCAAGTGTTGGACGAAAGCGAGGACGAGACATCCGCCACCGTTGCGAAGCATCCGCGAAAAGTAACTTCCACTATCAACTGGCAAGTCTCCCTCGCACGTCTCTCACAGCACGCAGACGCGGTGGAACCTCAGAAGCGCAACTGCGGAGGACTGCACGCGCGGAGCATCCCCCGCAGCTCTCAGTGATTCGGTTTGAGTGAACACATCGGATCACTGACTTCAACGTTCCTTAGTGTTCGTGAAAGGGTATAGGCTGAAAACAGGGCCGGCTTCACTTGGACTGAGGAGTCAAGCAGGCACCACCCACGCCTGCGCCGGAGTCGCGCCCTCCTTCTCTGCGAGCCTCTCGAACGCGCGGCCGCGGGGCACGGCGAGTGGGTCGGATGGGCAGCGAGGCACAGACAAGTCCGACAGCGTCGAAGAGGTGGCTGGTGTTTCCTACCGGTGAGCAATCTCCTTGCAGTGACAGTAGTGAACGGCCGAGAAGATCTGGTGCATGAGGACGGCTGCGCCGAGCTCGTCGAAGGGCGCGCGCGGAGGCCGCCTGGGCGTCGGCGCCGCGCCTCCCCAAGCCGACGGGGGGGTCGCGGAATACGCAAACGGCGACGAGGTGGGCGCGGGGCCCCCCACCGCACTCATGCGCTGCAGAATCGCGTCATACAGGTCCCCACCTCGGCAGAGTTCCATGACCTGAAAGCGCGCCGGCAGAGCGTCGAAGACACGAAACGAACCCCGTGAGTCCGGCCTACGCAGGCACGTAACGAGACTCATGGAAAGTCCACTGAGCTGGCAACAACGCCGCTCGCAGGAGAGGCAAAAAAGAAGGGAGAGAAAAGAGAAGAGTGGAGAAGAGAGAAGGAACGAGGCAGGAGACCAGCGAGGAGGGAGTTGCGGGGCGGCGTGAGGTGGTCGGCGGAAGCAGAGACGCAGCCAAACATGATGGGCGGCATAGGCATGCATCGACTCCGACAGGGCGCGGACAGCCGGAGACGGTCCAGGGGGTGCAGTTCCCCCAGGCATGAGCACGCATGCAACAGGCACAAATACACACGTCTACACATGTGTTTGGCGAGTTCGCAAGCTGCCCAAACTATGGTGCATATACGGGCTTGGGGTCGCATTTGCGGTCAAACTCGCGTGGCGTAGACGCGCTAGCCGCACTTCACTGATCTCTAGAGCCTACAATGTAGACGTAGGAGTAGTCCTCAAAGCACTCGTAGACTTTGATGATGTTCGGATGGTCCAAGCGCTGCAGCAGCAACACCTCGTCTTCTGCGTGCTCCACAGCTTTTGCCGACCTGCGCCAGGACACAGACGAGGTCAGAGAAGGACCTGAGGGACGGAAACCGGCCGAGGCGGCAGCCAGGGCGCACAAGCGGACGCGACAGACGACCCTACGAGGCTGACGATGAAATCCGCGGAAACCAACACTGCCAAACTCTCCTTTCCGCGCAAACACAACAGACAGGCGTCAGCAAAAAGGGTAGTACACAATCAAGAAGACGCGCGGCTTCATCTCGTAGGAGGTGAGTGAGACCGCCGGAAAACCACGCCGAGCAGAATCTCCGAGGCCCGGTGCCTCTGTCGCAACTGTGACGCTTCCGCGTTCTTAGCGACGCAACGGGTGAGCCGCGGGTGCGCCAGCTGCGTCTTTAAAGGGGGGCGTCGAGGTAAACGGCACAGGAGGTTCAGAGAAGACGCGCATGGATGCTGCCGACCGAAAGCTAGAATCACCGAGAGAGGTCTGCGCGCTGTATAACGCCAAGTATGTTCACAGCTCCGGAGTAAGGAGCCGTGTCTGATAATCGGTCGGTGTCTCGGGGGTCGCTCACCTCTTGGAGATTCGTTTGACGGCGCGGTGGAGTCCCGACGCGCGTTCGACGGCGATGAACACGTCGCCCCAAGTCCCTGATCCAACCAGCTGCTTCATCACGTAGTGACTGAGGATGCTGACGCCGTGGCGAAGCACCTGTGGCACACATCGCACGCCGGAGGCCAGTCACAATCGGCTGTCTGCGTCAAGGCTCACATCGCCGGATGCCTCTTCTCACCGGCGTGCCGCTAAGGCCGTCGCATACTCACGGTTGTCCTCGCAGCGCTTTCTCTTCAGTTTTTGCCGCGCCCGCCGGCGAGCAGGCGCGGACGGAGTCGAGTGCCCTGCCGAGCGCTGTGTGGTGCTGGTGAGCTCACAGGCGTGGAGCCTGGAGCTCCAGCGCTAGTCTATGTCTCTAACAGATACTTTACCTACAACTGTACGAAACTAACAGACCTGCAGGCGAAAAAACCCGAGAGGGTATCCGCCCCCGTCCAGAACCTGACCGCACGCGAGCGGGTGTCTAAGCGCACCCGTTTGTGAACAGGCCTCTCGACCTCGGAGTCAGCAGATACGCTCCAGAGGCACTAAGAGATGCACTCGCATACACCCCTCCCCCCAGACTTATCCACAGGACTCCGTCCATGCGGACTCTGGCCCAAGGGTACGGAGGCGGCGCCGCTGCTGTCTTGGCTTCTCGTGTACGATCCGCGTTCAGCTCACCTCGTCTGCATGCTTGAAATGTGTGCGTCGCCACGTTGTGTTACTGCCAGAGACAGTAGAATCAGGTCTTTCTCGGCTGGAGGCGACCCCGGCGCGCATGCCACCGAGAGCGCCGTCAGCTCCTGTCCTGCTGAAAGCGCCCTTGCCCTCCTCGTGTCCTTCTTGTGTATGTGCCCGCGGAGCGCCGGTTCCATCTAAGCCCGGATGCGGAGTCGCCTCGTGTGCAGGAGCGTTTTCCGCAGACAGAGAGGGCGGATCCCCTGCGTTTTTTGGCCTCTCCTGGCCTTTGGGCTCAACGTCTCTGGCCTCGCCTGCGCGTTCTTCTTCCTCTGATTTGAGCTGGAGCCTATCAGACTGTCGACAGTCCACCCGCCTTTCCTCGCTTTCCTTCGCGTCTTCTCTCTCCGTTGCATCCGTCTCAGCCGCCCCAGCTGCGCACCCCTCCTCGCGCGCATTGCGCGTGGGCGTTTCTTCGCTATTCGTCTCCTCCACGCCTTCTTGCCGCAGAACGGCTTCGCCTGCGGTGACATCGCTTCTCGTCTCTCCTTCGGCGAGCGCTTCGCTCTGCCGAAGCGAAGCGGCCGGCGCCTGAGACACAGCGGGCGTCAGCTTCCGCCTCGGGGGCGCGGCTCCAAAAGCGCTGGGAGACAGTGTTCCAACGCGCGCGGGGCCTCGCCTAGTCTTTCCAGCGAGCAGAGGACGCGGCGACGGAGGCAGGGTGCCTTCTCTGAGCGCCGAGTTGAGCTGCGAATGGAGAAGACGGAGTTCCTCTTCGTGGTGAACCAGGTGCTGTCTCTGCCTCTTCAACTCGGCCGTTACGCGTTTTCTCTCGGCGTCGAGTTCCTCGTGGACCTGGCTAGCCAGTTCCTCTCTCAGTCTCTGCTTCTCCGCCAGAAGCTGCGCCACACACTCGTGAGTTCGCGGCTCCTCCAGCGTCTGTCCTTCAGCGCTCGGGGGGCGCAGGACCGGCCACGCGCTCGCTTGCGAAGCGTGGTGCGCAGTCTGCACATCTCTCGCGGGGGGCGCGCCGGCTGCAGAAGCGCTCACTGCGGGAGAGGACGCAGGACACGAGCGCGAAGAGGGAGACGATGCAGAAGGCGCCTGATAACACGGGCACTCGCGGTGGGCGCACATGCGGTTGATTAGAGACGCTGTGAGCGCTGCGGTGGCGACTGCTGCCTGGGCTTCACCTTTGGCCGTCTGCGTCGCCTGCAGCGCGGCGCTGTGGGAGGCGGCTAGTGCGTAGGAGAGCGCCGATGCATCATCGGCACTCCTCAAGCAGAGAGAGGCAGGCGCGGAGGAAGATTCAGGGCATGCGCCAGCGAAAGACGATGAAGCGTCCGTCGCGCATGCAGTCGGCGCGAGCCGAGATACCAGGGACGCGCCCTCCGCCTCGCGGCTCCTCATGGTTTACACTCACATCACTCGATGAACGGGCAAGCGCAACGGAGTCCACCTCGAAGTACGAAGCACGAGGAAGCACGACAAAGACATGAAAAATCTGTGACATGAGAAGGCGGCTGCCTGCGTGAAAGCGCCGTCGGAAAGCCACATGAAACCCCTTCCCGGGTGAGCAAAGTAGCACACGACGAGGCGGACGCTGCGGAAGAGTGCAGTCAGATTGAACAGTGTCAAAAGCGCCAAGTCGCAAAACTATCAGATACCGGACAGGAAGACAAAGTGAAAGAAGGCCCAGGCGGCTGTCGCAGCCAGACGGATGGCGCAGCCCACTGAGATCAGAAAGAGGCTTCTAATCTTAGTCTAGTTCGGAGTGAAATTGTGCCAAGCACCCAGCCCTGCGGCTTCCGCATCAGGTGTGAAAGTGAGCGGACGGAAAACGGCATCCAGGTCCAAAAACATGACCTGCTTGACTTCAGACGGCACACCGATCTGATTCCCCGGATTTTGTTTCTGCGGATAATTTCTCGTCACGGCGCATAAAAAGAGTCAGCAGCCCCTTTTTTATACCCCACCAGAGTGCGACGTCGGGGTGACTCAGGGAGGCCGCCGGAGAGCCCTGGTGGGCAGGTCACAGAGAGGACCGCAGAAAGGAGCTCCTGATTGAGAAGGGAGCTGCAAAAGTATGTGTACCATTCTGTCTTTGGCCAGAAGTGACGACGTTTGCACTGCGCACGTCGCAGTCTCTGAAACGCGTCGTCAGAGTGGCTCCTGTCGCTGGTTCTATTCACCGTGTGTTCAGAACGGAAAATTCCCTCTGAAGAAAATCCCGTAACTTCGTGGCAGGCTCCTCCTTTGCACCGCCATGTCCTCTCTCATGCGCCCGCTGTCCAGTATCTTTGCCGCATCCTCCTGCAGCAGTATCGCGGCGGACCCCGAGCGACATTTACCACAAGCACTTGCTCGGTAGGGACTTTTTCAGTCCTCGGTGGACAGAGGCGTTCGCGTCAATACGCACGTGACCCTCCCATCGACGGCGTCAGCAGAGAAATCGCCACGCGTGTCCTTCCAAGCGAACGCACACTTGATGGATGTGCTCGGGGAGCGCAGGTGCGACGAGGGAGCGCTTGCTGTAATTTTGAACAGCAGGAACGGCAAACGAGCGTGCCTAAGAAGAGCGAAAAGCCAAGGGCGGGTAGAAAGATGACAGGTTGTCGGTAAAATTAAAAAGTCCACGGTTTCCGCCGTCCAGCGGTGGTGTGGCAGTCCCGTCGAGCTGCCCGTCTTGGGTGTGTGTGGACGAGCAATGTCTCGAAGACGAGCTCTCATCGAGAGCTTGACAAGCTTTGTTGAGTCAAATGCAGGCTGTGCACTCAAAAGTCAAGGAAGGCAATTTCTCAGCCATAGTAAGATGTCCTGAACTGACACGAAATAAAAGTCGTCAAGTTAAAGAGGGCTGTGCATGCCGTGACCCCGGGCGCGCGACCCACGCCGCACCCAGCTCGTGACGGCTGCCACGGCATCGATGAAAGAAAGGGTGCAAGCCATGCGAGTTTTTGGGGTATTGTATCCTGTTTGCAAGATGTTCGCCCACATATATCATAGGGTAATGGGACGGGTGGAAACAGTAAAGACCAAGGAAATCCATAGAGTCGCGCAGAGCTGGCCTCCCGGCGTATGTCTTTTCTCCTGTCTGGCCGTTTGACCCGTCAAGAGTGGGGGGCCAGAAGCGGGGGCACCCATACCAATCAGAAGCGTGTGTGGCTTAGATGAAACGACACAGCTCCTCAGCTGGGAGACTTGGCGAACGTAAAGAGTCTTCTTGGTTCTCATGCCTGGTACATCACCTCATTCATCCCGCGCTCCGGCTCTGAAGACAATTGACCCCCGCATTCCGGACCAGCCGTCCACTGCATATGCGTTTTCTAGCGCAGGCTTTTTTCGCAGTCTGTACTTGGCAGCATTGTCTGTGTTCGCACGCGTACTGAAAAGTCCCAGGCACTTCCGCGTCAGTGGTAGTACCTGGGGAACGGTTCTAATTCCTGCGAACACTGGAGGCATACTGTTCACGCTGATGACCAACATCGCCTCATCGACGCACGATGAACACATTAAACACAAGGCGTACCTATCGCTTGTCAAGGCAAGAGTCGCACCTAATGCTGAACACAACGTGCGCACTTTAGTTTGAAATTGCAGTGAAAAGCCTAGCGGATCACGTAGTGTGTCCTCTGAAATGGAGTAAGCACCCGGAATAGCTGACGGTGGTGGATGAGAGGGGGAGGCCGAGTGGCTGACGTCACGGTCTTGGAACAGCAGAGATGACTGAAGCACATGTGATTATAGAGAGCTCTGGAAAGACGGTGGATCCTGCAATGGTTGTAGACAAATGGTGCCCATTTTCTAGAGCAGGACCTTACACTTTGCGTCGGCACGCAGCTATACACTCAACTATACAGCAACATGAAGACGTATGAGACTGCATGTGGGAGCTGCTTAGGCAGTTCCCACATGAACAACAACAGGCATATCGACCACACCCATTGATAAGAGACCAGGCCTCATAGCTGTGCAAATTCGTCCCCCATTGAAAATCAGAGCATGTCCGTTGAAGGCATTCCGAATGCGTGTCCACTGACCGCCTTTATGCGTTCGAGCTTCCTGGCGCACGACTAATGATTTGCGAGTGTAGTTGCAATACTCCTGACGTGTGATTCGACTCATGAAGAGAGTCCAGATCCATCAGCAGCATCCCACTGTCGAGAAAAGGGGCTTCTAATGTTGCCGTACGTATTTCCACGCACGCCGGCTAGGAATATGAAGCAGCCCTGCGTGAGCATACCGAAATGGTGTGTGCTGGGTGATAGAAGCAATACGTTCGTCCAGTTGTAGAGCGCACGACCAGTCGCCTTACATTTGCTGCGGGTGAAAGAGAGTTCATGGCACCTCCGGTTGCTGCATACCACTCGGGGCTTGCATGCTCGATCTACTTGGTTGGCATTAGATGGTCGACGTCGCCGCTCCCCCCACGTCGCAACCGCTGAGGGAAGCCCGCGATTCTGCTATTTACTATCACTTTCTGCGCGCCAGGCGCTAGCTTTCCTCAAGGCGTCTTGCAAAAGGAGTAGTGCAGTCGCGCACACCAACTGCCCCAGGGAAAGTAAGCGAGCGAGGCACACTGTTCCTTCAGCTGCGAATGCAACCCTGCTGTGGGAGAGGGCTTCGAACTCGATGGCGAGGTGGACGACAAGTAATTGGTCTGCTAGCTTGAGCAAGGAGAGTGTCAACAAATTTCCTGTTGACGGGTTGGCACTGGAGCAGGGCTCTGAAAATGGCAGAAGGTGCGCATCATACTTTAGACTCGCCTTACGCGGCAGCTGAAAACCCAGTCGGGCTACCCTGTTCACCGCGGTAGCTGCCCGAAGTCGCTGAGTCCACTACGCAAGTCTTTTGCGCAGGACACTGCTATACTGTCCAGCCGTCTTCGGCTTCGTACGAAGCGAAAGTCTTCAGCAGTCGCGCAAGCATGCACTCTCCTGTGCGCACCATGCGCATGCGTTACTCAATGTAGTGTGGCCAAGGGTCCACTACCATATACGCCTTCCGACGTTCTACGTGGGGATAAGCTTTCTGAGGATGTCTTACTGTCAGCTGCGACCCCTCTGCTTAGTGCCTGCGACGCCAAGCATGCCACACAACGGGCTCGCAACGCAACTGCAATAATCATACATACCCGTATGAGAGCTGTAGAGCTAGCAAAACACTAAGCACCACGGTTCCTACGCGCACACAGCCAGCATCCAAATCCAATGGTAGTCTGTGGTCCGTGCAGTGATTGCTTCGTCCATGCCCTTACTGTGCCGCCCGACGGTCACTTCATCCGCCTTGACGAACGCTGATACACACGTAGTGACCCTGACTAACGAAATGACGACAGACAGGTCCCCAGTAACTTGTGCACTGCTATCAAACTGGCGACAAAAACACCATCCTCAAATCAGAGCACGAGTTCAATAGTCTTGAGTCTTGACGCTGTCAGCCGTAGCGGGACTCTCCATGCAGGCCGCATGCATACGCAGAACCGTACATGGAATAGAACGTCAGCCAGCAAGTTGATCGCCATTCTCCGATTGATGAACAGCCGCTGCTGCTGCATGAGGCGGTGCGGGGCAAGACAACACGGTTCGATTTCGATGAGAAAACTTTTGTGGCGCCGTCACTTGTTTAGTTTCAGTCCGCCACGGCCTCCTGTGGCCCCCGTGCCAATGCCTCGCTTGTGGCATGCAATCCACGCGGTTCGCATGCGCTGCACAACGGTTCCTCTGCCTTTGTCGGATTTTCGGTCAACAGCTTTTGATACATTCCTGCTATTCAGTGGGCACACGCTTTTCCTGGTGACTCGGTCGAGCCTTCATCGGAGACTGCCGGCCCAATCACCTCCCTCCGCTGGCTGAGCGCTTGAACGCGCGATCGGGTAGGGGCATGCAGTCCCACCAGCAAAGCCGTCTGCGATGTGTTGTTTCCTGGAATGGTAAGGCGGCGCGCTCGTTTTATGTTCAGCTCTCTGTTTCGTTCCGAGCTTACAAACTCAGGTAATCGCCTTTCCAGTTTCGTGCCTCCCGGAACCGGCCGCCGGGTTAGTCCTTTGACTGCGGCGATCCCAAACACATGGTGCCACGCGGTGGTTTTTGGCCCTTTTTCCGTTAAGCTGTCTTTTCTTCTCAACAATCTTGATCCCTGCAGATGCGGCAATGAAGCCAAACTCAGGCGGCGAGGGCAGAGGCGGCAGGAAGCCGCGCGACGGCCAGAAGGGGCCTGTGCGTCAGCGGCAAGACGCGAGTGAAGGCGGCAAGAAGCGAAAGAAGCGGGTCTGGGTGAACTTAAGAGACAAGAGCCAACGGTGGAAGAAGTTCAAAAAGATCCAGGATGTAAAGGCGTCTGCAGCTCTGTGGAGAATGCGGCGCAGGGAAGAGCCCGAAGTCTCTTCGGCCGAGCGCGACTCTGGAGCCAAGCGGGCGGCCGCATCGCATGCTGAGGAAGACCCAGATGCCTTCCTCCAGCGCCTCCTCGACCCGTTGCATGCGACTCGGAAAAAACCTGAGGCCGCCGTCGCCGACTGCGTCGCTGGAGAGAGTCGGAGGGAGCACAGGGTGAAGGGGGACGGAAAAAACGCCAAAAGGAAGCACGGGCCAGACTCGGAAACACCCGCCGAGCGTCTCAAATCCGCGCGTGCAGCTAAGGAGGACGACAGCGACGCCGGAGGACTAGAGGTAGAATCCGAAAGCGACGTCGGAGGGAGATGTCGCCGAAAGAGGCGAGGAGGACCAGGAAGGCAGACAGAGGAAGACAGGGAACGGGCGAAAAGACAGAAACTGATGGAGCCTGCCTCGGAGCCTTCTGGCGACGAGCAAGACGAGGACGACGACGAAGACGAGGAGGGTGTCGAAGAACGCGAAGGTGCGGAAGACGAAGAAAAGGAAGAAGGTGCACAGACTGAGCCCGCAGAGGATGTTGGGAAAAAGGAGACCGGTAAATCTCGCGCGAGGCAAAACAGCTCTGCAGCGCCTTCTGGCTCCGCAGTCTTCTATCCGTTCAAAAAAGCTATGGAAGAGGCTGCGCGGCGCAAGGCTGAGCACGAAGTGCGCAGAAGGAAACAGGAAGAGGAGCGCGCGAGAAGAGAGGAAGAAAGAAAAGTCGCGGAGGCGCGAAGAAGGAAAGAGCGGAAGAAGCTGCAAGCGAGAACAGAGAGGGGACAGCCCGTCATGGGGAATGTCATGCAGGTCCTTCTAGGAAAGATCAAAAGAAGAGAGGGGATTTCTTCGTAGTGCGTCTGCATCTGGCTGACAGTCTCTGATGCCTTCTCTCTGTTGGTGTTCCTCATGTTTTTTACTCTCTTTTTCCTGCGTTCCAAGCCTTCCCGCGTTCCTGTCCATCTTGTCCCTTCTCTGCATCCCTTTCTCGTACGCAGGTGTCACATCTGTGGTTTTTTATCTCGTCGGGCTTTTTACTTCTTGGACGCCTTTTCCACGCTCGTCCATGTGGTGTCTTACTTTCGTGTGGACTCGATGAATGTCTTGGCGGCAAGTGGCCAAGAATGAGCGCGGAAGAATTGAGGATACACGAGAGATCCGCTGGTGTGCTGAAGGAGCGAGTCGCATCTCGCCCCTCGCGGACGTGTTAACCTGTCTCCTTTCCTGTTTAATTGTTGAAACCGCCAGCCTCACTATCTCAGCCCGCGTATGTCGTGGGCGCTGCCGCGGTGAAGGCACAACTCTCTCGTCTGCTAACTCGCACATTCCTCGCCGCTCTGGACGGCATGCTTGCCGCACAACTCTGCGATGGTCTCGCAGACAACATCACATAAAAATATCTAAATATGTGAGTGTATATGCACATATAGGTGCATAGATGCGTATCTATATGTCATTATGTGAGATGGGAGCGAACGAAGGGCGGTGTCACTGAGGCGCGCGTCAGGTAGATGCAGGGACGTGTCTGTCGCTCCTCTGCGCGGCGCTGCGCGCTGGCGCTACAGGAGCTGTTGTTCGGTTGATCGCGTCTTCTCTACGTCGGCCGGTTCTGAGGTTGCCGGCGGAGAGCGCGAGGTCTGCGTTCACTTACATGCTTGCATGCAACACGACTTTTTTGCAGCCTCAGCTCCAGGCAGCGCGATGCCGTTGTTGAGCAGGTCGACAGCGCGCGCCAGAGCCTGCCGCGAGGGCAGCAGCCGTGGAGATCGCAAGTCGTGCCTCTCTCCCACCGCAGGGGACTTCCAGTCCTTCCAAATGCTGGAGCTGGCGAACAGGACGCGAGACGCCTGTCGTTTGTCGAACAAAATGCAGCTCCAGAGAGACGGCGTCTGATGATGCGCTCGTTTAGAAAAGACAAACGTGGACAAGCGGGAGGGCGAGTTTCACGTTACGGGGAAACAAACAAGCCTGAGAAGGGGCGACGAAAAGGAGGCCAAGCGCCCTCCGACTACATGTAGGACAAGCGAAGGCGACAGCAAGCAGATTCGCAGAGAAGAAAAGGCACGGAAAGAACAGAGGAACGCAGCAAGGAGAGATGAAGGAGGTGGCGCGCGAAGGGGAGGGGGGGCGGGCGCGCCACTGCCGGAACAGCCCCTGCTAGGAGCCTCGTTTGCTTCGTTTCGGAATACATCGTGCCCGCTGCAGCAGGCGCGAGCGAGAGAAAACACCCAACCACAGACCAGCGCTCCGCGCGGCAAGCAATCGCAAGAAGGAGAGGAGGAGGGGCGGTAGCGAGTTGCGAATACCACTGCATTCTGCCTCCACAGAAACCTGTCTCGTGGGTTTTAAAAAGCGACAAGAGGGCATGAAAAACAATTCGCCGACGGACGCGTGCACCAGGTGTCTATTCCAACGCACACAACGCCAGCAAGCCTACGGCATGATATCTATACATACAGATGAATATATATATATATATATATATATGCGAGCTCACATTCTCGCATGGCCCTGTCTCGCTTCTCGTCAACGGAATGCAAGATGCGCCTCTCCACCCGACTCTGGTGCACGCAGAACAACTTCACATACATACACCTATTTATACAAGTATATATATGTATATATATATATTTATATATGTGGGGCGGCCAGCATTCATTTTTCTCGGCCTGCATTTTATGCATTTCTGTCGCCTGCAAAGACACTGGTAGTTCTGAGGGCGCAAAGCGCGCGCCTTAAAAGGAGGCGGAGAGAGACAGAACTACCGCGAAAGTCTGGGACCGGCATAGGTGCGGGCTCCTATCACGCGACGAGCGGACTCAAAAAAAGAGACGGCGAGGGGCGTTTTGGCAATCGCATGCGGCGCCAAGACAAGCGGAGGAAGATGCCGTGGAGGTCATGAGATTTCTTCGCCCTCCCTGTCTCTCCGCGAGAAACAAAAGCCCGAGGACGCAGAGGAGAAGACCGCAATCGATAGATTTTTTCTTTGCTACCTTGTGGCTAACCCTTTTTCAAAAGGCGAGTAAGCGCCGCGCGGGCCTCCGGAGGGGGGAAGCAGCGCGACGAGCGTCGGTTGTCCCCGCTCAAAGTGTTCGAGAGCTTTCTCTCTCTCCGCCGAGCTCCGCTGCGCCTCTCACGGGCGACGGCGCGAAGTCTCTGAAGCCAGGGTGGTGCACCGGCGACGTCGCCAGCAAAGAGCGGCCTGAGGACAAAGTCCCCATGCTGACGGGCGAGGGGAAGGCCAAGGGCGAAACGAATCGCGGGTCGTGCGAACAGTGTCGCGAAGCGAAGGGCGAGGGCGGCGCCCTGGTGGCAGCGGCTGACGCGGAGGCCGACCCGCGAATCGAGGGGAAGACAGGAGGAAGGGGCGACGGAGAGACGGAGGGCGCGGAGAAAGGAGACACGAAGGGCGACGAGGCTCGGGCGGGCGAGCCGGCGAAGACTGGCAAGCTGGCGAGTCTGCCCTCGAAGATCTCGCGTGCGCTGGGGCCTGCCCAGGCGGAAGCGGGCGGTTCTTCGCGTGGGTCGCGGCGGTACGGAGCCGCCGGCGGGGCGAAGGAGGAGAAGTACCTTTTCAGTTGTTCCTGCAAGTCCCCTTCGAACGGTAGCAGCGGACTTGGCGCGCACGACGAGCTGCTGCTGGCCTCCTCGCGTCGTCGATCTCCGCAGGGCGCCCGCAGAAACCGCTGCTCCTTCGTCTCGCGCGGCAGCTCGTCGCGCGCCTCGCCGTTCCACAGTTCGCCGGTCCTACCAACAAGCTGGGACACACCCCGAGGCGTCAGCGAGAAGACAAAGTCGGGCGCGTCTCGACGCACGCAGCGGTGCAGCAAGTGTCTCTCCGCTTCGTTGGTAAGGCCCTCAAAGCGCTCGGGCTGAGACCCCCTGCGAGTCTCCACGCGCCGCCCGACGCCCCGCTCGCCCACTCCGCGCGCGCTCTCTGCGACGACCTGCGCCGGGAACGACGCCGCGGAGCTTGACGACCAAAAAGAAGACGCGACAGAAAAGGCAGGTGAGGCGAAAGGAGCCTCAGAGGAGCGCGAGCCGTCAGCCGCCAGTCCGCGCGGCGCCTCGGGGGCTGCTGCCGGGAGGCTGGGCGCCTCCAACGGGAATGGCAGAGAGGCGAACGAGGTCGCGGGCGACGAGGTGAACGAGGTCGCGGGCGACGAGGCGAACGAGGTCTCGGACGACGAG
Source organism: Besnoitia besnoiti (assembly GCF_002563875.1). Lineage (NCBI taxonomy): Eukaryota > Apicomplexa > Conoidasida > Eucoccidiorida > Sarcocystidae > Besnoitia > Besnoitia besnoiti. Next base: position 1,465,114 of record NC_042358.1, read on the forward strand.
GAGGAGACCGAAGAGGAAGATGCGCGCGAGCGAGGCGAGGAACACTCGGAGCAAGAGCTCTCCCCCGAAGGCACGTACTGGACGAAAGCCGAGAAAGAAATCCTCCCTCTCGCCTCTATCTTGGTTGGACGCCTGGCGTCCGCGTCGCTGCCGCTGCCACCTGTGTCTTCAATCCTGCGCTCGGCCTCGGTCTCTGTCCTCTCCCCCTCGCTCGCTGTCCTCTCCCCCTCGCTCGCTGTCCTCTCTGAAGCATGAGGTCCTTTTGTATCACCTCCTGTGTGCGCTCCGCTGGACTCGTCCACGGCTCCCGCGTTGCCTTCGGTGGCGCCTCGCTGCATCGCCGCGTTTCCTCTCGCTTCAAGCGTCTCCGCAGGTGCCCCCAAGTCTCCCGTATCCGTCAGCGCCTCCCTTCGGCCTTCTTCGCCCTGCCCCAGTTCTCCGCGTTCCCTCGCCGTCGCATCACCCGTTTTCGCCGCTTTCTGGAGTCTGTTCTCGACCTTCTTCTCGCCGTCCTCCTGCAGGCGGCTCCTCACTCCGCCCGCCCCCAGTCCAGGCGTGACGAAGTGCTGAAGCGACGGCGCCCGGCGGTAGACCTGCGCAATCCACCTGTGAGGAGAGAAGAAGACAGAAGACAAAACTCGATCGGAGCGGCGCGAGCATGGAGAGACACCCGCGCCGCGGCGCCCAGAGGGGACAGAGCTACAGCTAGGCCGCCAGACGATCACAAAGGGCGACTAAGGAGCGCGTCGGTCGCGCAAAAAAGACGAAAGAAGCAGGCGCATGCACACGCGAACCGCGAGGCACCACACCGCAGGCGGCCCTGCCCTGCGCGAGAAAGAACAACTGAGAGCGAATCGCGAAGGGCGCGCAGGAGAGAGCACAGCAACACAACAGAGGCGCCTTGAGGGAATCTCGCGCATCAACTGGGCGCCGAAGAGCACTTTACACCGGGCGCGACGGCAGTATCTCTGAGAGGTTTGCGCGTGGAGTGAAAAAACCCAAGCGCCGACGACGCTTGAAGGCCGCATCACGCCCGCAACGACATGGCCAAGAAGACAGTGAGACACTCCAGGGAGCAACGGAAAGGCGTGTTCCGTACTTTTTGAAGTGCTTGCGAGACGCCATGCCCTCGAGGAGCCAGGGATGGAGCAGCAGAGAGTCGGCGGAGGCGCGCTTTCCCGGTTTGACTCGCAGGCAGCTGAAGAGGAAGTCTCGAAACTCGTAGCTCCTTCGCCGCCTGTGTTGCGTACCGCGAAGGTGCGTCTGAAGCAGCGAAAGGATGTGGCTGTCGCGCAGGTCGCAGGGTAAGCCGTCGGGGAAGGGGTGCTGCATCGTGGCGAGCTCAAAGAGGAGAATGCCAACGCTCCAAATGTCCGACGGAAACGAATATGTCCCCGTGTGCTGCTCATCTTCCTCCATGGCCGCAAACAGCTCTCGCTTCTTGCTCCGCTCGACCTTCTTTCTCTTCTTCTCCTTCCCGTCCTGCTTGCCGCGGACGCGCCGGTCGCGGGGGCTCGAGCGCAGCTCGCCTTTCGCCTCCTCGCCGCCCCCAAAGGGCAGCGCAGGGCTCGCCAGAGTCTCGTTGGCCGCCAGAGACGAAGCCACACGCGGAGTTTCGGCTCGCGTCTGGTCTCGTGCAGACGCCCCCCCTGCGTCGTCTGGGGCGGCCTGTCTCTTCTCTTCGGTTCCTCGTCGCCCGCTGTCCCCCCTGGCGGGGGCGGACGCGCCCGCGATCCACGCGCTGGGGCTCGCCCTCGGGTTGTCTCCGTTTTCGCTTCTCCCCTTCGCATGCGCGTCGCTCTGGCAGCTTCCTCGCGGCGCTGCTTCAGCCTGTTCAGAGTCTTCCGCGCGGGCCGCGGAGGCTAGGACTCCTCCCTCAGACGCACGCGGGGGCCGCTGCACAGGGAGGAGAGGCAGCGATTCGCCTCTGGCCGCCCCAGAGTCTCCTCGGAGCGGCGGCGAGGCCTTCACGTCCGCCGGAAGGGCCTGCAGAACGGGCGCGGAGGAAGAGGCAGAAGACGCAGAGGCAGTGGGGGCGGCCGGGGGAGAAAACGAGTACAGCGGGTAGGGCGTAGAGGACGGCTGAAGACTGTGGGAGCTCTGGCCTCTCGCGCGCCGGCGAGACGACGACGCATGCGCAGACCCGAAATGCTGGTGAAGGCGCTCGGGGCTCCTGCAGCAGGACACAGAAACAAGAAAGAGAGTCGCGCCGCACCGTGGAGGCCCAGATAGAGACGACAGAAATATCCGTCAATTTATCAATGATAGAGTATAGGAAGGGAAAGTGACGAGACAGGGTGCGCAGAGTGGAATCAAGAAGCTGCCATGAAGAGCGGAAAGCGCGAACGCGCGATAAGCCGCAGCGCAGGTGCGCAAGTGAAATTCAAACGCAGAGAAAAAAGAAAGAAAGCGGAAGAGAAGAGACTTCCCTAGAAGACAGAAAACTCTCAGAAAACAAAAAAAAGTCGAGAAGAAAACATGAGAGCGCGAAAAAACACAGCTGTGGGAGAAGACCCGAGCGGCCTCTGCGGCTCTTCGTCGTAGAGCAGCTTAGAGGCTGAAATGACGCAGAAGACAACAGATCGAGAACGAAGTCGGGTGCGGCCTTAATCTGGGGAAGGGAGAGAATACGATAGATGAAAGCGGGGAAATGATCTTACATGTAAAGCTCCGTCCCAACAAACGTCAGAGCTTCCTGCTTCTCCAGGTCCACGAAGCGCGAAATGCCGAAGTCGCCGACCTTAACAATGCCTGAAGACGAAAAACCGGAGGGAAGAGGTTGCAGCGCAAGTTACAGCGCGTCTGCCCGCGAAACAAAGGTAAAAGGAACGCGGAAGGGAGGGAGAAGAGAGGCGCGGGACAGTGGACTGAAAAAAACGAGGAAAAAGACTCCGGGAGCGGGAGCGCAACGCAAGGAGGAGATGCAGGCGATAAAAAGGAAGACGGAAGGTCGACTGAAGAGTCTACGCGGTCCGCACCGTGCAAGAAAGCCGGCAGGCGGCCCTTCACTAAATGGAGGGCAGAAGCAGAGGCGACGAACAGAAATTTAGAATGACTCACCTTCCTTGTTCACCAAGATATTCTGCGGTTTGATGTCCCGATGCAGGCACCGATGCTGATGAAGGAACGCGAGGCCTTCGAGGATCTGATCACGGAGTAAGCAGGGCGCGAAAAACGAATTCGCAAACGAAAAGAAGGAAAGCACCTGACTACGACAAACACTTGGGTGGAAGGTTGCAGAGCGATTACAAAGGGCAAGAAGAAAGAAGGAAAGAAGATGTCCACGACAGAGGAGAGGAGACGGCGGCATAGGCGTCTGTCTCTCCTCCTCTTCCTCAAGGATGAGGTGTGAGACGGAACCCTCTCCTCTGCACGTGCAAAGCAAACACTCCTTCAGTCCGTTTGTTCAACTCACCTGGAAGGCGATGAGCTTCAGAATCGACTCCGGAACACCCGCGGAGTTCTCCTGCGCCGCGCGTCTCTCTGAAAACAAGAGATCTGTCCGTCGCTGCTTCTTTCGCTTCCTCTTCTCCCACTCCTTCTGTCGGGCTTCGCACCACTCGCGCGTCATCCACCGCGGGACGCACGCGTCTGCTTCGCCTTCCCTCTTCGCGGAGCCTCGCGGCCCGTCGCCGAGACTCTCTTCCGCTCCTGAGCCGTGGCGGCTGCTTTCCGCCTGCATGCCCTCGGCAGCGCGAGGACGAGCGGACGCGGAGGAGGGCGAAGGATGACACGGCGGAATCAAGAGAGCCATGCGCTCGTTCGCCTTGTGTTGCGCTGGTGCAGCGGCCGCTTGAGCTCGCTCGCCTTCTGCCCGCCTGGCGCATTCGCCCATCTCTCCCTGCACGTCCTGAGAGCCGCCGCTTTCCCTCCTCCTTCCCTGCAGCTCTCGCCCTGCCGCGCCGCCTCCAGCGACCGCGCCTGTGTCTTTTCGTTCTTGGTTTCTCTCTGTCTGGTGCATCGCCACTCTCACCGGAGCCCCCGCCACGCCACCTGCATCTCTCTGCGACTTTGCATGAGCGATCACGCTCTTCGGGGAGTCCGTCTCGCAGCCTTCGTCGTCCCGCGGCTCCTCTGGGCACCTTCGGCTATCCTCTCTCTTCTTTTCCTGAGCGGCGCGGTCCTCGTCCTTCTTCCTTCGCGCGTCCGCGCGGAACCCCGGGGCGAATCCCGCAAGCGCCCGGCGGCTGGTCTTGCCCGCCACGAAGGACTCGCGGAGGCGCTTGAGAGTCTTCAGCAAGTCACTCAGGGTGCCGTAGTCCATGTACTCGAGCGCCACGTGGACGCAGCCCCCTCGCTTGCTTTTCCACCGGTACGCGCCGAGGAACGGGAGAAGAAAGCATGGAAGCGCGCCCGATAGCGGTGAGGCCCTGGGCGCCGCCGCGGGCGAAGCGGAGCAGACAGGCAGCGCCGGCGAGAGCGACGGCGAGCGCGCCAGCGCCTCCTGGGCGGCGGCGGGGGGCAGGGCCTCGGAGTCGCGAGACGCGGAGGGCGAACAGGACGAACGCCAAGGAAGAACGGGAGCGCCGGGAATCTGCGCAGAGTGCGGCGGCGGCGCGGCCGCCTCGCTCTGCGAGCAGGGCGCACCGGGCGGCCTGGGCTGGGTCCCAGGAGGAAGCGAAGCACACGTGAGGGCGGGGGACTGAGGCGTCGGCGTGGAGACGGCAGCCGGCGCGTCGTCCCGCAGCCAGGAGGCGTCGCAGGCGCCCCCTGGCAGCGGCGGCGCGGAGGCCAAAAGGGGCGGCGCGGCGAGCGCGAAGGGCTGGACCGCGGAGGCCCGCTCCGTCGAGGCACTCTGGCGACGGCGCGCCGCCGCGGAGGACGCGAGCGTCGCGGGCGAGGCCGCCGAGCCAACGCCAACAGGCGAAGGAAACGCAGAAGGCGCCGCGGGAGCGGCGGCGGGCGCGGCGAGCGCGCCGCTGTGGGGGCTCGAGGAGACTGCGAAGGGCGAGGAGGAGGCATACGGAATTGAGGAGGATGCGGAGAACGAAGAGACGCCGGGCGACAGCGCGCCCACCTGCGTGCTCTGAAGCGGAGTGGGCGGCAGCAGGTGTGGACTGGGCATCGTCGAGGGCGTCAGCGGCAGGAGCGAGGACGAGAAGGAAGACGAAGAGAGCAGAGGCTTCGAGGGGTGACTCGGCGACAGCGAGTCCGAAGAAGGGAGGAAACAGAGCGACGACAGGCGGACGGGCGGCGAGATCCCCCCCGGCGCAGGCGGCGGGTCGCCTCCGCCGCCGGAGTACAGAGACGAGGGAGACGGCGAGGCCGCCGGAAGCGACTCCGGCGCAGAGGGAGCAGAAACGGGCGACGAGGCGGAGGAAGGCGGGCGAAGGGCCTCTTGTCGGGCGGGCGAAGCCAGAGGCTTGTCCGCGGGGCTCTCCGAAGACGGAGGAGGCGGCGTGCAGGCGCCCCCGGGCGTCGAGAGGGCGAGGCGACCGGGGTCGGCGGCCGAAGACGAGGAAGCGAGAGCCAGCGGCACAGCGAGGGCAGGGGACTCCAGCGGCGCAGACCGCGAAGGCGCCGACGGAGGGCGGAAGGCGAGCGCCGCCACGTCGGAGCAATACGAGATCAGGCGGTGGGCCTGCGCGCAGAAAAAGAGAAGCGAGGCGACGTGAAAGGAGAGGAAAGCCGCACACGAGGGCGAGGGAAAAGCCAGAAACACAGGCTGCCGCGGGAGGCAAGAGAGAGAAGACACCGAAGAGGAAAGAGGGGAGGCGCATCGACGCAGGACCAAATGCGACTGCCAAGGCACTTTCTCCTTGTCTGCGTATGCGCACAGCGCTTGCGCCTACCTTCACTTCGCAGGCCAGCTGATATCTGTTTCGCTTCGTGACTTCGTCCAGGCCCCGGTAGAGATCGAAGCAGCCGACGTGAACCTCCTGAGCGAAACGCGAGAGAGAAACAAGGCAGAAAAACATATGGACAAGACGCGATGTAAGCGGGAACGAAGAGAGAAGAGCGGCCCTCTTGAGGCCCAGCGAGGACAGAGTCCGAATACGGGGCGTTAGACGGCTGTGGCAGCACAGCGCGTGTTTTCTCATACCTTGACGGCGACGCGCGTGTCTGAGACTTTGTGCGGCACGACGTACACGTGGGCGCTGCGCCCTCTGCCGATGTCGCGGCTCCGCGACCAATCGAGGTCCTCGTGCGTCAAGCGGCGAGGCGGCAGGCAAGTCGGCTCGCGTCTGGCGCCCTGGGTGTCTCCATCAGCTCCCTTCTCGCGTCCCTCCTCGCCCAGAGAAGCTTCGGCCCCCATGCTCGCCTCCGGGTGCTCGCGGTGGCTGCCAGTTCCGCTCGCGCGCGTCGAGGATTCCGACTCCTCTGGTTCCTCTCTGCACTCGCTGAACTTGCCTCGCGCCCCCAAGTCGAACTGCTGGCTGTCTCCGCCTCGCTCCAGGTCTAGCCTCTCTCCCTCGTATCTCCTCGAGGGCTCCTTCCGCGGGTCGGGCGCGCCTGCGAGGGGGTCTCCGCCCCTCCTCTCGCGGCTGTCTGCGTCGGAGGCGGCTCCGGCCATCCGCGTTCCTTCTGCGACCAACCCTTCGGCGCGGCCGCAGTCGCACGCGCCGTGCCCGCGCTTCCTTTCTGCGTCTGCTCGCCTGGGCTGTCCCCCTCCGTCCTCGGGCGTATCCGCCCCCTGGCGCGGACTGCTCTCTGTGCGGAGGCGAGTAGAAGCGGAGAGCGAGGCGCAGGGCGACCGCGCAAACGCCTCTGGGACGCTCACCGAGCGATGGCGAAGAGGCTGGAAGCGCGCAGCCTTTCGCTCCCCGTCGTCGCCTTCCTCTTTCCGCGCCCCGCGACCATGGCCTTCTTCAGGCTGTGGCGGAGTGGCTCTCAGCGCACCCCTGTCGCCTGAAGAAAAGGCGTCGAAGCGCGAGTGTGTGACGCGTGACTGGCGTTCCGGCGGGGGGTCGAGCCCCGCAAATGAAAGCAGAGAAGGAGAGGAAAAAGAGGACGAAGCAGGGCGAGGCGCGGGCTGCTTCTCGGGGCAGGCTTGGGACTCGCGCGGATGGCTGTGGGAGCCCTCTTCGTCGCGGACATCGGACTGGGGGTTGAGCTGAACGCCGTCCAGGGCGACGGCGGAAAGGCGATACGAGGCTTTTTTGAACGCTCGGTGAGACATAAAGAAGGAAGAAGGCGGAGCGAGCGAACTCGCCTCCCCGCCGAGGAAGAGCGACGGCCTCGCACCGTCGGGCGACGCCTCCGGCGGGGGGAGCTGCCGGAAGTCAGGCAGCCCACGCCACAGCGAGAAAGCGGAAGGCACGCGCAACTGGGACGCGCGTCTTGGGCAGGACTCGGCGGCCGAGAAGAACGAGGGGGGGGGCTGTGAAGGCTGAGGCGAGCGCCGGCAGCTGACGCCTGGAGGACAGGTGGCGTGGGTCGGCCGAGACGTAGAGTTTCCATACAATTTGGTAAAAGCCTCTGAGCATGCGGGGGGGGAGAGCTCCGGGACTGAGGGGCTCCGCGACGGCGAAGCAGCGCACGGGGCCTCCGCTCTCTCCTCCAACGAAGACCTCCTCCTCAGCGAGGAGGCGTCCCGCGAAGGAGGCGACGACCCTGTGCGTGGACATGGGAGCGCCGGCGCGACCGGAGCGCAGCGAGGCTTTGCAACGCCTCCACTCTGCTCCACGGCGGAGGACGACAGCGCCGCGGCGTCGAGTGCAGACCGCAGGTCCGAAGGGGGGGAACAGAGGCCCGCAAACGGACCGCGAGGCGAGACGCGGGCGCCTTGGCTCTGTGCGACCTGGAGATCGTTCGGCGTCCTAAATTCTGCTGCACCAGCGGCGCCGCCGCCGGATCTCGCGTGCGCGTCCTCTCCCTCGAAACCGCACGAAAACTCACGCAGCGAGCCCCCCGTAACGAAGCCCGAAGCGCGCGGAGGCGTATCAGTCCGCACGCGTGGTAGCGACCCATGACTCGAAGATGTGAGCGCTCTGCGAGACGCTTCCTCGAGAGCGAAACTCGATTCACGCTCCTGGCTGCCGCGGGATCCTGGCGACTGGCGCGGACGCGGCGTGCGCTGCGAACTGCTGGTTGCGACAGCGAGCGAAGCAGCTGCCGTCCTCGAAGCCTGAGGATGCGTAGAGGGAAGCACTCGCGCCTCCCTGGCCTGCGCAGCGCCGCTCCCAGGGCCTTGCGTGGAGCTGGCGCCTGAGGCAGGCTGAAGCAGAGGAGCCGGCGAGGGGAGAGGCGAGAAGCTGAGGCGCGCCGCAGCAGTCGGCGTGGGGGCGCCAGGCCACTGAATGTTGTGGGTGGACGCGCCGCTCCATCCGGATGTCTCTGCGCTGTCAACCCCGCTGGACTGAGAGGTCTGCAGAGGATGCGGAGACGGATTGCTGCCGCTAGACTGGGCGAGGTCGCCAGCCGAAAACCCGCGGACGCCTGTCGGCGACGAGAACGAGGACGTCGTCCCACATCGGAAATCCTCGCTGCTGTACGGGCTGCTGCTCGTCGTGCCCGGGTGCATCACGAGAGGGGGCGGCCGGCATCGGTTCATCGTTGTGAGACAAAGGCGAGTTTCATCAGTCCGTCGAGGGTGTCGGCTACGGCTGCGACGCTGATTGGAGATCGATGACGAGGCGGACAGACTGCATGCGCGATGCGCAAAGGGCCCCGTTTGCGTTGCTGCGCACAAGCGACAGTGCCTTTGACATGAAACGCAGTTGTGAGGGGCTCGAGAAGGTGCATGGATATCACATAAAATACCCGCGCTCATACCCTGTGGAAACTGCGGGAATCGAGTGCTCCAAGACACCAAATACAGGTCGTGGAGCTGAAGGTCAACTCATCGCGGTCGCAAGACGTGAAGGCGAACTTTTTGGCGACTGTTTCCGAGAGATAATCTGCCGAGCAAAAGTGAACGTCAAACTTGACCACGTATGCTTTGCACCAGACCGTCACGAGTGAACAGGTGTTCTATCCTAACGTGGGACGTTCGAAGACGACAAGGATAAGATATAAACGTAGATACGCATTGAAAATTATGCAGACAAACAGCGACAACAGCGAGAGAAAGGGTAATTGCCGTTGGCGGCCAAAAAAGGGTGTGACCATGCGCGAAATCGCACCATCGAAGTACAGAGGAGCCTCTCTACAGTCTCTGCTACAAGCAAAGCAGTTCCCTACAACAGGATGCACGCAACCATTACTGTAAGCGTCAGCCAGGAAGAGTAGATTTATACCACTTGCTGTGAAGCAAAGGAAGAGAAAGGGGCCTGTCGTCATATGTCAGCAATCCTCACAGTTGTTGACGGCGGGCATGAACACGCACACGTGGCTTCCACCAGCAACACTAGGTTTCGGAACTTGTCTCAGCAACCAGGACTTGACAGTTAGGATAGCAAAGAGGCATTATTACGGGGCTGCCTGCTGTTACGAAAAGAATGAAGCCAGACGGGAGGCCGTGCAACCAGCCAGAAGCAACATTCCAGGACAAAACATGCTTCAGGCTGCAGGAAAGACCAACGAAAAAGCAGTTGCTGCACAGGATGTCAGTTCCATGCAGTCATGAGTTAAGGCGCAAATTGAACGAGACTCAGCGCCCTTGATGCAATTCGCATGGTTGTTACTAATGCCATAAGAAGCAGTGTTTCTTGTCTTGGATGTTGAGCGCATGTGTGTGCCGAGCACATGCGCACGCCCCTCCCACCCCCCATGGGAATGAGTCTCTGCCGTGACCAAGGGTGGGTGAGCTGGCAGACCACACACCTGTGGTAAACTCGGCAAAGTTTTGCCAGCCTGGCTTCTCAGACCGACCAACTTCGCAATGTGTTTGTCATCCTGGCTTCACAGACTGGCCGACTCCGAAATAATAAAACTGTTCCCTAACCGCGTATCACGTTCATGTTGTTGCTTCTGACGAAAGAGATGCTTGATTGTCTTACATCTTGGGTAGCCGCCAGTCCAGCGGCTGCCTGCATCCAGACATGCGAGCGAATATGAGTCAGTTGTCAGCGGAGCGCGAGCGGCCTCCAGCCTTGAAAGCCCCTTTCTTAACGGTCTCGGTGGACCCACCAGTTCTTTGGGAAAAAGTAGCCATATTGTCATGGGAATGGAATCTTGTGCTGTAGTCACACGACGAAGGATAGACCTGCTTCCAGTGCTCAGGTTTCCAGAGCTGGCCCGAACACGCCATGCCTCAAAATGGAAAAGTGCAGTCCTCAACGGTACTTTTTGAGATACGGCGTACAGCAGAATGCTTGCAGTCTTTAATTGCGCCAATTTGCGGTTCTATGGTGTAGTGGTTAGCACTGCGGACTCTGAATCCGCCGACCTGGGTTCAAATCCCAGTAGGACCTTATTTCATTTGACTGGCATCTTATTAGGCTATTTCGCGAGGCAGGATGTTCTTGATTACATTACTGTTTTCTTGTTGGCGTCTACATTCTCAGGTGTCTCCGGCGGCGGGTGAAGCTTCAACAGGGGAGCACCCAGGGCATCCCCAAGTGCGGCTGCATTGAGCGGAGCCTCACCGCTCTCATGGCTCGCGCACCAACACTTCATACACACAGAGAACGCAAGTATCCGGATTGTTTTTTGCTCGAAAACGCGATATATCCCTTTCATTGCTTGGGGCATTGTGCGCTGACTCCACAGAGCACCGAGACAGCCGCAGTAGCGGTACAGCGCATGAAGCTACTGAGAAACAATCGTCCTGTTACCAATCGAGCGGGATGGAGCTTATGCGGGCGCCGCCGGCCGCTGACGTCAAGTTTATAGCAGCTACAGTTCGACTCTCATTTGGAATGGAGCTCTATCACGCGGACTCGAGAGGTAGAATCAACGCGTCTCCCCCGCGCTGTTAATACTCGCTTCCCGGCACAACAACCAAAGCGGTTATTTGTTTCGCAGTTCGCTCAGAAAGAGGGAAGACGGGAAACTGACTGAATTGTGTGTCCTTTTTTGTCTGGGAGCGATGGCTCTGGGAAGCGTGACTGACGCGTCCGCGCGTGGGAAATTATGTGCAGGATCTTCACTCATGAAGTGTTTTCTGAGATAGACTTGCGTGCGGACTGCAGCCATTCGTCATTCACAAGAGGTCATGACATCGAACTGAGGAGGAAACATCCGAAACAGACCGCGGGCTCCAAGTATTCGCATGCGGCATCCATATACACAGGCGGCTTCTAGCTTCTCGATTGGTGGTATTGTTCGGCGTTTTCATCTCAATCAGAGTTCAAAGTATACAGATACCTGGACTTCCGACAGGTCGCAAGCGGATGAAAGAGCATTTCTTCAAGTGATTCACCAGAAAGGTTGAACTCTTGACCAACACGGGTATTGTGTTCCTACGCCATCGCGCCGTTACACCTCCGCCGCACCCCTGTCACCTGCTCGTACTGTCACAAACGCATCTCACGTTGACCGTCACTTCGATATTCGTGCATTGGCGTGAGCGCCAGGCTGCACGTTTCGAGCAGACTGGCAAGCAAACATCAGAGGGATCCGCGCTATGACGGAGCGGAGTATCAAGACATCCATTCGCCTGATATGTCTTTGTAGGTAAGTGCCCACTGGGGAGGTCAGCCTGACCGGTTGTCGAGCCAGCCGTCGGAGATCACTCTCTTCCGTTTGTACCTTTTTGAAGAACTTCCTGGTGCCGACGAAGATTCTCGTGTAAGTCTGCATAGTAACGCTGGGCGTACTCGTTGCTGACGAGCAAAATCGGGTAGCCGTCTCTGTCCTCAACCATGGCCCGATCCAGTGAAAAGCCCGCTGCTTTCAACTTGTTCCGGATGGCCGTCGCTGTCGCCTCTACCTGTTCGCCTGATACAGTTTCGCCTTGTGAAGAAGGCGCCGTCGTACTGCAGTCTCCTCCGGTGCTAGTGCGGCACGCTTCTGTGGTTGCTTCGTCATCGTCCTCATCATCACCGTCGTCGTCCTCGTCGTTTTTTCTCTTGTTCCTCTGTTTTCGCATACGAGCGTTGGCTTGAAGTGTCGCTACTGCACTCGAGACGTCGTCGACACCCACTGCCAGATAGCCGAAGCACGGATGAATGCGGATCTGCAGGACACAGTCGGACATCTCGGCGCACGTTTTCCCAGTGCTACGAGACGCTGCTTGCAGAAAAACGGAGCTGAAACCTCTAGAAACCTAGGTGCGAACAATGACTATTGCCCCTAGGTCCAATATATGCACTCTGCAGTAGCTGCGTGAAAGGCTTCAGCAAACACGTCGCTCCTGCGCCGCGCGTGTGGCCCTGTGGACGGGGAAGCAGTGCGCTTTTTCACCCGCCATTGCTGGGGCCTCCAGGCAACTTGTGTCGAGGGCGGCCTGCTGTTTGCTGTGAAGTGTTTCCTTGTGGGCTGAGTACCCACTACCGCCAACAGAGATACCGTGTGGTGAGGTGAGCCATCACGTCGTCTGAGCGCAACGCCTTACCAGATCCTCGTCGAAAGCATAAATGAGTTCGAGTTGGGGAACCTTTCGTTCGGCGACTTCCGTAGCATAAACCTTTCTTGCAGCTTTTGCAGGTTCCGTGGAACTCTCGCTTTCCCACTCGGCTGGGAGGGACATACTATCACCTCCTTGCGCGAACTTCTCCATGGACGCGAATTCTTCAATCCCCGCGTCCGCCGCCTGATCGGCCGCTGGGCTCTCCGCCGCTCGCTGAATCGCTGCGTCGAGGGCCATGGGGCATCCGAAAGTTTTGCTTACCCCCGCAAATCGAGACCAAGGGTAGAGCCGTTCGAAAAGGTGGCTTTTGTACCTGACAGCCTGAACGACGCAACGCACGCCGTACACGAATCGCGCCTCGCCGCATGAGAGTTCGATACACTGTGGCTCGGAAAACAGACTACGTTACTTCCCTACTACGTTACTTCCCTACCCAGCTGCTGTCCCATTCTCTGAAGCCATGACGCGCTTCTTGCTTCGAGAAAACCGAGACTACCCCGGCTTCGTTCTCTTGATGTCTCCGAAGCACCATCCACGGGCTCTTACCTTCATCTTCAATTGCTTGCAGTAGAACTGATCTGCAAATAATATGCGTGACGTGTAGGCTCGCACCTGCGGCGCCACAGAGACCCCGTCGACACAATTCACACATGTCTAGTTCCGCAGAAAAAAGTCGGTGGAAAGGCGATGAGGGGGGCCTGTGGTTCCACTTCCAACGCACTTCCCAGTGTGTGTCAATGTCCCAATCATCCGCACCCGCGCAAGAGACACAGGTAGCACATTAAATTCTGCATGGCGTTTTTATTTTGCATGATAAAACACATAGAGCCACTGCCCAAGCAATGCACTGCGGAGAGAGCGGGTCACTGAGAAGTGGGTAGAAAGTATGCTACGAAGGTAAAATCTTAGTGCAACAAGCACAGCGTGTGAACCACTACTTGCCTTTTGAAGAAAAGGGCCTCTGGAAGGCGGAAGCTGAACAAATGGTTGGCGAGGCCGTGTGGCTTCCTGTGCCTGCATGGCCTCCAGGGCGTCCTGCAGAATCTCCAGTTGCTCCTGCGGAGTCTTGGGAGCGCCCACGGACTTGATATTCAGTGCTTTCCGCAGTGCTTCCTCCTCCCCTTCAAGGGAATTGTCTTCTCCCTTAGCGGTTCCGCTGTTTGTCCCCCTGTCGCTGTCCTCTTGGGTGCCTGCCTCCGCCCCACGTTGCCGTTCGGATGCGTCCTCTGTTGCAGCGGCGGCGTCAGTGTCTGCTGCGCCGGTGCCTACTCTCCCTAGATCCTCGTCGCCCTTCCTGGGGACTCGGTAAGTCCCTGCTGGGTGTGACCTCTCCTGTTTCGCGATCCGCTCACTCAGCAAGTGAATTTGGCGCTTAACCTCTTGAATTCTCACATCTCTCTCTTGGTCATGCATGTATGCCTCCCAAGACTGGAGATGCTGGTGCTCGCGCATCACGGCGGCAGGATCAAGACCGACCGAGCTGTCTTCGCGAGCCTCAACCAGTTCAATGCCATTTCCTTCCGGATCGAGCAGATAGGCGCATCGCAGCCAAATGTCCTTCCGCGCCTGCACAGCAAAACACAACACATAATTCGTTTGCCGCATCCAGATCGTTTGCCTCCTCATCGATGTCTCGAAACGCTGGCGCGGACAGAGCCTATTCTCTGCCCACTACTGAATGGTAAGGCAATTACTCAGTCGAGAGAACTGCGGGAAAACGATGCCTAGCCCCTTCAGCTTGAGGGCTGAATCTCTACGGAGGGGATCGTCACAGCTTTTGCTTCCTCTGGAATGAAAGCAGCGCGATGCCTTACCGTCGTCTCGAGGTTACACACAGTAACTACTAAATTTTCACTTTCTCTATGAGAAATATAATTAGTTCTGATGAATCTAGAGGAACTGGTGTTGTGCAGCAGAGCGGCAACCCTCTTGGCAGGTTTGTTTATCCTGGCAACAAGGCCTAGCGTCGACTCCGGTTTGTCCCGTGCTCAACACATGCAGGCATCGGTATCAAAAAGTACTTTGCTGAAGCCTTTCATTGTCCTATCTTACGTGCTCGTCCGGAATCATTGAGGGCACGAGTTTCCGCTGGGCTGGAAGCTGGAATAGGCGGCCGCCGCGTGCCTCGACAGTTTCGTGTGTGATGTCATCGAGGGAGGGGAGGCACACGGTGACGCCCAGAAAACCGTGAAATCCTCGATCGTGGCGATTCCGGCGACGCTCGAACTCTCTGGCGCGATTGATTGTGGGAAGGTCCTTCGATAGCCCCATCATGTGCTGCTTGAGGATATGGAGGAATTTATTCGCTTCTGTCTCATCTTCCGACTGGACTTGGGAGTCGAGACGCTCCAAAAGATCTGCCACGAGCGGCACGTGGACGAGCTCGATCTTCAAAGTGTCGAGGTCGCAAGACGCGGACGAGGCGTCTGTATCACCGAGGGACAGCGGAAAAGCAAAACGAAGCGAAACAAGACTAGCGTGTTTCTATGAAACGCGAAATCTCTATCGAGTTTATACTAGCGGAGGAGGCACATGACCGCCAGACCATGTGATGGTCCCTCCTGCCTTCACAAAAAGGAACAGGCACCAGCAGGCCCCAGCAGCCCGTGAAAAATGGAAATACATGCCGTCAGCTCTGTCCCGTCGCCCACGGTGGAGGGGGATCCTCTAGGCAGAAAGAAGCCGGTCGCGGTTTACAGCCAATCTAATTCGAGGCCAACACGAAAAATACACAGCGAAACACCACGGCTGCGGCAGCAGTCCCTACACAGCGGCGACACTATGCGTTGCCGCTCTTCAGCGCTCCGGTGTTTGCCACAAACCAAACTTTGCTGCAAGGAGTGTGTGTCTGCTCACCGGACTCGGAAGGTGGATAGCCCAGCAACACAACGGTGACAGGGCCTGCGTTTTCAGCAGCTTCCGCGGCTCTTCGTAACGCAGCCGTGGTGGTCGCGCCTTTCCCGCCCTCCTGCTTCCCGATCGAAACGTGCGGAGGATGAAGTGACGTCTCCCTTCGGTGCTGCGCAATGAGATCCTCCACTGTCTCTCGCTGGACATCCTCATCCCGTATGTCGAGTGTAGCTGCGTTTGGATCTACAATTTTCGATTCCTTGGACAGGCAGGCATCTGAGAACTTTGCAGTGTTGCCGGTCAGAGAGCTCTCGCCTGAATCCGCCTGCGCCTCTCCGCCAGTCCCTTCGCTGTCATCAGGGCGCGGCGGAGACTGACGAAGCGAGGACTTGGCTGAAGCTGCGTCCGTCGCCGCAGCGCCAGCGTCATCGCTGTGTCCTGCCTCCCGATCGGCCGGTTTGTGACGCCCCACCGTTTGTTCCTGAGTTACGGGGCTCGTGCTCGCGGCCGCCGAGTCTTTCTGAGCTGCAGGCGTGAAGCCATAGCCCAGTACATGCATGCCCAGGACTTCAGTGTAGAACCTCAGCATTTTTTCCAGGTTTCGCACTCGGAGGCGGAAGTGGAGGAGACGGCGGCCTTCGGCCTGGCTTGAAACTTCCCCCGCAGGAGATACGGGGGGCGAACCGACACTTTCCACGCGTTCCTCTTCAGTCATTGATGGATTTTCCTCAGTTCCGGAGAGTTCGACGCCGCTGAGGCAAGGTTCACTGGCGTCGGGCTCTGTGTCTAGCGACTCAACGGGTTCGGATATCTCGGTACCCGCTTCCGCCGCGTCGCCGACTCTCTCCGAATCCGAGTGCGGCGGCGCTAGAAAACTCGAAAGCACTAAGCTCTCTCGCGGTCGCTCAGCAGCACGCCGGCGGCCTTGCGTCGAAAAAAACGTTCGTCTGCTGTTGGTCAGTGCGGACAGCGTTCGCCCCGCTGCCCGCGGGCTGCCATGGCACCTGCACATCCCAGACCTAGCCAGTGTGACGGTGCACGTGCCGCGAGTCACAATCGGCAAGAAACAAACTTGTCGCAGCCGGTCTCCGCCATCGCTGCGGAGTCGATCTAGTCCACCTAGAGGCAACGGATCTTTCCCGCACGCTGTCGTGCCCCCATTTACTCGGGACAGGGAGGCCAAAGAGAGATTCGCCCCCGGCTGATTCGAAAAGAGAGAAGGGCGCGTGCTCGCCTGGCTGCACCATGGTGGCGTATTGGCGCGCACCGGGCTGTGCCGCGGCGACGCGTCTGTCGCGGAATGCCGAGCCTCGCGGGAACCGTTACTCGGTGCCCAAGCGGCGTCAGTGATGACTGTCGGAAGAAGTCTAGAAGCATCAGCGTTGGAGAAGCCAAGACGCGAGACGAAGAAGCAGAGGAAGTGGAAGTGGGCGCAAAACACACCTGGCAGCCGAAGACGAGCGGACAACCGGCTGGACTGACGCGAAGTCGTCCTCGCGGTTGACGTCTCGTCTTTCATCTTCTGCGAGAAATTCGAATGCGTGTCACTACAGAACGTCACAGGCAGCTTGGTTTTTTCAGATTGGTGCATCCAATTTGTGGGCGGACTCGCACTGCGCAAATTGGAGCCTAGTAAAGGAACCGAGAATGCGTCACATTTCATGTTTGACGGTCTCAGCTTCCCCCATGCAGTCCGCGTAATACAGTCTCAGGCGGCATGAGGAAAGCCATAGCTGGTGCTCGACTCGGCTGAAGAGCAGATGTCTAGGTACAAGAAGGCGGAAAACAACTTCGTCGCGGCTGGGGACCGCCGCGCCGTCATTTTGACGCGCCTGCTAACAGACTTCCCTCAGAAAGGGTCTCGTCCGCAGAACATGGAAGGAACGTTTCTACGCATTACACTGAGAGTCGCTTACGTTTACCGGAGCTGTCAAATGGCCAATGCAGCCCTTAAAGATCCTGCGCGAAGTGCTGCTGACGATGCACCGCATGCGCAGCGTCCGACGTGAATGGGTGCCGAATGCGGCCACGCAAACGCAGAACTTGTCCGTTTGTAAAGCAGCTCGATCAAGGATTTCGAGAAAAGGAAAATGCCGTAGGCACAAATGGAAAGGGTAGTTCGTGCTCACATCTGTCAGACGGCAAATTACAGAGCTCATGGGTCGATCGGAGACGGCAGGCACGTGGAGAGGTGCGAGAGCTTGATTGAAAAAGTGGCAACCTCGTATCACGGCAAACGTAAAAGGACAAAGTGTGCGGCCTCATCTAACCCGTACACGAAGGAGCAGGCTCGGAGGGGCAGCCGGTTTGGATCGACTGACAGGCGAGTGGCGAGAAACCTGCAACGGTTCACAAGACACAGGGTTTCAACTGTTTCCCGGCGTCTCCTGACCGCAAGCGAGTTGGGGGGCATGCATTTCGCTGTGTTCTGCCCTTACAAATGTCTCTGGCCAAAATCGCAGAAATAATCCTTGCTTATGTATCAACAGTGTGATGCATGACTATTTTGGAGGGATTTTGCGCAATCAGAAACGGGTAATGCTGCCCCGCGAGGTCTCGCCAGCCGCCCGTCTCGTCGTCCACTTCTGGTTCAGCGGACTTCCGCGTGCATGACTTCGTCGTGGCTTTTCGCAAGACTTGGCGTATCTCCATGTTACCCACGCAACGAACGAAAAGTCCGGCAGTCAGAAAACCGTGAAGTCCACTTCCGTTTGAGCGTGAACGGCACTCTAGTTTCCGTCTGCATCCTTCTTGCGTGCCGTGGAAATGCGAAATTGCCCCCGTTGAGCGAGGCTCTCGCTTCTAGTGGCGGGAGCGGTCAATCGAGCGTTGCAACTCCTTGTTTTGCATAATATCGGGCCAGCTCTTGCAAGCCTCCGTCGCGCATGTACTGCAGGCCTCTTGAAAAGCCGACGCTTATCCTTAAGTTTTTGCTCGGGCAAGCTCGGAGTCTATACGGGTTCGCCTGAGCACACTGAGGGCGTTGGAACGGGAAGACGGAATCGTTACCAAGCTTGTCCGGTCAGGGCTGTCAAGACTGACTACCCTGTCTTCGCTTCTTCCGTACACTAACGGTGCGTCGTCCCGCCAACTCTTCAACGATGCCGTCGCTGAGCTCTGTCGGCGTCGCCACCCTGGTCATTCTAGCGGCAGCGGGTCCGTTTTTGCAATTCGGGTATGCGGGAGGTGTTCTTGACTGCACAGAACCCACGGAATGTGGCTCTACGCCGCCGCCAGTAAGGCTTGCTTCATCTGCTCCCAGCGTGTGGAGAGCGGCTGTCTGTGCATTCCTGGCTTCGCCTGTGAAAAGAGGGTCATTTTCTGTAGGTCCTCTCGACGGATCGCCTTCGCTTACCATTGACGCGCAGTTGCCACTGCATCATGATGATCCAGTCTACGCGGCTGCCCCTTTTGTATGTCTACTGCTCGCGCTTCTGGTGGCGGATTTCTTAACCGTCAGTGCAAAGTATCTGTGGGTCGTCAGTAAGCGTAGCTGTCCGCAGCGTTCTGCTCTCAATATCGCTTCGTTTAAGCGTTTTGTCGGTTACATTGTTGCGGCGCCGGGCAACGCTTCCATGGAGGGTTCAAGCGGAGGAGAGGGGACGGGAGTACGCGACGATGGCGTTCCGGAGCCGCTACACCGGGCGTCTGGGGTTCGACGTCGAGCGCCAGGTCAGAGCGAAGGGGGGAGTCAGCTCGCAGGCGCCGAATCCGGTCGTGCCGAAGATGAGGCGGAGGGAAACTGTCAGATCTTAGTGAGAGAACTACGGGCGCTACGGGCAGAAAACGCTGCCGGGGGCCGAGGGGGCGCTTCAGATTTCGTCGCTCAAGCCAAGCTGCAGCGGCGCATTATTCGTCTCGAGCAACAACTGGAGAAGACGGCGAGGGACCGGACAGCAAGAGGAGACTTGGGAGACCACGAACACACCGGGGATGTCTACGACATGATGGATTCGGTGTTTGGCTCGGGAAGGCGTCAGCGTAGTTTCCTCATAGGGCTTGAAGGAGCTGTCGGTCAGGCAGTGAACCGCACTGTCGCTGCAGTCGCTTCATCCCTCTTCAAGGTACGCAACGTCCCACTGCTCCCCAAAGTGACTGGCTTTCAAGATCTGAACCAGTAGCCCAACTCGTAGTGTGTACTCTCCAGAAAAAGTTGATGAGGAGTCCTGTCTCAGAGATCTCTGTGTGGCGAACGGGGCATAGGCGTGGTGATGATCGTCTGTGTGGTATCCTTTGCTTCCTGAGACAGGTCTTTAGTCTTTGGATAGGGTCGAAAGCTGTTCCTTTTTCGTTCGCATGAGGGGCACGTATGGAGTTTTCCGAACAGGTTTGGATCGTTTTGTATGTTTCCTGTTTCCCTGTGGGTTTTCGTGGATGACTGAACGAGCACTCCTGTGCATGCATATGCACTGGAAGTGGTGTGTGGTTTTTTCTGCAGGGGGCCTTCTGTTACACAGTTGTATGCGTCGCGAATCGACAATTGCACCGGAGCGACAAGCACGAGGGATGGGCGCTTCTACTGCCAGCCAGGTTTTTTTGGCCGTTCATTCAGTATCAGCAAGGTGAGCGCAGATAGGTCAGCCCCTGTGTCGGGTGTGTCCTGTTGGGGACGCATATACGTCTCGCTTTTGATACTACGCTGGATTGTTGCTGCCTCAGTTTGACGTCCGCGATGGCTTGGTCGTCTTCTTTTACCCAGCATCTCCTCAGTTTAGAGTAGTATTGCGTGGTGATGTCACACACTGGGGCGTAGCCGACCGCTATGGAGCGATGCAGAATCTATCAGGGTCATCTCGCTGCTTCGGCTGCATTTCCTTGAGGGACACACATTGCGGCGCTCTATAGATCAGATTCTCGGAATGGAGTAGCACATCAGTTGCCTTTCAAAGGATGGGTGGTCTCTGACGATATATTCTGTAGGATCCTTACTCCACGCACGTGTCTTGACTGTGTGGCTGTTGTATATCCTTCAGGGAGTTCCCAGTGGTGCGGCTTCGGTTTCCCCATTGCCTTTCTTCTTGGACGTTTGGCTGTCGACGTGTTATATGGACGATTCAGCTACGTGGGACGTCTACTATCCCAGGCGTGTGCGAGGTTGATTCGGAGGGAAGGATGACAGCAGGTTGATTGCCACGCAAAAAGCGTGGCTGTTCATTTCCTGGAAAAGTTTCCACATCTGCGCCGCCCCGCGGTGTGCACCGGCATTCGCCTCTGCGTCCTAAAATGTGTTCTTTTCCCTGCGTAGGATGCTACCAGAGTGTGCATATTATCGACAGTCAAAGGTGCGCATCCTTTTCTGGGCGCGTCGCTCCAACGCTCTTTTTGTTTAAAGATCTCAAGCCACTTGCATAATGACACCGCGAATGTTGCGAGTGGAATCAGAGGCGCGCGTCCGTTTAGAGCAGACAAGTGGGGAACTATTCCCTCCAGTTTCGCGTGATTTCCTGGCGTATCGCGAGCGAGAGTTTAGCGCAGTTCGTTGGTGCAGAGAGTCTTCCCTGGCAGTTTTTTTGACTGTGGTTCGCTGTGTTGTGTAGTAGTAGTAGTAGTAGTAGTAGTAGACAGCACCTGCTCAATTTACCGGTCGCCGGTGATCAGCGGAGGCATGTATTTTTTGCAGACAGCTGTCGGCGCAAGCAAACAATGCGACAAGTACCAGGGCTCCCTCCGACTCACAGCCGTCCTAGATACGCTGTTGGTCTATGTCCCGCAACCCCACTTATTCTCATACATGGAACGAAGACGGCAGGCGAACTCAGGGAGACAGCAATGTCTCTCTTCGCAGACAGCAGGTGTGGATGAATGGGAGCTCGCGGACAATCCCTCATTTAGCGGGCAGGACACGCAAGCGGGCAACAGTTTAGATCAGCCCATGCAGATGGAAAATGTTACCTCAGACGCAGCTCTGCGCGACTGAGCGGAAGGGAAGATACGTGGGGGGTTCAGTCAATACGTGAGATGAGTCTAGAGCCGGGAGTCGCGCAAATGTCAAAGACATCTTAATATCAAATGTTCTTGGCGTGAGAGGCACGGATTCCAACATAGGAATCCATGCCCGGATTCCCGAGTCACTCATCAGCCCAGGTCACCCGGGGGTCCGCTGAAGGGAGATCTGTTGATCCACGCGCACACTTCTGTACGCCGGCTGAGAGCGGGCCACCTTCCTGCGCAATAGCGCCCTCGATGAGTTTCCCGAATGAGGACATAGGTAGTCCCATGAAGCACTCTTCCTCACCATCGATTCGCTCGACATATTTACTCATAATTTCGTCGTCGATAGCGAATCCCCCCGCGCAGGCTAGGACTAATCCTTTGTCAAGAATCTCCTTGATATCTGCATCGGGTATGTGGCGGAACCACGCTGCACCCTTATCGATCCGCTCGATTCGCCTCTTCGAATAGGAATTGACGAGCACAGTCGCGTTGATCACCTGGACCGGGTCGCCACTCCCGGAATAGTCCCGCAAAAAGGCTTCTCCCTCATCCCGGTTCGCCGGCTTTTCCCTGATGCTATTTCTGAATACTGCGACTTGGTCAGAGCATATCAGCCAACTGGGGTATGATGGAAGAACCGTCCCCGAGTTGTTCGGGACTGCCATGTTTGTACCTATGCCGCCTGTTTCAGGTGAACTTCGTGCGTGGAGATGGTAGACGTAGCCATCAGGGAACACACTACTTGGAGACGTTTTCTTGAGGTTTTCTAGACATGCGTCAGCCTTTTTGTTCGCGAGCATCGTTACAAGAACAACGGGATCATCATGGCGAATCTGTTTCTCATCAATGGCAGGCGATATCTGGCCGCAGGGGCATCCCCGCCTTTCGAGAACCTGCCGGCGCCACTTGCTCGACGATCCCAGAATGACGCGGTTTTTCACAAAAAAATCGGCCACCTCCATCATGGCTGCCACCGAAAAAGCATGTACATACGTGATCGCCGGACGCGTAAACTCGGATGCTGTAGGGGAGGACGCGTCAAATATAATGCCAGCAGGCACAAAGGGCCGAAATGTGGTTTTTTCCACAAGACTGTGAGTCGTGATGGCAATGGCTCACCGGAGTGCAGCTGCCGACGGCCTCGAATGCCGAATGCTTAAAGCACCATTTCGGAACCAGAGTCACCAGTACTTTGCCCTGGTAGTGGTGCAGACCCGCTGGAAGGTAAATAATTCGGACAGCCACGAAATATGGGGTTGTTTGGTCAGGGGCGCCTGAGCATGGAAAGAACTATAACCTGCTGAAGTAAATTGTAGTACCTGCCTGAGTTGCTTTGGCAGTCCACTAATTCGAGGCTCTAGCCCCATAGACGGAGACAGTAAGTAACAGGGGGGTCAGTTGGTACGCTTCAACAGGCAGGACGGGCCGAAACGAGTCCTCAGGTGCATAGGAAGCTCATGAACAGCGTTATTTCTCCGTCTTCGTCATTCAGCGGCAGTGAACCGCAAGAAAATGTTTCGATTCACCTCTTAGTACCAGCGCACGCAAGGTACAGACACAGTGGCCGGAAGCCGTACAGCAGTTGCGGAGGTGAAAATCCGCCTTCCCGGGCTATATGAAGGCACAAGAGAAAATTATGCTTCCTAAACTGGGTCTGTGGACCGTCAAAGAGAAGATGGCGCCCAGTAATGACAATCTAGGCAATTATGATGGATTCAGTTGGCGATCGATGATTCGCCTGCTGGGGAAGGCGTGGGCCGCGCTTCCCCCCTCAGCGGGCCGCCGCCGTGGCGGAACTGGGGATCCTTCGACGAAGGTCGGTGACTCGGATGAACTTCAGCAGCAGATGCAAACAGAGTTTCTCTTCTGTGACCTCGCGAGTCTAGCAGTTGTTTGTGACGCTTCATTGACTCTTCTCATGCCATGTTCGTAAAGGCGGGAGTGTGTTCACTTTTTAAAGCACTTTATCGAGGTCACTACTCAACAAAGCAACCTCGTGCGAAATGCGTAGAGGCCTCGCGTCTACGTGCCCGCAGTTCCTGTCTTGCCGCTTCGGACAGAGCAAGGAGCGGTGCACCGCCATGCTCAGGTTGAGTTGGAACGGTCATTCTCCCAATTTGATAAGCACCGTTTTGATTATGCAAATGTTCAAAGCATAGAGATTATTCATAGGGCAATCGAGTAGTTTACTGCGTCGTTTATGGCCGCCGTGCAAAGCCTCGCCTGGCGGTCGTGCTCTCTCCTTCCGGGGGGACGGGTTTGAGTCTGCCCGTAGCAGCGCTCTTGAGCGAGTTGGGACGGAGGTGTCACATCGCTCGTTGCTCAGTGTCTTTTGACGGAGGAAACGTCTTTTCCTTTTGCTATTGTCTCAACGTTTTCGGCGAGGATACGTCGCGTCCGCTCTGCTCGGTGCGTTTGCGTCATTCCATCGCTGTCCTGGCGAAGTGTTTTTTTTCCGACGGCCTTCGTCTTCCAGCGAACGCGGGGGGGGCTTGCAAACAGGAGTCTTTTGTCTTCGAGCGTGCGCGCAAATGCTTTATGAATAGGCGTAGATTTGCGGAAGCAGTGCACTTCACTAGCGTGATGCTCATTTAAAGCCTCCAGTAGGCTAGTCCTTCGTGTAGCATGTAGCCAACCGTGTCGTGTGGTCCGCGTGAGGCGCGTCTGATAAACGATTTCGTGTTGGCTGGGACTGCGCCTCCTCCATCTTCCTCTGTTGAAGCGGATGCTTGGAGGCAGCTGAGTATACATTTCGTGAGCTACTAAACAAACATGGCGTCTCAAGTGTGTGCTAGCACAGAAACTACCGTACCCGAGTCCAATCCGCCGTGTGCTGCCCCCGGTAACCCGGATGCAGCGCTCTTGCTTGCCTGGGCAAATTTGCTCAGCCAGCAGTTCCAGGCTCCTGTATCTGCGCCTTGTGTTCCTGCACATCTTCCTGTACTCGTGGATCTGCTCGGCCGCGGGGTCGTGACCTCGAGACCAGCATCAGAATGCTGCGACATATCCGGGCCTGCCTCTCCCAGCAGGAAACGGCCACGTGACGCAGAAACTGGGCCGCCGTCTGATATCTGTGCATCTCCACGAAGCAAGGCTATGCCCGAAGGTGAAGAGGATTCTGCGGTTCCTGCCAAGTCTGATGTCATCCAGCCTCCGGCAGTCGAGACCAACAGTAGCCAGGGTCGACCCATCAGTTACGTCACCTTGAATGCTGACAGAACACATTGGATAATCTCAACTCCAGTGAACGGCGGTATACTTCGTCACTTCCTTCCGCCAACAAAAGACCGCCTGGATGACATCCTTTCCTTCCATGTGCCGGCAGAAGTGCACGCACAAAATCAGGTCCCCGCCAACCCCTGCTTCATATATACTGTTTCATCGCCCAAAGAGTCCGGCCAACAAGTGAAGAATGGCATCGATAGGGCATCCTTATTCTACGACACTAATCAGGAGCTCGTCACTAATGCTCCCTCGAGACAAGATGATCCGGAACGAACGACAGCGGCGCAGCCAGCACATGGGCACCCTTCCTCCGCCAAGGCGGAGACTTCTCTAAACAGCGAAGGCTCCCACTTTCGGCCTTACTTGCAGACTGCTCCAGTCTCGCAGTCGCAAACGCCATCGGCCTCGCCGTATTCAGATCATGTTGGAGTTAGTCCAGGTGAAAACTTCGAGACTGCTCTGCCGGTGCAAATGTCTCATTTGGGTATCCGTTGGAATGCCATCTCGCATGCACCTGGCTGGCCAGCTGCTGACGTGGTTTCGGAAAAGACGCAGTTACATACACTATGCGGGCACATGGAAGCGGAGTCAACCGATGTCTTCCACAGCACGAGCGACAAAGGCTGCACGACGAGGACATGTTGTACCGAAGATGAGTTTCCGCTAGACGGAGAAAAGCAAGAGGCCACTGAAGCATATTCCGAAATGGCGAAGAAGCTGCCCAAGTTGGCAGGAGTTATTTTCGATCGTGTGCATGCTCGTTGGGTTTCAACGTATCATGACAAAGAAACCAGGAAAGTCATGCGCAAGTACTTTGGGGTCCGCAAGCATGGTTTTGAACAGGCATACAACATGGCGGTGCGTCATCGTAAGCTGAAAATCATGTCTAAGCATGCTGAGAACGACCCCGAAGCAGGACTGCTTGATGATGTGAGGACTGACAGCGCTGATGTTCAGTGTGCAGAAGCACCTGGATCTTTGGAGGCAGCAGTGAATAAAAACGTATGCTACGAAACTTTGTTCAAGACGCTGCCTCGTGTCACTGGTGTCTCGTATGATTCTTATGCGATGAAATTTCGCGCTGGATATATGTCAAATGGTAAATGGAATGTCAAGGATTTTCCAATACGCAAATACGGGACATTCGCAGAGGCATACAGGCGTGCAGTGTCGTGTCGTCTTGGGAACTCCAGGACGGAGTGCTCGCGAAACGACCCGGCCAAGACGGTGGCGGTTGCTGAAGTGTCAGCTACTAATGCGTGAGATGCTATGTGCCTCAGGCAAGTTTTGTTATTCATGGACGAACTGTTTTCTGTCGCCGGTGCCTGGTGAAACATGATTCATATGACGCTGTGTTGCTAGACGTCCTTTGGTGTTCTGAGACCCGCTTTGCCGAGTCTCATGTGTTTTGTTGCAGTTAGTTTTATCTTGTCGCAGTGTTAACAGACATTACAAGAACAATGGCACTACAGTGTCCATCTGTTCCTCCTAACTTCCGTCGTGCGAACGGTGCGATGACTATCTGCGCGTCAGCTCCTACGGTTACAGGATTATCATAAACTCTTCGGATACTGAGCACGGCAGGTCAAGTCAAGGAATAGGTGGCATTTTGGAGAACAACAAAATCTGACAGATTTACCGCGATGATTCATTTTTAGTTCGATATCCTAGTAAGTCCCGCCAAAATATCAGATGCGGCGGCCATTAACTCCTGCACATCACAGGGAGGGGCGCATTATTTAGAAGTGAAATTCGAGGGTGTGGTTGTTATAGCTCACCTGTGCACTTCCCCGCGCTTCGTCTCTGAATATGGCTTCCGCAAAGGTGTCATGGTCGTCCGACGCGTCATATCTTCTTCCATTTGATATCCCTCCGTTACTAGCTGCAATATCGGCAGTTCCTGGGATCGTCACAGGCGCTGTCGGCGCCTCAACGGATATCTCGAATTCTGTGGTAGACGGCATCATGATCACTTCCTTCGTTGTGGGTTTGAGCAGTTCCTGAGCGAACAGATAAGGCACCGGTGGATCGGCAGACAACCGATTGACTATCGTTTAGTTGTGCGGGTACGAAATTCGCATGGATTCACAAGTCGGTAGCTAGCGATCTAGGATGTCCTGGTGATACCGGCATTTGGTATCTTTGTTGTCAGCTGTGGGTCGTGCATATGGCGGTCACCTGCATCGCGGGCATTCCAAACGGGGTGAACGGAGGGAGTGTATCGATCCGTAGCAGACTGTAAATCGGTTCGCCAGTAGCTGGAGAATATATATCGATGCGGTTCGAGCCGAATCGGAGGGCGCCGTACCATCCCAGCTGCACGAACTGCATCCAGGCACACAGGAAACGTACGCGCTCCTTGAGGTTATTCAATATCTTCAATTGGTACAGGACAGTTACCTGGGCGTTCGTTTGAAATGCCGCTCGTTCTTCCGGAAGAGTGTCATCGAGAAAGAGGGCAGTACTCATCCTCAAGGCCGGGTCACCGTAGGACGGATCATTGTACCAGTAGACAGCGTTTTGTCGAAGGAAGTCTGTACAGAAGGTAAGTTCTGTATGCATGACAGCAGAGTGGCTGCAGAACGGAAGCTCTTCTTACTGTTTACAAATGTCGGCCAATTCCGCGGGGCCTGGGCACCATAAATTTCGACGATGGTCCCATCATTTTTTTCCCAGTTGCCCTTCAGATCCTTTTTGTCCGTTACTGCACAGAACATGAAAACGTTTAAAAGATGGCATCGCGTCCGTGTCGTTCGCCTGGTCTTGCAAGGAACAATGAAGTCTGTGGTACGTCTTCGACGCGTGGGAGCGTTTTACACCAGTACCTCTCTCTGCACTCACGCTTTTTCTCTAATTTCGTCAGCGAAGTGTCGTGGAGCCTCGTTCTTAAGAAGATACTTCGTCCATAATGATCTGCAAAGCCTTCGGCCTGCTCGAAGATAATCGAGATGTTGTCCCTCGCATCTACAAAAGCTCGACCCGAAACGCCAGCCTGTATTCACACCAGTCCCACAAAAATTTTATGTGTTGAATAGTTGGATGCAGGTGCAGGCGAACGACGTACCGCAAATGAAGTAAGCGGAGTAACCACGAAGATTGCTCCCAGAAGGTACCTCGTTCTGAGAAGTGCGTCCGTTCTGTGAAGCCGAATGACAAATGGCTCATTGGATAGGGGACTAAGAACTTGTCTCATAACTCCCGCTCGCGGCTTCTTCTTTTCTTTATCAGCTTCCTTCTTGTCGGAGTAGTGCGAAAAGAGTTGCCAGTTGCCACTTATGTCCCATGCTGCAAAATTTAAGCACACGCTTTCCGGGCTTGCCTCCATCGAGATGGTTGCATTCTTAATGCGCTTACTACAAGCCTTGTACGGATTTCCCGCCAGCGGTAAACCGGTGGCCACGTCGATGATACAGTGGCATGTCGGCACGCCTCCGATTATGAAACAGTTTGCGCCAGGCCCGCAGCGTGCTATCTCCCCTTCGACGGCAGTACACGCTGAGCGTAAAGCGATTCAAGGTAACGCGGTAGAAGGAATGTCACCTTGTGTTTTCAGGCGTTTTTCGGTCTTACTTTCGTAGACTTCCGTGACCAGCTGTGCTCTTGAGAATCGGCCAGGTGAAGCGAGAAAAAGCAGCGCCACCACAAACCGCCTGAAAAGTCGCTCTGGCAAGCTGCGACACAGTGTTGAAGACGACACATCTGCATGGCTTCCCTGCACCCCCCGTAGCGAAGATCTAGAAAAGGATGCAGTCTTCTTCACGGCACAATCATACGCAGCGAACTCGGGCCGGCCGATGGGATGTATCAGCCCGCTTGAACAGCCCCCCGTTGATGGGGGTCCGGTGTAATGGGCCATAGACGGCAGCATTGGAATGTGGGTTCAGAAACTGTCGTCAGACTCCCAGATTCGATTGTTGAAGGTTTTGACAGATGGGTTACTAAATCGGTGAAAAGTGGGAAGTAAGCTTGTCAGCACTCTCTTGCTGCGAAGTTGATGCACAGACGAGCACGCTCAGTGAGCCTTGTCGGTCGGTACCAACTGATTCCCGTCGTACGGCTGGCCCTACCAGGCAGTCGTTCTACAGTTCCTATCAAGAGAATACGGGTGGCAAAAGAAGTGGCACGTATCTGTTCATCTGTATATTGTGTCAGCCCGCGTTCGAATTCTGCGAGAACACCAACTGACAATCACCATAAGATTTCGCCCAGTGATACCACTGCATGGCCCCCCTGTGCCCACATCCAGAATTTTGCAGAGGTGCTGTGGCCACCGTTTGAACTCTAAGCGGATCTTCCCTGAGGAGGGGAATAGACTGGCACAGGCAATCGTTTTAGCTGTCGTGGAGGATGATTACGCTTCGCGTGGCCAGCTTGAGAAGCTTTATATGGCGCTGGAAGCTTGAGCAACTGCACCCCTGCATGGCATCGCCAGGCATTACTGATACCCCTGACGAGCACGTTGTTGAGTAATAGCCAGACACGGTATTGGAATTATACGCACCCTCAGAATCCTCCATAGTGTCTGCAGAAGAATGGATTAGTAAATGTCCTCAGTTTGCTCGGGTGTGTGCGACGTACGGCAGTACGCGTGAGTGGGAAGTCTGCGTCAGGCCCAGTGATATCTTGAGGTGGTGAGGCGCAGGGCCCTGCATGGAGACAAGTCAACGGTGGTAGTGCGTATACATTCATATCGATTCTTACACCATGCCCTGCACCTAACGCTCCACTCCTGCTTCATGTGGATATTAAAGCCGTCGAAGTTTGCTGTTCCCCTGGCACACGGCCCTTCGTAGTCTGAGCGTCGGCCTTCTGCTAAATTCCCTTCCTTGAAGCGTCCCACTGCGTTGAGTCACCTGCTGTAGCTTCGCACGCTGTCGACGATCCTGCGATGTTGTGATTTTTACTAAAACTGACCGGTTATTTGGGTGTGTGTGTATGTGTCGTCCTGCGTTACCTTTTGAGGGTCTCCAGCCTTTTGGACACTGCGTCGAAAAATTCCGATTACACCGTACACAGGGCCAGTCTCTCATGCAACGAGATGCCCATGTCCTCTTCGCTCTTGAGGATTTGCTGGAAGTTTGATGTGTCGTATACAAGCAAAACAAAGTGCGTAGCTGCAAGGCGTACACTGAAAGAAGGTCTAGCAAGTCTCCCCTGCATGGGCCTTTGAGTGGCGTAACAGCGTCATGCACCGATTCTCAAACTGCTTGAAATCCTACCATCATACGCAGAAGTCGGAGCGCACACCAGAGAAGTTGGTCCTGCATTCATCTTTGCTTGGATCAGTGAGCATATCGTACCTGCCGTGCTTACCAAAAGCATGTCCAGCCAATTCATAGTCCTTGAGGAAAACAGCAAATTAGCGCTTTTGAAGGCCGTTTCTGGATAATGTTCTAACCAGTGGACATCTAAAGCCATGGTGTGCGTTAACGGGCTAAAGTCATATTGCAAATAGAAGGGTCACCTACGTCTGTGAATAATCCTGCTCACATATATTTTCAACGTCGTTCAGGGCAGCATGGACTGCAGAGACTGGAAGAGGCTTTATTTCTATATCCACTCCCGAAAAAAGAAGCCGTTATAACCTGCTTTTGGTGGCGTTCTCGCAGCCAAATCTTGCATTATCTAGAAGCGAGGACTTTGTGCGTGTTTCACTTATGCACGGGTTGCACATGACGTACAACCCCAGCGGCGTTGCTGTCAAGGCTTGGCTGCTCTGAAGACCTGGTAGACTCGACGGAGCTGCCGACGATGGCACCTGAAATACGGGGCAGGGGTACATCGACAGACTGCACTCACAATATAATTCATACGGTTCTACCTGCCGCTTCGCCCATGAGCGTTTGGTCATCACTAGCAAACTCCGTGCTGGATATCATCTGTAGGCAGTTAGCGATAGCTGTGTCGAGCACAGAAGCGCTGTACTGGCTTACGCCCGACGGCACGAAAGCTGCATTCGTGAAGCGGGCGGAAATAGCCATGACCACAATGGCAAATGAGTTCCGCATCTTTCCAACTCTGCTTTACTCGCTGATGCGGGCAACAATATAGGAGAGAGGACCGAGGTTGCATGCTTCGCCGAACGACCAATGTAGCGACGATGTTAGTCTGCCACCCTGCTGGCGGGTGTATGTACTGTAACTGATTTTCTGTGCGTCCATGTTGGCCGTGCAATAACGTAAGCTCGAACGAACGCCAAGTCTTTGAAGCGCACGATGGTCAGGGGTCGCGGAGAGGTAATGCAACACTTTATTTCTCATTGCCGCATCCCAGAAATACCAGTAAGGGTCATGCAGCACAGCCACCGCCCCGTTTACACTGATACCTTCGTGACCGCGCCTGCACCAAAATTTCGGCTTTGGCAAACACTCACTGAAACGTGAGGTTGGGTTCGGGTGACACTAGCATTGGCTCTATGGTTGACTCAAATGCTCTGGGTCATGGAAGCACACCGATCCGTGATGCATCTTTAATGACAGCAGGGGCGCTGTGCCCCTTATGCACTCCCACGCAGTCGGTGCGTCTTCCTGTCTTTACGTTGTCACTGGTCCATATATCCCACATGAAGGCCAATCGTAACAACACAGATGGTCGACCCCTAGTCAATGTGGCACTGGCCTGGCCCCGTGCCGATCAGACGGAGCACCGTACATTAGTTTAAGCTTGTCTTCTGTTGTCCATGAGGTAATGCTAGGAACTCTCAAAGCAACCACGTTAATTCCTGAAACGAAGGCATACCGAAAAATTAATGGATAGCATCACAAAAAACTCCAGCACATCTTCCGCATGTCTGGCGGTCGCGAGACACCCCACAGCGCGTAGTTCTGTAGACCTTCCAAACCGCACAGTAGAGCGCCACGAGGAAGATATCAATTCATGCGCTGCGTCTGATCAGAAAACTCCCGAAGGAGACGGCTCAAATCCTTCCCTGGATTGTCGGCAACAACAGCTGCATCACCGCAGTTGGAGGACGCAGAAGTCGACTCAGCACGATGGGTCAGCAGGTCAACATGCTCGCCGTTTTGCATCCTAACCAAAAAAAAGTTGTCGTGACGAAAAGCACTCCAGAATGTACTCCTTGGCTTGCCTGACCCTTCAGAATAGGCGTCTGTGAGCACAACATGATCATACGCCAAGCACAGCTGCACGCCTTGCGTCATGCGCATCATTATCTCACCCCTATGAGACTTGCCGCACAACTTCCCGCGGTACGGTCGCTAGCGACTCACTTCCCGTCCCCGTGCTCTCTGTCCTTCGCCGGAACTCCTGCCCTGCAAGGTTACCTGATGATCGCGGGAGAGTAGTTCTTGTGTCATTCGCCTCGGAGTTGGAGGCGCCCCCCCCTGTCGGGCTGCCCGTCACCATCTTTTTCATTTGCCGGTGCCAATGTGTAGGCTCTTTGTCATTCGACACCCCGCTCGGAAAACCGCAGCAAGGCCTCACGACACCAGGCAGGCCGGAGCACACGCGGCAGGGAGATCTAAAAAACTCCGTTGATGTACCTCTCCCTGCGTTCTAATCCGTGCAACGACTTTACTGCCCTCCACGACCGGGAGCTCGCGTGACAGCTTACAGAAGAATTCCGACCGGTATCAACCGAACACCACGCGGCGTCACGGACACAATGACACGATCTCCACTGCCATAAGTTAAGCGAGTCTTGTCTGCCGGAGACACGCAACCTCAACACTGCCTGACCGCGGAACCGTCTTCTGTAAAGCTGCAATGGTATTCCCACCCGCTTAGTGGGATCGGCAGACGCGTTTATCGTAGGCCGCCGATGAACACTGGCATTGTTACTACAAGACAATAAAAGGGGGGCATTTGGATATCACTAAGAATGACATTCTTACTCTCATTTAGTGCCTTACTGTGCCACGGCCTCTGAATGAGCAGCTTGCTCGCAGTACGCGCAACGGACCGCGACGTTGGTTGGACCCATCTACGCCCTCTCGCGGGTAAAGTCTTAAGCATGCAGGAGCACCACCTCCAGAACTACACGGTAAAGAAACTCCCTGCTCCTCGTTGTGCCATCATACACTGGCACCGGTGTGGTCCCTGTTATGCCTCACGAGCAAAGGGATATCGAGCGCGCGAAATCACCGTAGGCAGCAGGGGAGCTATCCGCAGCGACCGCCTGTCCCAGGAAGACAGAAGATGCCAGCAAAATAACTCAAACCACAGCTCTCTTGCACTGGAGCCTGAAGTGTCTTGTAATCCCCCAGAAAAAAAGAGCCAAAAGAATTATCAAGAGACTTGCGGAAGCGCAAGAAAAAAGCTCTTCACCGAATGAGAGTCATCGTGCAACTTTACACCGACCACCCTATATAAGAATGGTCCCGTCATCGCAGGCCGTGCCAGCTTTCCAGGCACAACAACAAATGTGCAACCAGTGGTAGAAACTCACGCAGAGTAATCCCGTCTTAGATTGTTGTTGTCAAGATTTTGTTCATGCATTTTTTGGCGAACTAGACGTCCTTTCCATCAGGGAAAATCACGTTCTACCCAGCCATGCCCGTTCCCCCGGATAGCTCTGCACGCGAATGACTTTGCCATGACTGCTCGATCCGTGACGTTCGAACGCACAGAGTGAGAGCTAGTGTTTCGTGAGTTCGGATACAACAAGATACTGAAGTCAGTTTTGTGACACAGAGCATGAGCCGATTGCCGGTGGTTGTTGGTGTCTGCTTTTATATCTCCGGTGTTGCCGGCCTTAGTCAGTACCACAACTAGAGGGCTCCCTTTTATAGCTTTGTTCGTAGGCGTTCTCTGCTACCCCCGCGCGAAGCAGAGCGCGCGTGTGCCGTTTCTCTCCCTGTCCTCATGCTTGAGGGTAAAAATGGCGAACATCGATTCTACTGCTTCCAATACTAATCGCATGCGTGAACACTTGTTCCTGAAACGAATGCAATCCGGGAAGCAGCAGGAGCAAGAGGAGGATCTGTGCGTGTGCCACAACGTTGTGAACTTCAAGCTTTCTGTGTGCCTCAATCAGTTGGAACCCAGTAAACAAGCTGCTTCGCGTGGTGCCCACGATGATGCAGAATCAGGGAGGCGCTCCTGCTCCCCCACAGAAGGGTTAACACCAGCGGGAAGCAATACAGAGAGAGCGGAGGCCCAGTCGGAACAGCTGAGCGCTGATGCGTCTGTTTCCTCAACGGTGACAGCTGACCGTACAAATCAACTTTCCGGTGAATGCGCAACTTCCCCTGCTGAAAACCCACCGGAGGCAACAAACATCTGTCAGAACATCACGCTTGCGACTCTACAGGATATCTTACTGGCAAATCCTACAGATAAGTGCTTAGTGTCAGACGTCGACGAGCAGCTGCTAATCAACATTTTCTTCAATTCTCCAGTGCGGGTGAGCCGTGGTGATGAGAGAGGCTATCCTTCGTCTATCGTATGCCGCCGGGACGCCACGAGATGCATTTCGCAATCCCTTTCGTACCATACTAAATGGAAAAGTGTTACATAGTAGCAGCTGACTCGTTGCCCTTGCACATTTGTCATACTACAGTAACGGGGAGGGTAAGTATGTCTCCTTACCTAGACCGCACGGGATGCTCGGTGCTTACCTGCTCTCCAGGTTACGTCTGTAGCCATTCGGTCTTCAGCGCCCCCGTCGAGCTTTGAATGGAAAAAGGAAAGCGATACGAATGAAGAAGATGATGAGCTGCCGGAAGAAGGCACAGTTTCTGAGCCCAAGCTGATCAAGGTAAGCTGTGTCTGTATCATCATCAGCCCGAGTTCGTGTGACTGTTAGCTGTGATCATTCACTCATAGAGGGATATGCGATCCCGCAGCGGATCGGGTCTTAGCGCGCGCATGGCTGGGTGAACGAGGCAGTAAACGCTGCACAAACCTCGAATTGAACACCGACGGATTCATGCATGAGCAAGCATGAGAGCCCCGTGGAACAGTGATTGATGAAACGGTCAGTGGTATTTCTAGGAGCAGGAGCAGGCAGACACGTATGCGACTGTATCGATTCCCCTGTCGGAGGGTCGGATATGTCATTGAGTCCGTGTTCGCCGGTACAACCGCCTCTCCTGCCACCTGTTCGGTGTTGTGGTACAGATTTACAGCAACAAAGCAAATCTCGATTTCAGTACGGTTTCAGACGAGACTCCCGCCCAGATCATGACGTTAACATATGACGAGCTCAAAGGAGAGGAACGCATGTTACTGCGGGGCAGCAAGTTCCAGAGGTGTTCGTCGTTGCATTTATTTATTGAAAAAAATCAAGCCAATACAGTGCATACTTTCGTCAATCGGATATGCTTGTACGGCTATGTGAACAAGAACTACTCCAGCTAAGTGGACACGTGCGCATCGTTTTATGGTGCTGTTGGCGGGACGCGGGGTGACTCTGGTCTGCAAACCGGATTTCCGTGCAGTCAGAAGAACAAACCGGTTGATGCACACTCGGGGAGACGCATGCAAGGTGGGGGTGTGTGGTTGCTGGCTGATGTCTGGTTCAAAACCTTTTTATTTTCCCCTTGCATACGTGATTCAGCTTGGTTGAGTTCTTGTACTTGCTTCTTGGGGATTCGGATGATTGACATTTGTTTTTATATGAGTAAATACTCCTAGGCGATGCTACACTACGCTGAATATTTAGGGCCGCGAACCCATCGTGGGACGAGGTCGTGAATTACAGCATCTTCGTTCGGTTGGCAAGACTTACTTGATGCACAAGGCTACAAAGTCAATCCATGTGCACCGGCACAGTCGTTTGGTTCGTGGAGCATGTTCCTGTCGAACGTAAGCGCGGTTACTGACATGGGGAGGTGTGCCGTTGGAGGCCATGCCACATCAATTCACAGATGTGTGTTAAATCAGTCGCGACAGGAAGATTGTTCGCGAAGGCACGCGCTACATTGTGTGGTTGTGGAAGCTCATACGATTGCGTTTGGTACAGATGCGGAACCGCATGAATACATGCCAGTCGTGAGGAAGACCAATGGACACAAAATTGCTCGCCCGAAATATGAACCTTGATATCTCTCAGGCCACGAGCGTGAAACCGGCAGCTTCCGCACCACTACGGAGGCTTCTACTGAGAAGCCTCCGTAGTGGTGCGGAAGCGTTACTAGTACAGTTGCATGGCCTCCTGATGTTGCCCATACACAGCCTTGCGGCCAGAAAAAACATTTTGTTTTCTGCTTTCTTGCCTTCACGGTACGCCCGTGCATATCTGCGGTGATGCGTGCGCAAAGGTGGGGACAGTTCAGCCAAGCCGAGGAACTTCGAGTGCGAGAGTACACGCTGCCCGCGAACGTGTCGGATTCTTCAGTGTGATTCACCAGAATATCACAGCGGTCGAATAATTGAAGCGCGGGACAAAGTTGTGCACGCGAACGAGGTGAGGTACGTATGGTCTTTTGCCGGGCCATCCACAAGCTCATCCGGAAAATCAATTCCAGTCCGCATCCGAGCTGAGAGTTGTGGATGGATCTGGCTGCCTAGCTGCTAGGACTACAAAAATCAGGGATGGCTCACCATGGGAGCGGTCGGTGAGCGCTCTTGCCAGAAAAAAAGTGAATCGTCAGTGTCCATCCGTCGCTGCACTCATGGCGCTTTTGTTCACATGACGTTGTCTCACGGAAAGCGTCAACTGTTACACACACACGCACCTGAGTCTTGGTGAAGCATCCCGCGGATATGAGCAGTCGAGTGCAGACGACTCAGAATTATACGGGGCAGGGATTTCGGGCGTGGCACTTGACGCATGCAAAAAAACGTATTTCGGTCTTCCATCACATCAAAGACGCTCACAGCTCTTGGTTGTGCTGCCGCAGGTCCTCTCCCTCGTTTTGCCGTTGTTTGAAAACCTGCAGCAAACCTTTCAGGGCGGCTGAAACAGCCGCTTGTACGCTTTCTCACGTCACCATCGGCTGTAGGCACTCGATTCGAGACCCGCTCGTGCAGCTGCCTGTCTTCGCCAGGTGCATCCGAACGAGGCCGCGTAGTCACCGTATTCTCTGCCAACGGACGAAGGCACCGCAGATGAGGCAAGCTGCGGAGACGTCAGAGTCATCTCTTGCGGTATCCCAGAAGCCCAGAAGCCCGGATTTTGGGGCACCGGAGACGCTATCCTGCTTGCTGATTGCAACGGGTCTGCGGCCGACGACTGGCCCAGCACAGATGATGCAAACCGAGCCCCGCTTGGCAAAACCATTTGCGTCGGCACACCTCCAGCTTCCCGGGACCACTCACTGGGGCATGCTGTGCTTGGCACTTGCCCCGAGCCGGAAGCTGGTCGCTCGCTGTAAGCTCTCGAATGCTTCCCTGTGCCTCCCCACTGACCGTTTTTACATATATCATCGACTGCCACAGAGCTTTGCAGTGCGGCGCCTCTTGCATCTCCCCAATACGGCTGCTGTCCTTGTCCCACGGCGAACGGCAGGTTCAATCCTGATGGGGGGACAGGAGAAAGTCGATTGTAGGGCACGTGTGCACCGTAGGGCGAGGCACGTAGTGCCGGGACCTTATGCGAGAAAGCCCACCGAGAAAAGGATGAACTTGTTGCGGGCGGGATCTCGGAGTCGTGAGTCGCTGGCGGAGCCAGCTGCCAACTGCGAGCAAACTGTTGTTGCTGCTGCTGCCACCGGGCTAGCCAGTCGCTTTCGCTTTGGCCGGATCCACTCTCTCCCCTCTCTGCGAGATCTGGCAGCCCCTTTATCTCGTTCCACCGATGAATCTTGTCGTGTGAACCCCCGCAACCATACAGTGCTGACAGTCGGAGCGACGTGTCCAGCTGACGAGGCCGTTGGGACTCCAGCATGTACGAGCTGTCTTCGTACTGAAGTCCTTGTCTTTCGGCACCAAGAACGGGATTCCCTGCTCCACCAATATTCCTGGTTCGCCCTAGATCATCATTCCTGAATAGCATGTCGTCAGGCCGTCCACTCACGAACGATGTAGGTGGTAACACGCCAGCGCCCGAATACGATTCGGTTCGAGGCTTTCGGTGAGGAGAATGTGCTCTCATCCGCGTTTCCGCATAACCACACACCGGCGCGCCGAGCGTCGAAGCCTCCTGCCACGACTTGAGTGTTTCATCTTCAAAACCAGTCACTTGAGGCAATGGAGTAACAGGACAGGATGACACCGAGTTCAGCAGACCCCCGCGTCCTCGTCGCGCAACAGCCGTTGCCAACGTTCTCTTATGCCGAAGTGAAGGGTTACCTTGCGGCATGTCATGTAGGCAGGTAACGACGGGCATTGTGGAATGACAGTGCGATGCTGAAGAGCATACTTTGGACCACTGCACCGCAAGGACAGTTGGCGCGCCACATGCGTAGCCTTTTTGGCGTGACGGCGGTACCGAACCAAAAGCGATGGCGGAAGGGAAACACCCCGGGAACGGCGGAGACAGCCAGTATAACAGAGGTGAGTGCTGCTGTCTAACATCA
Organism: Besnoitia besnoiti; assembly: GCF_002563875.1. Taxonomy (NCBI): domain Eukaryota; phylum Apicomplexa; class Conoidasida; order Eucoccidiorida; family Sarcocystidae; genus Besnoitia; species Besnoitia besnoiti. The sequence goes on from NC_042358.1 coordinate 1,502,938, forward strand.
CAAGGCTGCTGTGTGTGGATCCGAGGACTGGCGTCGTACACAACGACTGCATCGCAACCGTCATGAATGGCAGCCACGTAAGCCCGACGGTGCGCGTCGTCTCTGCCTAGTGCAACCGTCAAAACGCTCCGCAGTTTGGGGCGACACACGCTTGCTGAACCATCTTCCTTTGTCGCTGAAGACGATGAGTTCCCACATCCATCTGAGTTTCTTCCATTTCCTCTCGTTTCTCCCCCTCTCCTCCGCTCCTCTGTCATTCGCTCATCAACCAGGTGGGAGGGCCCCTGCACCATTTGAAGCGGGCCTCTGTAAGGAAGACACATCTCGGTTAAAGGCGTTTCAATCAGAATCTGCTCTCCTGTCAACCTGAGGAGACACTCAGTCATGTCCCTCCCGGAAAAGCGAAATAACTGAGAAGGCACGTTCCAGTCGAACACGAGCGGTCGCGGGCTCCCTCTGACCGAAACGTACACTACCTCGCGGGCAGGATGGAAATCCAGCGTAGCTACGGGTACCGACGCTCGCACAAAGTGCGTACTACTCTTGGGAGGCTTCTTGCCGTCCATCAACCTGCTGCTTTCCTTCCGCATCTCCAGCCTCAGCTGTTCGCGTGTGGAGGCGTCCAGACGCGCGCGGCCGACGGAGTACCATGATGCAACGCTTTTGCGCGGATCACGTTGTAGTACACTTAGCCGTCCTCCACTGTTCAACACCATAAGCTGAAACTCTCCTGTCCAGCAAAAAGCTACAGGTACATGACCAAGCAACGCCTCTCCGCCGACAACCAAAAGCCGGGGCACTTTACTGGTAGCAGACATTGGAGAAGTAGAGGAAGCGAGGGTATCGAACACAAATACGCTGGTTTCAGTGAGAGCACAAACCTTCGCACCAGAAGGAGAGACCCGCAAGCATCTGACACAACAGTCAAGGTGGTCGACCCAGCGAAGTCTCCAGCTGCCTGCACCGTTGTCCACCAGACCGCTTGAGCCGAGCGAAGAAGATACTGACCCACTGAGGGGACAAAAGTCACCTTCTGGCTGATAGCTCGATATACTCTCCAGCTGGCCGTCACTGTATCCTAAAAATATGAATGAACCATGAGCACCGAAATCGAAACCCGCTGCAGCAGTGACCTGCCGTGACCCGCTAAACACCCGATTGGTGTCCACTATGGTATTGGGAGCAGCCACTTCACCACGACTCGAATTGCTGGTAGAAAGTTCTTGGATTTCGCTGCCAGACCTTGACGCAAAATCACCCACGAATGCCTCATGTGATGGCACTTGGCTGCAATTGCGTTGAAGTAATGCCGCCTCCGTATGCCCAAGGAGCACCATCGATTCACGCATATAAGCTGAGGGACTTTCGTCAATGCCTTCTCCAGCCAAGCTCGTGCGGTTCAGCTTGGATGCAAACGGCTGCTGTCGATTCGACAGGGAAACCAGCAAGACGTCACCACCAGCATCGATTGAGCGGGACAGATCGCTGCACGCTCCATCAACAGTGAACCAGCCTCCCCCTCCTCGACATGTCACTTCTGGAGCCGCGACCACTGCGAGGACACCCCGTCCCGCAGCTCCTCTCGAACACGAATGCTTTCTTCTCCCACAGCAGAGAACAACGCGGATGCCATGACCCATCAAGGACAATAACCAGGAAAACACGAGGTCCATCAGCCACCAAACCCCCAATGTTGCTTCCGCAGGCACATAAGGTGAAGAGGGGCGGAAGGTCGGAGTGTAGAGAGAGGCAAACGCCCTAGCGTCTGACTGAATTTTCGCTCCTAACCAGCCATAGTCATTGAGAAAAGCGAGCCATCGGTCTCGAGGATAGTACTCACTTCCCGCGTCCGCCGCGCTGGACCGCAGAGGCGTGTAGATGGCAGTGCAGACAGAAGGGTCCAAAAAAGAAAAAGAACAGAAAGCAGAGCTCCTGAGAGACTGAGAGGCCACATGCTGTGGCACCGGCGCGCCTAATGCCGTGGACTGCAGAGCTACGTCAGCGCTCGGAAGGATCACCCGTGGAGACAGCAGAGGAGAAGGAGTAGGTGGCTCAACGCTTGTCTTCGTCCCACATTGAAGCGTATCCCAGTCGCCAGCACCCATCATTACGGGACGAGACCTGATATCATCATGGCCCCACGCCTGTCGAGCCATTTTGCCGCCTTCTTTAGCGAAACTGCGTCCGACGTCCAATGAGGGGCTTTTTCCTTCACGCTGAGGAGCCACTATCGGGAACAGGAGACTCACATTCCACCTTCGCTGGCATCCAACTGCTCAATGTATCCGCACGAGCCGCAGAGACCTCGTAATGCTTGTTTCAGGCCACGCCGCGGCTCGCTGCGGTGGCCGTGTGCGGAAGTCACACGATGGTTGACGTTTCCCTCTTACGAGCTGTGTCACAGGCGACAACGAAACAACGACGGAAGAATGCATTCCACAGGCTCGCAGACGAGCATCCACTGCGAAGGTCCTACAGAAATAAAGAAACTACCCAGTGTCGAATCGAACATGTTCGGAGAAAACATGAATCAACGCAGGGAGCCCAGACTTGCAGCCTGGGATAACAGCGGACAGCAAATAGGGGCGGCGCTTCTGTCGACAAGCTCTATAATTACGACAGAAATAATGATGAGCGACACCTTCGTTGTCACCATTGTGCCAAAAGAAGTAGCGAGGGGAGCTTGTGCAGGACTGCTGAATGAGACCCAAGAGGTATCCTGCGATAATCTTTGGTGTGTGCATGCGCTGTCTTCCACCGGACCGAGTGCATGCAGTGGCAACCGCCCAACACAAGGCAAGCGAGCGAAAAGAGGCTTAGTGCACAGTAAGTAAGTCCGGCCCCGCGATGTAGACATTCTTAGGTACCATAATTTTGTCTTATAACTGAATATGAGTCGTTGCCTGTCCCCCCCTTCTTGTGATGAATTCAGTTGTGTGCATCAAGCACGCTTTGCGCACAGACGCGCACCGCGCCCAGCTGCAGACAAGTGATGGGGAGTCGCTGCCTCGTGGCACTCATCGTTTTCGTTACTCTGGCCTTTTGTTTTCAAGGATGGACGTTTGGAACGTTGTCTGAGGCAGGATTCATTCGTGATGGTGACTCAGGTTACCCTAACTCACAGTCACGTTCAGCGCGCACATGGGGCTCGGACGGCAGTGCTCTGCTATGGAAAACAACGAGGTGCTCAAACCGGTTAGGTCTTCGGGTACCTATCCGTGTACGATGCCAGGCAAGAGCTAATTATGGAAGAATACATTGGATTCGGCGAAACGCCGTGTGGGATCGACCGGTACAGCCTTTCGTGCGTCAGTTTGCTGCCGCCGGATTCATTTCGTCGCAGCTCGGGCAAGACCATGTCTACGACGGCCTATCAAACGCTGCAGCCCTAGCTGTCCAGAGGGCTACGCGGAAGCCTTTTCGAACGACTCTGCCAAGTCGGCAAGACGTTCGGCGCCACTCGTGGACCGCAGATGATGAAATTCGCGGTCACTGCGCTATGCCTTTGGTTACAGGATTGGTAGGGTCGTGCGATGTGAACCGCACAATCCCCGAGTTTCTGTTAGATCCTGTGTTCACTGCTGTTCGGGCAGCGGACACACACAAGGCGCAGTCAATGGTTGCGCTGTGGAAGAAACCGGGCGTGCCTCGAGTGGGCTGGACGGAGGATATGTCGTGTCCCCCCTCAACTAAACTCCTCCATTCCTCCGTGAGTGATCCAGGTTCTGGTTGCGAAACTTTCGTCAGTCAACCCAGTGACGCATGGCTTGATGGCACGCAACGAGGGCAGCAAGCTGACAAGGCTTCTGGTGGTCTAACGCCTCAAGGAGAAGCCATGGTCATAATGACTGGCACCAGTGCATCACATCTCGATTCGTTGGCGGAAGCTGTAATCGTGGTAAGTCTGTAGCGCAGAGATGAGTGGCAGGATGTCCCTCTTGTCGAACTCGGGAGTGGCAATTACAGGGACTCGGAGAATTGTTCTTGTGTCTGCATGCGCTTGTTCTGTCTTGCAGGCCATGTGGGAAACTCACATGCGAAAGCTGCTGGGGCGGGATGGCCGTGGATACTCGGGATGGATTGTGTTGGCTTTCATGGACCTGGAGGTCCACATTATGACACCGGTGACAAGAGAACGATACGCGCTCGAGGAGCTGTATAAGCTTTGCCCCCGGATTGACATATCGGACTGTATTCGGGTGGGAAGCCTGGAACCCTTTGATTTGTATAGAGAGAGCTTTCGAACAGCGAGGGATTCTCATGAACCACCGTTTTGTTCTGAAGAAGTGTAGGAACCCATATTCGCAGTATCAGCCGCAGGTGCAGCTACCTGGCGCCTCGCGCGTCCGTTTCCTCAATCGCCATTGTGCCCGGAGTAACCGTCTGTAGGTGATTGCTATGGGAGCTTTGGTTCCTCCCTTCGTCTCCTGTATCTTTTAGCTGAGTCTGGAGGATATATAGAGTGCTGCTGATGGTTGAGCTTGCTAGACTATTTGGTGGGGATCAGGCAACTACCATAGGACAAGTTGTGATGAGTCGTGGTTTCAAGAGTTCTCGGCAAAACCCTTTACACCAGCAGAGCGGGGCCTTCGTTCGAAAACGGCGAAGTGCCCATGCGCATGATTCTTGCAACTCCACGTGTTCACCTTCAATAAAAGAAATGTGCACATTCACGTAGTGCTGCCAGTAAGCTCAGAGCATCCCCTGAGCGTATTCCTCAGGCGGGCTGGTAAATTGGGCACGCTAGTGCGCTCTACGGTATTTTCTGATGTTTGAATTCTGTGTTATCGGTTTCGTGTGGCCCTTCTTCCGGTAGGCTCCTCTTTGTCCTGGTGGAATGATGCTGCTCCGACTCATAGAGCATGTCTCTGGACAGGCTTGACAGTAGTGTGTGCGAGTGGTCAGTGACCTGAGCAGAATAAATCACCTATGCTGAGCAAATTTGGCACGGGTAGTGGCAAGAAACTGCCTTACTCCCGGCAGCTGCGCGTGCTCGCGGCACGGCGGGAATTCGCTTGACGGAGCATCGGAGACGAAGGACGAATTTGTGTGGTGGAAGAACTTGGATGGTGATATCGCTTCGTCGTAGTCGTCCTCGGGAGGCACATCGGGGGGCCTAGGAATCCTGACCAACCGGACAATCCCTGAGGCCGATGAATGTTTGAACAGCATTTTTCCAAATCGCACACTTTACCGTGAGCATCGCCGCAAGCGATAGTCTGGGGGATTTCCATTAGCCGACCCACAGGGACGAAAACTCCAGGGCGCTTACGTGACCATCCCCCGATAGCTGGAGCACTTCTGTTGAGTGGCCGCAGAGCTCGGGGGGTACAGTGCCGAGCAGCTCTCCATCGCGCAGTGAAAGGAAGTGCACACCTTTCGCTGCACTCCTCCGAAGATCCATCTTTCGAGGGACGGAACCAAAAAACTGAATGCCTTCTCTATGGGCAGGCCCCGGTAGGGATTTCGTCGTAGGCGACTGAAGATATTTCCTGTGTAACGCTAGTCCGGTAGTGAAGCCATCTATACTGTCTGAATGCTGGCCGGCCACTGCGACTTGTGCCTTGAAACCCGATTTACCTGAGGGGGGAAGATCTGAGGGTTCTGGCCAAGAGTTGGTTCGCATATCGAGTAGGAATGCGCGAAAGCGAAACACGAAAGAGGCCGTACTCACCAGCATCGCCGCTGGCAAATACCACTAGCAAATCGGTATGAACAGACTGCTGACATAACCCAGCGTCCCGAAGCCCTGTTTTGCACGCTTATGCCCCCATCGTTGCGCAGTCACGGACAGATAGCCTACCGGCGACACGGATGGTGTGCTGAAGATCTAGTGCATCAGACCGCAGCGACCAGAACTCAATTTTCTCCTCGGATATTGTAAAAAACCGACGGTGACACTGTTTGTCACTGAGTGCCACGCGATTCCACCAATGCGCGGCACACTGTCTTACTTTGTTAAAGTACTTTTTGCCATTGACGCGCTCCGGAGCCTGGCACTCGTAATTTCAACGAGTTCCCAAGTCATGCATTTCTGCTTAGTGATGCTGATTACCTCAAAAAAAACGAAGCCGATGGGGGCGAAGCTATCACGTGTCTGAGAGACCTTGTGGCTCGAGCCGCCGTTGAGTAAGTCGACGATCCTCAGGCTCACTGAAGGTTGACTTCTTGTATTCGTCGCCAGGCTGGGGTTCACTCCGTCTTACTTTTCTCTTGTTTCAACAGAAGCTGGCAAACCAGCAGCCTGGGCCGTCTTCATGGTTTGCGTTCTGGGGCACGGAAGAAATCAGCCTACTCTAGAAACTCCACGCTTCGGTATTGATCGATTGGAATGTTTATATCCGTCTGTCAATGCCTCAGTAGGTGACGGAAAAGAGACAGGTGATAGAAACACCTAATACCAAGCGTCTTCCATTGTCAATATCGAAAACGGCTGCTGTGAACAGGTCTGGACGCGTTGGCTTGAACATTGCTACGAGGCCATGAGAGATGCTGTTTTTTTCGGAGTGACGCCGTGTATTCTGCGCGCAGCAGTCGAATTCACGCCCACCGGACTTCTGGAAGAGGAAATCGAAGGGAAAACAGAAGGAAAGGGGTTTTGACTTGCCTTCGAATTCCTCCTCGTACACCGAGAAAGCACGCGCAAACGTCTCATGGTTCTGCGCGGAATACAAAGTTGATTTGTTTCAAGAGGTCCTTTCGAAAAAGCAGCAAATACCCAAAATTGAAAAAACCGCACATTGCCTTGTTGGGCGGCTAGGATCATGCCGTTAGCCTCTAAACCTCGAAGTGTTCCCGAAAGGACGACAGAGTCACTCATTGAGGCCACTTACCATCGAACTCGAAAAAAGCGGGATGCGACAGAACCAGTTCTTCTGTAGTCGCTTGCACTCTGCTGAGTAAACAGGTCCCGAGACAATACCTACCAAAACCCTTTGCGAAGGGCGGCGTCGTGTCTTTCCTAAATTCGAGGTCCTGCTCGGGTATGTGTGCGCGTACTACACGCACATGAAGTCAAGCTCCGCACTTTCCTGAGAAGGACGCGACACTGAAGTCCCCCTGGATTCGGCTCATAAACTACAACAATAGTGTCATTGACACTATTGTAAACGGCAGTGGTGACTTCTGAAGATGGGCACTACACAGCATCACACTACGCTCATCGCAAAGCGTTTACTTCTCCAAGGGTTCCTGGGGTTCAGCTCGAGAGCCAGAATACCGGTGTCCTGCGAAACTATGCTGACAGACACAGCAATTCATTTAAATCGCAGCCTACCACGTAGAAGGCTCGGCAGAGTCCTCCGTCAGTACTGAAGTCGGTTGTATGCTGTGGCGTGCGGCACGTATGCGAAAATCACAGACATACACTACAACGATAATCGTATCTGCAAAAATCATCTCTTTTATTTTCCTGTTGGTCTTGTGTTATCCCAAGCGGCCGCGGCACGAGGCTGCATTGATTGTACCGATTCTCTGGTGAAACTAGTTCCGGCAGGGAGCCTCCGAAAACATCGACCTGCTTCACCTGTGTATCAAGAGAGCGACATAGTACCGTAAGCCGGCAGCAGCTGCCGTCGCACTGACCGCTGTCATCCGCAAGACCGTAGTCCTCGCGATGGGTCTGCCTCTCGAAATACTATGCGCCTTCGTCCTCGGAAGGACATAACCGTGGACCTTCTTGTGCCGAAGAAGAGACAACATCTCTGATATGAACACGGAGCGTATGAAATGTTGGTGCGTGTCCTGGGCATGCGGCAGCCGGCTGTTGGTGTTTTTCTCAGAGCTACGTTTAAGAGGCGGCGCCCCCCCCGGTTCCGCTGCGGACCGCGTTCCGGAGGGTGCCCGTCGGTGACGCAAGATTCGAGCTCGCCCGTATGTACATCGGTACACCTAGCAATCTTCCACTATTGCGAAGCGAAAGAGGCAACGCCAGCCAAGTGTCCGACAACCGGTTTCCGCTTCCTTGGATGTGATGGGGGACACTATGGCTACGGCGGATTTTGTAATATTCCACAGGCCGTGAGCTAAGAAAGGGAATCTCGCCAGCGTTATGCTCGCAAGGAGGAGCAGCTCAAACCATTTCTCCAACTGCTATCGTCCCCCGCGAGAAACATTCTGTTCTTCGACGTGTGTGGAGGAACATGGAGATGTGGCCATCAATTCAGGGGTCGCGCTCTGCACCGGACAGAGTGATTGATGCCAAAGTTTCACTAACGTTACGCAGCTTTACTCGGAGCAGTGGCAGTCTTGCAGGATTGCTCGAGCCGAGAAATCAAGGGGGAGGCGGGAAAGATTAGCGAGAGCCGCTTGCCGTGTGCGCTCTAACATGGAATACTCACTCCTGTGCTG